>NW_028227264.1:18047500-18517500 GCF_978045245.1 Mus caroli | reverse complement strand
GTGTGTATGTGTGTGTGTATGTGTGTGTGTGTGTGTGTATGTGTGTGTATGTGTGTGTGTGTGTATGTGTGTGTATTTGTGTGTATGTGTGTGTGTGTATGTGTGTGTGTATGTGTGTGTGTGTGTGTGTGTGTGTGTGTGTGTTTTGTTGTTGTTGTTTTACTAGGGATGGAACCTGGGGCTTTATCCTGTGCATGTAAAGCAGGCGTTTTAATACTGCTCTGTAACCTAGAGGTTACATTTTGATATCATCAGGTTGTTCATTAACTAGCTATTGATAGTTTCTGATTATAATATAAACTCTTGAGTGTGATTCTGAAACATCTGTATGTACTCATTAATAACACAATAATACAATAATATATACCCCTGATAGAAAAAAATGGTTTGTTTAAACTATATGCTGATTTAACTAGGCATTGCAAGCTGTGTCACATGTAGAAAACACAAGTCACAAATATTGAAAGTAATTTAATGATGTTCACTGAATCCCTTTAGGGTCATTCTCCCACTTCACCTCTTGAGTATGGAACTATGAAAAATCAACAATTCAACTTATGTTTTGTTACTTAAAAAATAAATAAATAAAAAAACCATGAGGTGTCTAAAACAGAAGAGAAATTGGGTCACCAGATTCTATCCATAAATTTCACTTAAAACCTTTTATCTTAAATTAGATTAAATACTGCTTTATGGATACTCCTTGTAGTTAGAATCTTTAGAAGTTTTATTGATACTAACGAACATTAATGGTCTAATCATGCCTCAGATGCACACAAGTGGTGTCAAGTACAGAGTGCTTTTAAATGCCTTGAAAATCACCACTGCATATGCTCAAAGGCACCCTGCAATACTGCAGTATATTCTTGCTACTGTGATTCACAGTAGCATGTTTTAGATCAATATGTGAATATATGTAAGTGGCCCACCTGTTCAATATTTCTGCCTGTCTAATTATTTACACTCTAAGTATAAACTAAGCATGACACATTTGCTGCGAACAGCAGTGCTTTCTGTGGAGAAATGTTTGTAAGCTTTGAGACATGGTCATCAGGATGCCTGTGCACAGTAAGAGTGGCTGGTGGCTTTGTTTGGTGAGGTTTTTGTAGACAGGGTTTCTCTGTATAGCTCTGCCTGTCCTGAAACCGTGTAGACCAGGCTGGCCTCGAACTCAGTTCCGCCTGCCTCTGCCTCCTGAGTGGTCAGATTAAAGATGTGTGCCACCACTGCCTGCCTTTATTTATTTATTTAGGCTATTATTTTTAAATTGGAAAACAAAGTTTGCAAAACACAAGAGCGAAAAAATACTGAGTTTTGTTTAAAATTGTTTTGAAGACTTTTTTTAGTGTTATTAATTTGAAACATGGAAGATTTGTGTGGCATGAAATTTACATGGAAAAAAACTATGCCTGGGAGTTGAAAGTATGGTTCAAGCACATGGATACACACACACACACACCCCACACACACACACTCACACACACACACACCACACACACACATTCACACACGTACACATACACACACACCACATATCACACACACATACACACACCACACACACATCACACACACACATTCACACTTGTACACATACACACACATACCACACACACACACACCACACATACACATAACACCACACACACCCACACACCACACACACCACACACCACACACACCACACACCACAGATTCATACACGTACACATATACACACACATACACACACACACCACACACACACCACACACACACCACATACCACACACACCACACACACACACACCAGAGAGAGAGTGAGAGAGAGAGAGAGTCCTTCAGCAAAGGGTAGAACCCATAATGTACAAGGAATTAAAGGAATCAATCCCTGGCCATTAGTTAGCTGACCAGTTGGCTAAGCAGGCTCAGATACATATGACAAAAGTTTTCAGACTTGACAGAGTGGCCGGGGACAGTTATGAAGCAGCCAACAGGAGCCATAGCAAGACACCCTGGGCAAGGAGAGCATGCGATTTCCAGAGTTATTACATTATAATGTTTTTAACAACCAATTTTCAACAACAAAACCAAAAGTACCAAGGACACAAAGAAATGAGGATGCTTCCCTGCTGTTACAGGAAGATGATAGTCAATAGAAGTTGCGCTGAGGAAAAACAGAATTTGAACTTCCTTTAAGAACAAAACAAAACTCAAGGCTGGAGGGATGCCTCAGCAGCTGAGAGCACTGGCTGCTCTTCCAGAAGACCTTAGGGCAGTCCACAACCATCTGTAACTCCAGTTTCAGGGATTCTGATGCCCTCTTCTGGCCTCCAAAGGCACCAGGGACACATGCAAAAATACACTGATATACATGCAGGCAAAATACCCATACAAATAAAATAAGTTAATTAGCTATAGTGCAAGTACACAGCTAAAAAAAATACGGCTAAAGAGTAAAGTAAGCAAGATATAACGGTGTGTGCCTGACGTTCCAGCTCCTGGAAAGCTGAGTTAGGGGAAGTGCTTGATCCCTGAGGTAAAGTTCACTCCAGGCAACATAGAGACAAGTGATTTCTTTAAAAACAAATGAATACATACATAGAATAGTATAGAATTGCTTTGCATAGTATAGCATAGCACAGTACAGTACAGCACAGCATAGCATAACATAAAATGGGAAAATATGCAAAAAGTATGCCATCAATTTCTAGCTAACCTGGACTAGCCTCAAAATCATGATCCCCTCCTGTCCTAGTCTCCTAAGTTCTAGAACTGCAGGTATGTACCACCACATACATATTAAAATGGATTCACAATGACTTAAATAAACAACACAGTGGTACGTACTTATAGTCCAGTTGCTCAAGGGATGAGCTAGAAAGACTTCCTGAGTCCATAAGTTTAAGACCAGATTGGATATCCCGTGTCTCCAGATAAAAAACAAAGCAGATAAACAAACAAGAGCCACAAAACCCTAACCTCTAAAGATGAAGAGGACAATAATGAAAATTTCCCTGTATGCATGAAGAGCAAAGTTGAACTGGCAGAAGGGAGAATTTATTAACTTGGGACTATGCACTGGAGGAACAGAAATCTTTAAAAGGACCATTATCCAAGAGGCACTGTGGTCTCACTATGTAGACCTGGATAGCCTGGAACTCACTTTGTAGCCTTGACTGGCCTGGACCTCACAATGTAGCCCTGGTTGACCTGGAACTCACTATGAAGCCCAGGTTGGCCTGAAATTCACTATGTAGCCAAGGCTGGCCTGGAACTCAGAGAAACCCTCTTTCAGTCAGTGCTCTTAACCACTTAGCAGTCTCTCCAGACCCTCAGATTGCTTTTTAATGTTAGCTCCTAGAATAAATTTCTTGGTAGGGAATCTGCACATACCAAAACCAATCTCTATGAAAAAAAAATCAATGTATGTTCCTGTGTCCAAATATTTAAAAATAGCAATCACGATAGATTTATGTTTATTCTTAATGCCTTGAATTCTTCAAAAACTAAAGTCCTCAGCCAAAGGGTCTTCAGCCAATTTTAGATCTACTTTCTCCTCCCTTTGTGCTAGAGTAGAAGATGCCACATGTTGAGCAAACTCCCTACTGAATTATCCATTACTGTGGATGGACAGACTAATACGGTAGACTGAATTTAGGGATGGACCAATCTATATCAGTCAAGGTTGGGGTTAGGTCTTTTGCTGTGTATTTAATGCTAAATGTGGGCCCCCTAGACCTGGTTGCCCCAGAGACAACCGAGTCCGGATATAGACCCAAGTGATGGTATGTGACCTTGCCCCCAAGCTATTTCTGTTTGGAAAGTAAAGATGCTGACAGCCAATAATTGAGCAGAAGAGACATAGGCAGGTTTTAGAGTTCCCAGGCCTGGAGGTGGGAGGGTTGGCATCATGAGAGAACCACAAAGGGAAGAAGGGAATGGAGGAAAGAGACACCATGGGTTAGATGAGTCATGAAAACATGGCCCTGAGGGCTGGCCGATCAGAGTTAAGAGCAGTTCAGATGAAACATGGTAAATAATAACTCCGGGTTATCGATAGGAATGTAGATTCTAATAGCATAGACAGTAGATATCTGCTCAGATCTTGTTGTGTTTTTAGGCTTATTGTAAATAAGGCTGTGTGTGTGTGTGTGTGTGTGTGTGTGTGTGTGTGTGTGTGTGTGGTGTGTTTTATCTGGGAAGTGAATGGTCAAAGGCAGGGTAGAAATCCCGGATTGAGAATAAAAATTTCTACAAGGCAGTTTAAGCACCTGCTTTGAACTGTCTCTGTGTTTCAGGCACACTGTAGAAGGGCACACTCAAAGGCGTCCCTCACTTCTACATAGATTCCATGATTTCTATTTTGTTGACACGGTGAGTTCCCCCAGACTGACTTGGTTCTACATTTATTATTAATTGGGTAAAGTCTCTGAACTTCCTGTTTGTATGTTACATACCGTATGACAGTTCCTATTATTGTGCTTATACACTCTGGACTATAAGGTCCCACAGAATTAACATGGACTTGAATATGCCAGGAAACCTACAGAGGGGTCCATGCAGGAGTTCTGGATTCCTCTAACTTAAAAAGAAACTTCCCTACTAATCAGAGTCCTTAGTGTCGTGTAAATGAAGACCACTTAGGTAAACACTTTGATTTTCTGTTGCAACTGTATATCTATAAAAGAGCAGGAAGTAAAATCTACATCATAAGCCTGAAGAGGACCGGGAGAAGCCTTTGTTGTTAGTGTGTCATCATACCTGAATCCTGGCCATCAACCTGTGCCTAACTTGCCTGCTGTCGTCAGAGCCACTCCTACTGCTTGTTCTTCACTCCTAGAATTTTCACTGATGCATCCTGGGTAATGTTCCTGGAACTCTAACTTCTGGTGGTGACTGATGCTTAATGATTGTCCATGTGGTGCCTTATGACAACCAACTTAACCATCTTTCTGTGCAACAGAGTCTCCTCCACACTACGTGTGCATCAGAACCCCAAGTAAGAGCAAGGGAGTGCCTCCTTAGGTTTGAGATGGTAGTTGCTGGTCTGGGAGGTTCTGCACATTTGTGGCACCATCACCTGCGACCATAAAGGGAGGTCGCGCCTGATCTGTACAGATCCTGAGCCGTGTGGAAAGGAAGAGTGGGCTGCACCAGAGAGGAATGTCAGCATGACTGGGCTCCTCTATGCCGAACGTCCTCGTACCTGAGCTCACAGCCTGGTTTGAAAGCCGATAGGAACTATCTTTGCCTGTCCAATACCTACCTAATGAAGATTAGAGTATCCAGCTTAAGCTATTTGGCAAAATGAAGATAAGACTAATAGAAAACAAATACCAGTGTCTTTTCTTTTCTTTCTTTCTTTCTTTTTTTTTTTTTGGAGACAGGGTTTCTCTGTGTAGCCCTGGCTGTCCTGGAACTCGCTTTGTAGACCAGGCTGGCCTCAAACTCAGAAATCCACCTGCCTCTGCCTCCTGAGTGCTGGGATTAAAGGCGTGCGCCACCACTGCCCAGCTAAATAGGAGTTTCTTAAAACAAAAAACAAAACACCCCCCTCCACACACACACCTGTTTTATATTTAAGCAATTCTTTTTGAGACATTGTCTTATCCTGCAGCCTTGATGGCCTGGAACTCACTATGTCAGCCAGCCTGGCTTTGAACTCACTGAGATCCACTTGCCTCTGCCTTCCAAAGGTAGTGCAGCAATTAGATGCATGGGCCACCATGCCCAGCGTAAACAATGCATTTTAAAGAATGCACTTCTTTTTACTCAATCTTAGCCACTTTTGGAAGAAGACAAGGAAGCTTGTTAACTTGTTGTTGAAACTGGGAAATTAGCCTGAGATTTAGAAAGTACTATAGTGAAATTGTCCATTACTTCCTATTCATAATTCCAGACTAAGACGAGAAAAAGAAGACAAGAAACAAAACAAACCCCACAAAACAAAAATAGGTATGGTCCCTCCCTTGGAGCCTTCTGAGAGGATTAAATCACGATAGATAAATGAAAAGACTTACAAATGATATGTAATCAATGTAAGAGCACTTAATAATATTAGGAGGGACTGTTTTGTTGTTGGTTTTTCTGATCATGGATAGTGATTAAGTATCATACCAGGGAATTTATGATGGCATGCTAAACAACTTTCTAGCCTGTGGACAAAATACCTTAAAGAAAAAACTCCAAATGAGGAAAGATTTATTTTAGCTGACTATTTGGGTGGTTCTAGTTCATGGTTTCCTGGCCATGTTGCTTTGGGCTTGTGACAATACAGTCTACCAAAAAAGGTCTTTGCCATGGCTTACTTCAGGAAACAAAGAGACAAAAACGCCTGGATCCTAATAGTGCCTTCACTTAGTGGCTTCATTCCATTAAACCCACCTCCTAAAGGTTCCCAGTGAATCCACGGGCACGAGTCAAACCCTTAACATACAGACCCCTTGAGGGCTAGTCAAGACTGTGTGCAAGGCTTTAGTGTCTCCAAGAATGGCATAATCATGCACATTTAAAATGGGAAATTCTGTTTGTTTGTTTGTTTGTTTGTTTGTTTGTTGTTAAGACAAGGTCTCATTATGTAGCTCTGACTATCCAGAAACTCACTATGTAGATCAGGCTGGCCTTGAACTTTCAGAGATCTGCTTGCCTCTGCCTCCCAAGTGCTGGTAGTAAAGGCCTGTGACCCTACTAACTTGAAATTCTTTTCTCTTTGTGGAAGGCAGTGAAAAAGAAAGAGCTAGGGAGGCTGAGAGCTAAGAGGACCAAGATGACTTGATCACACAGCAGGATGGCAGGGTGCTGGACCAGAGGGCAACTTTCCTCTATCCTTTCCCAACTGAGGGATCTACTCCCATGTGCCCCCTAGTGTGGGCCTTGCGCCTTTTTGCTCAAGGCCACTAGGATTTCCACCAACAGGTCCCAGAAGATGTTTCCATAGCAGATTTCACAGAGATCCATTTGTGTCCTGCAGCCTTTGCCTTGACTCTTTCCAATTAGCGCCTCTAAGAAGCACCTTTAATTAATAGTAGAGTAAGTTTCTGTTGCTCAGAGCAAAATATTCAAAGACCAAGTTCTACTATTTTGAATTTTTAAAAAATATTTCTAAATCTTTATTATTTATATTATGTGTATGGGGTGTTTTGCCTACATATATTCGTGCAACACTTGCCTGCCTGGTGCACAAGGAAACCAGAAGAGGCCATCAAATTCCCTAAAACTGAAACTAAAGATGTCTGTGAGTGTGTGGGTGCTGGGAATGGAGCCTAAGACCCCTGCCCCAAGTTCTACTACTTTAAACCCGGTCCTATGCCTGCGTTCTTTTTTCACTGAGAAAATTTTACCGTTGACAACTGCATAGCCAAGGGGACAAGATGGAACATGAGTCACAAGTACACATGGGCACAACATCCAGACGTGAAAGACAACAGCGTCACAGCCCCGCGGCCTGCCAGTTTCTGGGCTTTTAAAGTAGAATCACCCCCGCCCCCCTTAGCTAGGCAAACCACAGCGACTTGCATGGTTGCTGTGTAGCTACCGGCCTCTGCTGTCTCTGACCTCACAGAGAGCTGGAGCGCTTCCAAAGAGCAGGTGCTAACGGTCCCTGGAAACCAGCTTTTAAGACAGCTTTTAAGACCCCTCAGAGGGGTCAAAAGACATTTCCAGCTGAAAACGGTTTTGAAATCTAAGAACCCTGCATTATCCAGATCACGGCTGTCAAAGCTCAGTGGGGATTCCAGTACGGAAACAGACACAGTTTACCTCCCTACTTCTTCTCCCTGAGCACCTACTGTGTGCCCTTGCCAGTGCTCTTAACAACTGAGCCTCTACCGCCTCTGCCTGTGATAGCTTTCTTAGACTCTTCTGTCTTCTCCAAGTCTAATCCTCCTGCACTTCCTCCAGGCATTCCTAGCCGGGTCTTCTAACCTGCTAGGGGTTTCTCACGAGGGTTCTTCTTTGAGGGCTCTCTGGCTTCCCTACTGAGCTGTAGCTGCGTCTCTCTTGCATCTCCCCAGTCTTTACAGCTCCTGAAACGCACTAAGGTATTTATTCAAATCCCTGTTTTGTGTGCGATCTTAATGTGTTCTGCTCAGTGGATCCAGCTTAGAGTCTGCCGAGATAAGAACTAAATGTTAATTGAGTAATAAAGTAGCCATTTATTCCTCTGGGAGATCTAAATTAGGGATAGAATTCTGATTTCTGTTGCTTTTCAAATTCCATGGAGTAAATACTTCCACCATCTCCCACTCAAGATATGAACATCAATCATGTGCTGAACCTGAACTAGAAGGAAATGCTCCCATCGATCTCATAGAGCAGTCTGGACTGGCAGGCGCTAGCATACTGTAGCTTTACACACACACACGCACATGCACACACGCTCACACAGACACGCGCACACGCACGCACACACACATGCATGCACACACATGCAGAGAGAGAAACCCATGCACATGAAATAAAATTAAAAATATAAAGTTTACTCTTGTTGTCTAGGCCTATAATTACCTAAAAGTTGGCTTGATAAATTGTTCTTGAACGATTTAATCTAGGAATTTGTTTTCCTATTCTATTGCTTGTCTGCTTGTGCTCCTGATGGAACCCAGGGTCTCACACAAACCAGCTAAGTGTTCTAGGACTGAGTCACGCCCTAGTCCCACCCCCACTGTCCAGCAGGAAGTCTCGGCCCTGGTCTCTATTCCTGATATTCTACTAATAGAGGTTCAGTTCTTTGATTGTTTTGAAACTGTAGTAGAACTTTAAGGTCTCTGTAAAAACTGGCTTTCTGGCACGATGTCTTTTAGTTTATTTTCAGCCAACCCCTTTTCTGTACCTGAGGAACGGATCCCCCTTAGAAGGAAGCAGATGTTCTAGAAAGGAATTGGAATTTTGCATAAACAAGTTATTTGTTTTATATTATTTACCTATGCCCAATCTAAGCAGCAAATTCATTTGTTTCTAATGCCTAGTGTTTTGTTTTAATCATGCGCTTGTACTAACCTTTACGGAACACTTGTATTTATTGAGAAAATCAAAAGGGGTTAGAGAATTAAACATAAAGAATGGGTTTTTTATTAGATATTTTCTTCATTTACATTTCAAATGCTATCCCGAAGGTTCCCTATACCCTTCCCCCGCCCTGGTCCCCTACCCACCCACTCCCACTTCTTGGCCCTGGCATTCCCCTGTACTGGGGCATAAAAAGTTTGCAAGACCAAGGGGCCTCTCTTCCCAATGATGGCCAACTAGGCCATCTTCTGCTACATATGTAGCTACAGACATGAGCTCTGGGGGTACTGGTTAGTTCATATTGTTGTTCCACCTATAGGGTTGCAGACCCCTTCAGCTCCTTGGGTACTTTCTCTAGCTCCTCCATTGGGGGCCCTGTGTTCCATCCTAAAGATGACTGTGAGCATCCACTTCCTTATTTGTCAGGCATTGACATAGCCTCATACGAGACAGCTATATCAGGGTCCCTTCGGCAAAATATTGCTGGCGTATGCAATAGTGTCTGGGTTTGGTGGCTGATTATTAGATGGATCCCCAGGTGGGGTAGTCTCTGGATAGTCCATCCTTTCGTCTTAGCTCCAAACTTTGTCTCTGTAACTACTTTCATGGGTATTTTGTTTCCTATTCTAAGGAGGAATGAAGTATCCACACGTTGGTCTTCCTTCTTCTTGATTTTCTTGTGTTTTGCAAACTGTATCTTGGGTATTCTAAGTTTCTGGGCTAATATCCACTTATCAGTGAGTGCATATCTAATGACTTCTCTTGTGATTGGGTTACCTCACTAAGGATGATATCCTCCAGATACATCCATTTGCCCAAGAATTTCATAAATTCATTGTTTTTAATAACTGAGTAGTACTCCATTGTGTAAATGTACCACATTTTCTGTATCCATTCCTCTGTTGAGGGACATCTGGGTTCTTTCCAGCTTCTGGCTATTATAAATAAGGCTGCTATGAACATAGTGGAGCATATGTTCTTATTACCAGTTGGAACTTCTTCTGGGTATATGCCCAGGAGAGGTATTGTGGGATCCTCCTGTAGTATTATGTCCAGTTTTCTGAGGAACCTTCAGACTGACTTCCAGAGTGGTTGTACAAGCTTGCAATCCCACCAACAATGGAGGAGTGTTCCTCTTTTTCCACATCCTCTCCAGCATCTGCTATCACCTGAATTTTTTATCTTATCCAAAGAATGGGTATCTTTACCTGCAATTTCTATACAATATAACTTTAAAAAGCCTTTTTAAAAGTAAAAGTAATAAGGCCCAGTCATGTAAATGGCTATAATTTACCTATAGTGGTGGTCTTAGTGGCTCTGAAAACATTATAATATTGTTTACATCTACCTAAGCACAGGCATCTTCATATTGGCAGATCTTTGACAATTGATGAGGGTTTGATATTGCTAAATATGGCCAATGTTAAACACAGCTGGGGAGTGATACCCTGGAGGGTATGGCTGAGACCTGTGATGCACTCGGGATTAAATGCAATGTGTCAACACACATTGAAGCCTCCTGTGCAGGTCTGACTTGGGTAGTTAGTGGGAAAAGCCTTCCTTTAATTAACTGAAGACATAAACGTATGAAAGAAGACCTCTGTGAAAGATCTTAAGGTTGAGAACTTCTTACATAATAGCCATGAAGCTGAAGCAAGTGGGGTGCTTGTGACAAGAGAGCCTTTGATGTTGATAGAAAAGCAAACTGGAAAGATTCATTCAACCTTCAGAACCTCAGATCCACCCACACTGGAAATTGTCACTAACGTACTCTGGCCCAGGAATAACACATACCCGGACTTGTTATTTGAGTCTTATAATAGAAAGAGGTCAAGAGCCAAAAAGAAGAGTTTTATGAAAGTAAAATAGAAATGTAGTACTAATGAAGTGGTCACAAATAAACGAATTCAGACTCCAGTTGACAAGATACACTGCTCAGATAGTTGTCAACCCTGTGATAGGCTGTGCTCCTAAGAGAAGAGCTTCCAGGATTTGTAACAGCTCATGTCTAGCTCAAGGTTGATGGCATTCCTGATTTACCTTGTTGTTCTGTTTGGTTTTCAGTAAAATCTCCTGTATACATCTCTAATAAAATGCAATTTGTGTGTGTGGACTTTGTGATAATCTATATTCGAGGTTGCATAAAACGTTGGTCATTGCTTTGAAAGAAAACACGGGACTGTTTATACTCAGAAGAACACGGCTTTACAACATGTTGAATAGAGTAATGGCTTTCCTGGGTGTCCAGTTCCTGAGTTCTGAATGTCAGAAAACATTAGGAGAAAGAACTTTGAGACGTAGAGATTGTCCTGTTTTGGTTTTTTTGTTGGTTGGTTGGTTGGTTGGCTGTTGCTTGTTTTGTTGATTGGTTATTGGTTGGTTGGTTGTTCATTGTTTAGTTGGTTGGTTGGTTACTTGTTTGGGTAGTTGTTTGGTTGTTGTTTTGCTGGTTGTTGATTGGTTCATTGTTGTTTGGTTGGTTAGTTGGTTTGGTTGCTTATAGGTTGGTTGGTTTTTGTTGGTTGGTTGGTTGGTTTGGTTGGTTGGCTGGTTACTATTTAGTTTTGGCTTTGTTATGTTCTTTGCTTTTTGTTAGGTGATTTTAGCCTAATCACATGAGTTCTTAAAAGCAGAGAACCTTCCCAGGCCAATGTCAAAATCAGAGGAAGATGTTTGAACCAGCGGAGAGCAGGATTATAAAGATGTGACTTACACGGTCAGTCTGCCACTGTGGGGATTAAAGGAAGAGGAAGAGCCTGCGACCTAAGGAGTATGGACAGACCCTAGAAGCTGCAAATGTCAAAGAAACAGATTCTACCTCAGGGCTTTGGGAAATTGTATGCAGCCATACCAACATCCTAAGTTTTAGCCTGGTGAAGCCTCTCAGATTTCTGATTTATAAAAATACATTGTAATAAGAATGTGCTGTCTTAAACCACCAAGTTTGTATAAATCCTTTACACAAGCTGTAGAAAAGAAATACAATCAATATTGGATTTTTTCTGCTATTGTTTATATTATTTTTCTCTATACACACTCTCATTTATTTTTAATACTAAATAATAGCATACATTTTAAAATGTCATTTTATATTTCACACATTATCATCAAAACTTCATGTAATTTATTTTGACTCAGCTGCAATATACACAGCTACCCCCAGTTAATGTTTGTGCTAGCAGTGACAAGTGCAGTGCGATTGCTACGTCGCTGCCAGTGGCTTGAGGACTATAAACTGCACCCCAGTTTTAGAAATCTTAAGATGTCAGCAAACACAATCTATGAGAAATAGAAGGTGGCATTAGGCAGGACAGTTCCTCTCCCTGTGCTCAGTGACCTTACGTTAGGGCCCCTGGCTAAACCTGTGGACTTCTTTTGTAGACAAGGAAACAATATCTCCCCATAGCTTCATCATTAAGGTCTTGCCACCTCCTTTGTCTTTGTCCTCTCCTCCTTTATCTATGCCCAGTAGGTCCTAATACTCTCCCCGACCCGTTTTGTTTCCTGTATTTTTAAACCTATATTTTAAAAGCTCTGTTACTTTAACAACCTCTGTATTCCAGCCCTAGCTGTCGCTTCTCTTCTTCCCTTGGCCTTGTCAATGGCATGTGGTTGACTTATTTGCATCATTATTACTGAACCACTACTTCCTGAGCATTCACAGAAATCTCTCCTTCCACTCCATGGGTCCCGGGGATTGAATCCCCAGTGTTAAGGCTGGATGGCGGATGCCTTTACCACTGAGCCATCTCACTGACCCATTTCCCCCAACTTTTAATTGTTAGCAGCTTTTCTTTTAAAATACTAAAAACATTTTTGTCTGGTCTGTAAGGATCACATTGATGCTGTTGACTGCTAAACCACGCCATCAATTCACAGTGGGTTACTTGGTTGATCGTTCTTCCTCTATGCATACCTGTGTTCTCATATTCCATTAGAAGGGAGTGTAAGATTTGGTGTCTCCTTGAGACCTTTATCAGCCAGTCCAGGTCTCGGTGATTACCTCTAACCCTCATGTTAATGTCTCTCCAAGTTTTCTGACGTAGGTAGCTTCATGCCCTAAGGTACAGCAGATAGTCAATCTTAGTGGCTGTGAGACTCATCCATGGCCTATATATGCTACGATGACATCATGTTCACCCTTGTGCTACTTTCCTCTGAAAGGTCAGCTCAGCCTTTCCACTTCCAGAAGAACTCTACCAGACTGCACATATTGTTCAAATGTCTGAATGGCTGCGTTAGTTCTGAGCCTTACCTCGTTCCAAGCTCTTTCCGATGAGATTCTTTTTCATCCTAGTTTCTGAGTTCTCTGTTGCTGTGGGACCTGAAAAAAAGCCAGTCAGTAACTAGGAACTTCTATTTCCTCACTTAAAAACCATAGAAAACCATCCGAGAAGAGGACGAGTGAAGTGCCTGGCAAGAGGTCAGTCCTCATTAAGTGTTTATTATTTACACACTGTTCATTTATGAGCTTTGATCCCGTCCAGTCCCCGCCACTCTGTCCACAAGGACATAAAGGCTGCTTGTTACATTAATTATTCCGACCATAGACTGGTGTAAGTCTAATCTTTGGACTGGTTTGTTGCTCACCACAAGGACCACAGCTAATGATATGCTATCCAGTTGACAGACACTCCCACAGGCTGCTGCTTTGTTCCTGAGATATTGAAGGAAAACAGAGTCATGTCTTCACTCTGCCCTTTCTTTGCCACCCAATCACACCTGCCTCCTTAACAAAGGACTCTGCGAGGTGCGAATGAGAGAAACTGTGAATACGCCTTATGTGCATTGCCAAGTATTTCAGCCTATGTTCTGACTACTCAAAAGTTCCTCTCACAATGCTACTTTAACTCATTGCTTTCTCAAATGCAATGAACAAGAGTCTTTCAGACCGTCCTCAAAGGGCAATCGTTTACTGTCTTTGTGAGCAAACTGGTATTGGCTTTTTCTTGAGTCAAAGGGAGCATGCTCAGATACAAGTAGCCTTCCCTCACAGAAGTTTAGTCTGCCTTCTCTTCTCACTTTTCACACTAGGCCATCCTGTTTATGAACTGAATATCTTATGTGTCTGCACACGAGACACATGGAGTGGGAAAGGTACTGAGGAGGCCACATGACAGGGGGCTCACATATATATGTATGATCAACCCTGTGAAACATGGAGACCACAAGGGTTATATCTCTAGTGTACTGAATCTTCTAGAGATGAAAGCCCCAGCCCCAGAAAGTAATGACAATTTTCAAAAAATCCGGAGGCAGAAGAAAACCACCAAAGGATATTCTTTTGTAAAAAGTATGTCTCTGACCACATAGCACTGTGACTCATAGTAAAATGGCCCTTGGTGATTCTCACTGCTACTTATTCTTCTCTAAGCGTGATAATTATCTTTACTGCTTAAATTAATCTTTTCTTATTTCCAAAAACAATCTTTTAAAATGCTCGAGGCTTTGTTGGATTTTTTTTTTATTCCATTGTTTAATGTAAATAAGATTAAATATCCCGAGCCTTTCAAGTCTAACATGAGACCCGGTTACGCTTTTGTAATGTGGGATGTCTTCTTAAGTTTCCATTCTAGGTCAATTTTGGAAGAACAAAAACTTTTTTTTTAAAGTTCATATTAGCTATAAGGCACACAATTTCAAGATGTAGTGTAGCAACGTGATTTCAAAGCACCTCAGAGAGCAAACACTTAGAGGAAAGCTGGGGGGGGGTGCGGGGGGGGGGTCAGCCATCTTGGAGAGATTTTCAATGCCTTTTCTTAAACAAGTACTAACCAATTTCAAAACCACTATCAATTTCATACTAAATGAGTTTTGACATGTGCGTGATTACGGTTGTATTTTCAGGGAAAATGGCCTGGCCTGGGGCAGCCAACCTCCTGAAACATTAACCACTTCAGCTCTTCCCACTCTATTAGATCTTTAATGAGTTAATTCATTGGCTGGGTGCTTGCGATGCACCTGAACTCTTGACTAAATAATTGGTTCTACATTTTAAAATCTTAAAAGTCTCTCATTAGGGGAAGAAGCTCACACAGTCTAAGAGTAGCAAAAGCTACCTCCCATATCCCGCAGCTTTGTAAAGTCCACCCAGCAGCATACCTGGCAGGGAGCTCAGTATCCTTTCTGAATTACAATGAAGAAATATAATAATCAACCAAACTGGGGGAAATGTGTGTCCATGCATATTCACCTTAACACTCCCATCTGACTTAGCAGACAGAAATCCTTATTTTGCCAAGAACTTCATTATTTAATTAGTCAGCATTTCGCAACCTAGCAGCAGATATTTCATTATTTAATTAATTAGCATGTGCTTACTCATTCGAGTTGCGTGTTAGTGCACATACTTAGTGTTTCCTCTTAAAACAGGACTGTGTTTTCTGACTTTATAAACCCCTAATGTACATTTTATACCTGTTAACCTAGGCAGCTCTCTCTCTCTCTCTCTCTCTCTCTCTCTCTCTCTCTCTGTGTGTGTGTGTGTGTGTGTGTGTGTGAAAGAGAGAGACAGAGACAGACACACAGAGAGAGACACAGAGAGAGAGAAGAGAGAGAGAGAGATCGGAACTTCATGGACGATTACAAAGAGATTAAAGTGTTGATAGAGAGTATTAATGTTGGAGGACTTGAAAGTGACAAGATAATTCCAGAAAACATCTACTAGTGTCTTGTACAACAGCATTTTGTTTTGTTTTGTTTTGTTTTGCACTAATGTGCAAACTCAGGACCTTGCACATGCTAGTCTAAGGCTCTGTATTTGCTCTGCAAGTAATGCACTTGAAACAAAGGGTTAAGACACTTAGACGATCATTATATTTTGAGAGTCATTTTTAGATTTGACCCTAATTATTTAACCCTTATTCTTTAATCTCTATTACAAAACATTTAGTGAGACAACAAGAGGTGGAATAATAAAAAATAACATTTCTAGATGGAATGCTTTCAACTACCCCCCCACACACACACACTCATGAACTCAGCTGTGAGTCCTGAACAAGGTGATATCACTGATCCGTTTTCAGGCGAATGTAGATTCAACAGAACACCAGGTGATAGAAAGTCCTAATATTTTAATGTACACAGGACCACTCCTTAGAGGTGTAGGAACCTCATGTGAACAGAACGTGAAGAAACAGAGCGGTAGCTCTGTCCCTCTCCACTACCCATGTTAAGTACTTAGCCATGTCTGTCTGACTGTTCTTTGATGAGCACACGCGGCACTAAAGAGTTACTTGATAACCAGGAGAGAAGACTCAGCGGTAAGCATGCACACTGCTCCCACAGAGGACTCGTGCCCAGTTCCCAACACCAGTTCCCAGCAGGCCGCTCAGCTCAACCTCCTGTCACTCTGGTTCCAAGGGCTCTGATGTCCCCTGGCCTCTGAGGACACCTGTGGTGCCCACAACGCAGGCAGGCACAAACACATACACATAATAAGTAAATGTTTTTAACGTGCCAAATGCTGCTTTAAACACATTACGGACAGTTCTCCTAAATCCCCCTAATGAGTTTTGGCTTAAGCATTGTTCTGGTTCCATTGTACAGATAAAGAGGCAGGAACCCAGAAAAATTAAAGCCAATGTCCCAACAGTTAGTACATGCAGGGGGTAGGGTCTGGGCCCAGACTTTTGGATTTTTAAATTTCTAAATTGCAATAATAAACATAGCACACTGCAGGCAGCAGAATAAAGGTTTGATGCACAGGTTCATGGCAGCCATGGACTGTAAGCCAAACCAGTAAGCCACTGCCTCCAAAATAAACTGAAGCCTTTAACTTGTGTTTTCTGGGGATGGTTTGCACCTCGGTGAACTAAATAAACCAGAAAGATCATTACGCCTCGCTGTACAGCTTAGGAGTTAACAGCTTGGAGAAGTTAGCAGGCTCCCTGAGCCTCAGTTTCTTCATCAATGAAATGGGGTGTTTAATAGTCTGAGAAAAGAAGTTATGGGGGCTCTAGATAATAAAACACCAGAGAAAGCAGTGCACGGACATCACATGGTTAATAACAACACTGGTAATTATGATTATGATTCTCATTAGCTCCAAAGCACACCTGTAGCTGAGGGAACAAACGGAGCCGGAACCCCAGTCTTCAGATCTCTAAGCCAGTCCATCCACTGTTGTTCTCTGGCATAACTGGAGTAAATTAAGTAACTCCATGCTCTCCAATAGCTTCAGCACACTCCAGCGAGTACCACTTTCACAGTTCTGTTTGGAAGGTGGTTGTGAAACTCATTTCTGCAATGTTGCAGGAGAACAAAGCAATTTGGTGTTTCTGATTAAGGACGCCCCTGACAGGGCATCAGGATTATATTCACCCTGGAAAGCAGATGTGCCTATATCAAAACCACAAAATGTTATCAGGGCCGTTCCCTCTGAAGACACTTACTGGCAAAACCTTCTGACATGTATTATCAAAATTTCAACATTTCTCTCACTTGGGGAAGTTTTTGCTAGAAAAATGGAGAGAATACAAAGTGTAAAATGAACGAAATAAAAGTGCCCAGAAGTGGAGTCTTGGTGGGCATCCCTAGCTGGCCAGGGCCTCACTATGCAGAGTGTACATTGCAGATGAAGATGCACCCAGACTTGTCTAGATCTGTCTGCTTCTGCCTCCCAAGAACTGGGATAAAAGCAGACATTCTTAGGCCTGTGCAGAATGCTTTTCTATAGGTATACATGAATTTACTTCACTAAACACACGGCTGTTTGTGACTTTTTCACTATTATCAACAATATTGCTATAAGGACTCCTATGAAAATATAGGTAAGAGTCTTGGGGTAAATTCCACAGTAATCACATGTTCAGATTTTTTTCTCGGGCTGTTTATAGTCATGATTTGTCTTGTAACAGTAAATATTCTTGCTTTAAAAAAAGTCTCTCACCAGCTGTTGCTTTTCTTAATTGGTTTTTAATCCACATAGTAAGAAGAGATGGTCAGCAAAGGTCGACAAAGGGCTCCTTTTTTTTTTTTTTTTTTTTTTTTGGTTTTTTTCAAGTCAGGGTGTCTCTGTATAGATAGCCCTGGCTGTCCTGGAACTCACTCTGTAGACCAGGCTGGCTTTGAATTCAGAAATCTGCCTGCCTCTACCTCCCAAGTGCTGGGATTCAACAAAGGGTTTTACAACACATAACAGGTTTTAAAGACAAAACTCTACACTTCCTTGCTTATTACCGGTAAGCAAGAAATTTTACAGTTCAAAGACACATCATTTGTTTCAGTGTGTGGAAGGGCTGTTCTGTGATCTGCCTTCTTCTTCAACATCTTCCTCAGAAATCTTCATAAGTAGAGATTCCTACATGACCTGTACCACTGTAAAGTGACGTTGGTCAATTAGGAAAGCTAGAATATTTTAAAACAAACAAGGGTCACAATAAGGAAGGATCAATGTGTTGTTCTCTATAACAAGTTATTATGACTCTTCTACCCTCCTCTTCTGTCATGCCTGTTTGTGAACTTCTTCTCTCTTATTCTAGAACGTTACCCTTTTTCTGGGCTGCTTACCCTGTGATTGTTGTAAACACAGTCAGGTTTCAACAGTCTCCCTCTTCCCCCAAGGGCTGGGGATCAACCCCAAAAGCTGTGAGCATGCTAAGCCAGCTCTCTAGCACGGAGCTACACCCACAGCCTTTGGTTGTCTTTAAGACAGGGTCTCAGTACATAGGCCTGATGCTTTTGAATTCATGGATAGTCCAAGCTGCCCTCCAACTGGTGGTCCTTGTGCCTCTGTCTCCGGGTTACTGGGATTACAGATGTGCACACTATGTCTCTTGTTTTTGTTTTTTAATTTCTGATGCTCTAACCCCATCCCAAACACCCTCAAGGTTTTATATTTTATGTAACTCTGTTACCTTTACCACCAAATGTAGAAATTGTTATTCTATCCAAAGATTATAAAAAAGGTGTTAAGTTGTTTTCTGGCACAAAAGTTTTAGTTTTCTCATCAAAGGGCATGGCATTTGTTTGTTGTATTGCTTGAGGGGAGATGTGTGGGGGCTGCCATCGCAGGATATATGAGCAGTGTGCTTTAGTTCTCCCTCTGATGCCCAGACATTTGTTGTAACATTGAATTTCTCTTCTTGCCCCACTAATTGCTGCATGCAGTGCTCCAGCCTTCTCCCTGCTTGTGACTGTTTATAGCGGTCTGTGTTAGCATTCTGCTCATTTCGGCATCACCTACATGAGACTTTAACTGTGATAGGTTCTCGTTTCTCTGGAAACATTCACTGGACAAACTTCCCTTTGGTTTTTATTTTCTAAAACTTCTGAGCAATTTTTTTTTCATTTTCTATTAAGTAAATTTAAAATACTCTTTGAGCAACTTTGCGAGCTAAGGATCCACAGTTTGCACCTTTGTGACAAATTGATACTGTTGTTGCGCAGGTTGCTTACAGATCCCTAGTTAAAGAATGTTGATGTTTCCCATAATATTTTTAAATATTTATGAGATTGGCCACTCAAATTAAGCTACACTTAAAATAATGCAGTTTGTGAACCACAGACAGTTTTTAAACTCAGAGAGATATAAACTACATCCACATAACATTCAAGGTTCCAATGATATCCTATTACTGACAGAAGGCTCTGTTCTCTCTAGACCTTGCCTTCCTGTCTTTCACTGAGAAGTGGACTCAGGCTATCTCTTGGCATACAGAGCCGTTTATTGCACAGAGCTCTGGGTATTCAGTGCTCTGGGACCGAGACTGCACATCCTCCCAGGTCAGAGTCCTCAGGAGATGTTACTGGGTCAGCACACAACCTTCATGTGATTCCATGATTTTACTTTGTTTTTGTTTGTTTGGTTTTTTTTCAAGTCAAATTATACACTTCCTGTGTATAATTTGTGTTATAGAGAACAATACATTGATCTTTCCTTATTGTGACCCTTGTTTGTTTTAAAATATTGTAGTTTTCCTAATTGACCAACGCTACTTTGCAGTGGTACAGGAATCTCTACTTATAAAGATTTCTGAGGAAAATGTTGAAGAAGAAGGCAGATCACAGAACAGCCCTTCCACACACTGAAACAAATGACTTGTATTTGGACTGTAAAATTCCAAAGGCCAGTTTTGAAGATGGCAAGACAGGACCCTTGCTAGAGAATCTTGCTGTTTCCCAGATAATCGGTAAGGCCATACAAACTGAAGGCTCTAGAAGTTTGTAGGGTCAGCTAAGTCAGGGTGTTTACTGATGGCTGAGGGAACACAGTCAAGGGAAACTCAAGAGCAGAGACAACAGAAATCAACACAGACCTTAATGAGATAGAAGGCTCCCCCATCATTTTCCCATCGTATGCCCATGGCAGTGTGGAAGGCAGTGTGGGGCTGCCTAGAACATAAGATGAAGCACACACACAGGATGTAACCTGTGTAGGGAAGTGGACCATAGGTTGGGGTATTTGTACCCTCATAAGACACTGAGGGATGGTCCCTACAAAGACAGTACTGCTCCCATTAAACATCTTCTCCTCTCCCCTTTCATCTGTCAGTCTGTTGCAGGGAGGGAAAGATGGATTGAAAGAGCAAAACTACCACGGAACACTAGCTAGAAAGGCAGTACTAACTAGGTGTCAGGGAGGTGGAATAAAACCTAGGAGAATACACCTGCTCTGCTCTGCAGAGGCAGTACGTGTACTCAGTCAAATATAAACAAAAGGGGCAGAATTAGCAGCTTTTATGTATACAATTCTGCATCACAGAGGCATCTTACAGGTCTCCATCTACATAGCCTTTCAATACCCCAAACTGAAACTCCATTAAATGTCTCTCAGACCCCTCTCCTTGATACTTCAGCAACCATGAACCTTTTTGTCTCTGTGAATTTGACTATTGCAGTTCCCCTCACACAAGTGGAATCATACGCTATTTATCGTATTGTGTTTGGTTTCCTTTACTTGGCATGACACTTTCAGGATTTATTCACATAACTATCGATTTACCCTCCCGTGTGTGTGTGTGTGTGTGTGTGTGTGTGTGTGTGTGTGTGTCTGCCTCTGTGTCTGTGTGTGTGTCCATTTATTTCTTCATAGGCATTGGAGTTTTTCTATGTTTTAGGTAGTGCCTAATGCAGTCAGCAAACACCATCCTGAGGTAACTGAGTTACAGATGGTGCATCTCCAGCATGTAATTGTTGTCCCCTGTGGAAGGTTTGCTTGGTTGTTTTAGGAACTGTCATATTGTTTTCCAAGTGTCCATACTGACTGGCATTTCCACCAAAGATGTACAAACATTCCAGTTACTCCCTCCCCTGCTCACACTCCACCCATCTCTTTTCTGTACATTATAACGGCCACAAAGCCCATCTCCTGCGTTTACTTTGTGTTTCCCTGGTGGCTAGAGCTACTTAGCCCTCTTTCCACATGCTGCATTTTATCACTTGTATATCACCATTAGAGGAAGTGGTGGCTCATGTCCTCTATACACATTTCTGTTCTAGTAGCAAAGACATTAGAAATACATGAGATGACATGAAATTACCTGTGTGTTCTGGGTACCATGTGATCTGGTCCCTACACACATTATGTGATCTTAAAATGACAGTTTCAGTTTATATGTTTCCTCAAACCTTAGTATTTCCTTGGGTAAAATCACTCCTAGCTTTTTGCAGTTTATGCTACATTGTCATTATTTATGGTCACCAGACTGCACAATAAACACACACAACATTTTTAGTACTAAATAACTATAATTTATTACACACTATTTGATCTTCCCACTCCCCCCCCCCTTTCTCCACACCATTCCCAGCCTCTGGAAGCCACTGTTTTCAGTTTTTGCTGGGTCAATTATTTTGGATCCTATGCACACATATTTATATTTGTATTTATATTTTTATTTCTGTGTGTGGTTTATTTTATTTAAAATAATGTCCTTCAGTTCTGTGTACAATTTTGGAAATTGCAATATTCCAACCTTTTCACTGGCAGAAATGAAGCTTGTAGTGTGTTTGCACCACATGTGTGTATAACCTGGAGGAGAACTGTCAGGGGTGCACATGAGTGTGTGCCCTGGAGGAGAACTGTCAGGGGTGCACATGAGTGTGTGCCCTGGAGGAAAGCTGCCAGACCGTTCCACACTGCTTTCTATATAGCTGTATTAGCATATCCCTATGCTCAGTGTACAAGGGTTCCCTCATTCCCACAGCCTTGCTGCCAACAGTTTTTAATCCTCTTTCTTATTAGGAACAGCCATTCTATTTGGCGTGAAATAACCTCTCACTGTGGTTTTTATTTGCATTTTCCTGATGATTAGTGATGCTGGGAGTTTTAAAATACTCATTGGCAGTTTCTATGTTTTTATCTGAGAAATGTCCATCTAGAACTAGTACCTATTTTTGATTTAGTTGTTATTGTTCAGCTAATGAGTTGAATTCCTTATATATTTTGAATATTACCCCTTTCCAGTTATATCATGTATAAGCCTTTCGATACTGTGAGAAAATGCTTGATATTAATTATGAAGAGGAAAGGTTTTTTGGCTTGTGATTTCTGTCCATGGTTCCTTGGTTCTGCTGCTTTGGCACTGTGACAGGGCAATGATACAAGAAGATGCTCAACGAGAGAGAGAGAGAGAGAGAGAGAGAGAGAGAGAGAGAGAGAGACTACATTCCCAGCACCAGCCTTAATCACTTTCCCTAGCGACTTGACATCCTCCCACTATTTAATCAGGTGGGCTGTCCTAAACATTCCAGATTCAAACTGCAGTGCATAGTTCAAAACAAGTTTCTCTCACTTTGTAAGTTGCCTCTTCTGATGGTTTCCTTTTGTGTGCAAACCCCTTTTAAGTTTGACCTAATCCCATCTGCCTGCTCCTGCTTTGAGTTTTGTTTCTTCTGCTCTTCGAGTCTGATCCAAAGCTGACCTTGCCATATCCAGCAGCATGGACGTCCTGAAGTGCTTCACTTAGGTCTTCTTCCAGTCATTTCATAGTTTCACATCTAAGTTTTTTAAGTCGTTTTGAGTTTACTTTATATACGGAGAGAGATAGGGGCCCAGCCTCATTCTCCTGCACGTTCCGATCCCATTCTCCTAAGGCTGTTTGTGGGGTAGATAGTTCCGTCTCCCCGACTGCTCTTTGCTTTTGTCAAAGAGCAGTTGGTTATAGATACATGGGTTTCCTTTTAGGCGCTCTCTCTCTCTCTCTCTCTCTCTCTCTCTCTCTCTCTCTCTCATGCATATGTGTGTATTTTGGCTGAGGGGAAGTTGTTTATTTTACTTCCTTTTGAGATAAGGTCTTGTGTATTCCAGTCTGGTCTCAAAACTCACTATGTACTTGAGGCTGACTTTGAACTCCTGCTCTTTCTGTATCAGCCTCCTATGTGTTGGGATTGCTGGTCTACCCCACCACACCTTGCTTTTGCATGTTTGTTTTAATGCTTATATCATGCTATTTTGATTCCTCTATCTCCATGGTATATTTTGGATTCTGGTAGCACATAGCTTCCTGCTTCTCCCTTTCACTAAAGATTGCTTTTCTTTGCTCATTTTTAACTGAGTTCTCATTGTTGTTCCAGTTTTAGTTCTTTATATAGTCTACATGCGAATTCCTCCTGATGCTGATCTGCAAGTCTTCTCTCCGCTCTGTGGGTTGACTTTTGATTATGCTGAACATGTTCTTTGATGCACAGAAGTTTGTGCTTTGATGAACTCCAACTTAACTACTTGTTCTTGTAGCCCATGCTTTGGTATTAAATCTCAAACCATTTCCAAGTCCACTCTCACCAGGATAAGTGTCCCCAGGGCTGTACCTTGGTGACACAGTGACCCTGGTGGCTGTGAGGCTGGTCTTCCCACTGCCCACACCGTCACTTCCTGAAGGCTGCTACACTGGTACATGAGATGCTTTTTCTTAAACAACTTGAGGCACCTGTCCTTTGAAGTGGTGTCAGCTGCAGATGTGACACCAGCATCACATGACATCTGTTTTTAGTTAGTGGAAAATGCTGTAATAGTTCACTTATTTGCCTCCCTGCCAGGAAATCCACAAACTTCACAGTTTCTCACAGGGGATAATTTGGCTTCTCTCCAATTACTGTTTTCTTTCTAATATTTAAATGTATTACATCTTCACAACTTTAAATGGAGATAAAAAATAATGGCATATTTGAAAACAGCATCTTGCCTAGTCAAAATCCTTGTCAGCATTCCAACAAGCCACCGTTTGATAGTAATACACAAAATAGATTATTACAAGTCAATTAAAATGGCCAGCATGGCTTCCTTGGTAGTACTTCAGCATAAGTATTCTAGTTACAATTTTATTTGTTTTCTAAATTAAACTGTGCACTGAGAATACCACATTCATCTAGAAATGTTTTTCCTGATTTACACCAAGTAATGAATATCATGAACTGTTACTAAATTACCTGATCCTTCTTCTAGTCTGGCTGCCACAATTTGAAATAGGAAGCAAATGTTCTGAATATATTCTGGAAAGACCTTGGAGAATTCTCGTGTGACCCTGTTTTATTAAGACTCACGTCTCTCAGCCGGGCGTGGTGGCGCACACCTTTAATCCCAGCACTCGGGAGGCAGAGGCAGGCGGATTTCTGAGTTCGAGGCCAGCCTGGTCTACAAAGTGAGTGCCAGGACAGCCCGGGCTATACAGAGAAACCTTGTCTCGAAAAACCAAAAAAAAAAAAAAAAAAAAAAAGACTCACGTCTCTCATTCTAAGTTCAGAATAGTCGGTTCCTTTGCCGAAACTTAAATGAAGGAAGGTGTGTGTGTGTGTGTGTGTGTGTGTGTGAGAGAGAGAGAGAGAGAGAGAGAGAGAGAGAGAGAGAGAGAGAGAAAATGAGAATCAGCGGTTGAGAGTTGCAGACTTAGTTCTCAGTGCAATGGCATTATGTAGTAGAACTTTAAGAAATGAGCTCTAGGGCTGGAGAGATGTTTCTCCATTCAAGAGCACTCCCTAGTCTTCTAGGGCACCCATGTTCAGCTCCATCCACACAAGTCCAGCAGTTCACAACCACCTGTAACTCTGGCTCTGAGATCTAACTGTGGGCACCTGCACACGTTACATTCATTCGTGTGTGCATATACACACACACACACACACAAACACACACACACACATTTAAAAAGGAAAGGAATTCTGGTAGGAAGTCCTTCTGTCATTGAAGGCCTGCATCACCCCCAACAGTGTCTCTAGGCTACTTCTCACACATCATGTTGATTGATGTCCACTGCATAAAGTAATTCAGCCATGGGCCCATTCACCATTCATTGTGTTATTTGTACTTACAACTAAGTAGTGAGCTAAATCAGTCTCTTTTCTTTATAAGTCATATGCCTCTTGCACTTTGTTATAACAACAGAAATGTGATTAACACAGATGGTAAGCTGGCCCTCTGTAGTCCCTGAAAAGCATCACATTTGGAGATGCAGATACGGCTTGAGTTGGCTAGTGTACATTTAAATGGTTACAATCCCAAGGACAGGAACAGTGACAGCTGTCTGAGCATCTGCTTTCTTGTGAGCCCTGTTGTGAGTCCTAAGAAGACAGGTCATATGTAGACCCAAACCAAACTCATGAAACGTCTATTCTTAGTGGAGCCAGATAACATGTTTGGACCTGTGATTTCTCCAACCAAAATTGGTGGTTTCCATCCATCATGTTTGTGTTCTTTACATACTAACAGAGATGTGTAACAGATATCTGGGAGCTAAAGGCTGATTTGTCTCCTTTTTTTTTTTTAATGCTATCTAAAATATAACTCCAAAAGCAAATACCAAAATAGTACCATAGTCAAGTAAACACATGGTCACCCATCCATTCACCCATACATCAAGAAGGCCCTCTGGGGTGGGTAATTCTGGCTGACTACCACCCCCACTGCCATCTGAGACAAGTGCTGCTTGGCTGTGACCTCTGGGGAATCAGTGCCTATGAAGGGGCATGACATCCTGGTGATGTGTGGGATCGTGTACATTTCACTCTTTTTAGAGTAACTGAAGAAGCCCCTTGCGTTGGAAATCAAGTCCTGAGTGATGCGGAGCCCTGTTCTGAGCCTGGAACACAACCATCAGCATCTCAACTCCTAAAATAGCAATGCTTTTCTTGTGCTTGCTGTCTCACAGTCTTCTTTCTTATCACTGAGAAAGATTTATTTAATCAAGAGGATATTCTTTGTATCATAAGCCTAGTCAGAGTCAGGCAGTACTCTCTCTGGTTTGGATAGTTTCAGCAAATTTTCTGTTTTGTCTAGGACAGAGTTGAGCACGTCTAGTCATCAAACTGAGATCCTAACTGAGGACCAAACTGGAGGGAGCTCTTTGTGTGAGATATTGAAAGCATCCTTAGAAATTATGGTTAGAACCCAGAAGCCACAGTGATGATAATTGTCTTCATCCCACAGCTACTACCTCTGTGTGTGTGTGTGGGGGGGTGCATTATGATGACAAAGTAGCTCTGGCTCCTCTGTTAGCTGTTTTATTCAATGCTGTGACAAAATGCCCAGAGGAATCAAAGCCAAAAGCAGAAAGGTTGGTTTTTGACTCATGGTTCCACAGGTTTCAAGTCAAGGCTCTGGCTCATGGCTTTGTGGCAGAGATGAGGTGGGACATCGCAGCAATGGGAGCTTATGGCAGAGAGGGGTAGAGAAGATATGGAGAGGGAAACAGAAATGGGGGAGGGAGGGAGGGAGGGAGACAGAGAGGGGAGGAAAGGATACTGAAAGACAATATGGTGCAGAGAGTAGAGGTGCCTGCTGCGTGAACCTGATGATTTCTGTTTGATCCTGGGGAGGCACAGGATGCATGCATTAGGAGACAAGTATCTCCCACAGGCTATCCTCTGACCTCAACATGCACCCACCCATAAAGAAATAAATATAATGTCATTTTAAAGTTAAAAGAAAATTCAAGAGCTTTAACTTCCCAACCTGCAAATGTAGACGGGAAGCACGGAATTAGCCTACGCTGAAGTCATGTGAGCTCTGGAAAAAGATCCAACTCCCTGTCTTATATCAACTGTGACTCTAGTCTCAGAACCAGGAGCATTTAGCCGAAGGAATGTTCCGTTTTTATCATGCCTCATTCAGCTACTAGAAAGCTCATTTCCTCACTCCTAAGAAGGCAGGACCTTGGTGAATATTTTCTAGGAATTGTACTTAACTCTAACAAACATCAACTGTTCTCTAGAAAGCAGTGGGGTTCTCTGGAGATGAATCCAGTGACTTCTGTGCTAGCCTCGGGCACTCAAACTAAATGAAATCCTAGAAATCTTATCCCAGTGAGCATGGTGGGCTGAACCGTGAGTGACCAGGCATTCATTGCAACATGAGCAATACATTAGAGACCTGCCCCAAGGAAAATTACTCCAGGGACTAGAGTAGAACAAAGAAAGGCATGGATAATGAGGAAGGAATTCCCTGAGCATGTGTCTATAAACAACATGCCACCTCATGGAACAGTACAAGGAGAAAGTTAAAGGTTCTTAGTTATTTTTATTTGTGTGTCTATAGTGTGTGCATATGCACATGTATGTATGGCTTCTGCATGTGTACATGTGTGTGTGTGTGTGTGTGTGTGTGTGTGTGTGCGTGCTTACCTGTGTAGAAGTGAGTGGAAGCCAGAACTTGTCATCAGGATGTCTTTCTCTGTCACCCGACCTTACTTTTTGAGGTAGGGTTTTCCCCTGAGCAGGGGGCTTGCTATTTCAGCTGGTCTGGCTGCCATCGAGCTCCTGGGATCTGGCAGCCTCCGCTTCCCCCAGTGCTGGGGTGGCAGACAGGTTTTACTTGGGTTCGGGGATCCAAACTCAGGTCTGTAGATCGGCACAGGGAGCATTTCACTCACTGAGCTCTCTCTAGCCCCAAAAGTCCTTATCTATTAAGAGCTGATTGAATGTCACATTATTCTTTTTACCAGCCAGTATTTATTGTGTATAGGTCCATTGCATAGGTCTTCCCTTTTCTTTCTCTTTTTTCATAGATAGATAGATAGATAGATAGATAGATAGATAGATAGATAGATATTTTCTTTATTTACACTTCAAATGTTAGTCCCTTTCCCCTCCAAAACTCCCTATCTCATCCTCCTCCCCCTGCTTCTATGAAGGTGTTCCCCCACCCACCTACCCACTCTCACCTCCCTGCCCTGGGATTCCCCTACACTGAGGCATCAAGCCTTCATAGGACCAAGGGCCTCTCCTCCCACTGACGCCTGACAAGGCCATCCTCTGCTACATATGCATCTGGAGCCATGGGTCACTCTGTATTACAGAGCAGTAGTTATAAAAACTGTATGGTATTAGAATAGAGGCAGGCAGGTGGATTAATGGAATAGAATTGAAGACCCAGAAATAAACCCACACACCTATGGTCACTTGATCTTTGATAAAGGAGCTAAAACCATCCAGTGGGGAAAAAAAGACAGCATTTTCAACAAATGGTGCTGGTTCAACTGTTGGTCAGCATGTAGAAGAATGCAAATCTATTCATTCTTATCTCCTTGTACAAAGCTCAAGTCCAAGTGGATCAAGAGCCTCCACATAAAACCAGAGACACTGAAACTAATAGAGGAGAAAGTGGGGGAAAGTCTCAAACACATGGGCACAGAAGAAAGTTTTTCTGAACAGAACACCAATGGCTTGTGCTATAAGATCAGCAATAGACAAATGGGACCTCATAAAATTGCAAAGCTTCTGTAAGGCAAAGGACACTGTCAATAGGACAAAATGGCAACCAACAGATTGGGAAAAGATCTTTACCAACCCTACATCCGATAGAGGGCTAATATCCAATATATAAAAAGAATTCAAGAAGGTGGACTCCGGAGAACCAAATAATCCTATTAAAATGGGGTACAGAGCTAAACAAAGAATTCTCAACTGAGGAATGTCGAATGGCTGAGAAGCACCTGAAGAAATGTTCAATATCAAAACAACCCTGAGATTCCACCTCACACCAGTCAGAATGGCTAAGATCAAAAACTCAGGAGACAGAAGATGCTGGCAAGGGTGTGGAGAAAGAGGAACATTCCTCCATTGCTGGTGGGATTGCAACCTGATACAACCACTCTGGAAATCAGTCTTGTGATTCCTGAGAAAATTGGACATAGTACTACCTGAGGACCCAGCTGTAACACTCCTGGGCATGTACCCAAAAGATGCTGCAGCATATAACAAGGACACATGCTTCACTATGTTCATAGCAGCCTTATTTATAATAGCCAGAAGCTGGAAAGAACCCAGATGTCCTTCAACAGAGGAATGGATACAGAAAATGTGGTACATTTACACAATGGAGTACTGCTCAGCTATTAAAAACAGTGACTTCATGAAATTCTTAGGCAAATGGATAGAACTAGAAAATATCATCCTGAGTGAGGTAATCCAGTCACAAAAGAACACACATAGTATGCATTCACTCTTGTGGGCCCCTCCCTTTAGATTTAAATTACCTTATTCTTCATATCCATGTGTGAATAGGGCTGATTTCTAGACGATGTATTTTAGTTGATTGATCTGTATGCCATCTTCAAAACTCACCTGATGTATTTTCAGGTACAGTGGGACATACCATGATTTCCTACAGCTGTTTCCTAATTCCTTTTACACGGCTTCTCTTTTAATTTTAGAATTATCCTTATTAAAAATTCTAGTAGCATTTTAGTTAGGTTGATGTAAAGTTGTATAATTTCAAAATGACACGTGTTCCTTTGTAAATGATTTTGAGTCGTCCTGGCGTCTTTGTCAGCCTGGGGGAAAGTTGCTGATCTTTTCCTTAGGATGGAGATTAATATTTGTTCCTTTTAGCACTAAGTATTTTATACTCATTTTATTACTGCTATTTAAAAGAAGGATTTTTGGGGGCTGGAGAGATGGCTCAGCGGGTAAGAGCACTGACTGCTCTTCCAGAGGTCCTTATGTTCAAATCCCAGCAACCACATGGTGGCTCACAACCATCCGTAGTGAGATCTGATGCCCTCTTCCGGAACGTCTGAGGACAGGTACAGTGTACTTACATATAATAAAGAAATAAATCTTAAAAAAAAAGGATTTTTCCTTTTATATTTTTTATATACATCATAGAGAATACTGAATTTTCTGGTGTGAGTGTGTGTGTGTGTGTGTGTGTGTGAGTGTTTGAGTATGTTGGTGCTGAGGGCTGAACCCCATGATCCCCAGGTCTTAGATGTTCTAGGCAAACGCTCTCCACTGAGATTTGTCTCCAGCCCCATTCTGCATAGTAATCTTATATTTTAACAGACTCCTGCCTCAGTGGTTGTAGCCAATCTATTGAGTCTTTTATTAATCTGTGTAAATTACATACATGGTTCTGCTTTAAAATTTGTGTTTTCAATATGTGTTATATATAAATGTGTAATATATGTATTATGTGTGTATACATGTAATATATATAATACACATAAATGTTTATATAATGCCAGTTTCCACTTATTTAGCAGTGAGTACACTTCTTGGATCTGTCGGGATAAGAATATTATATTTTTGTTTTATTTCCAGTTCGAGTCTTTCCACTGATCTAAGAAACTGTAACCACTATTTCCAAAGCCTATGCTGACTTTTACCAGTTTCCACGGCTCTAATTTAAAATGCACAATCAAGCCACAGTGCTGTGTTGAAGTCACTGCGGGAAGGGATACCTATCCTGACTATGCCACACAGTCTGCACCATGACAGGTAGTCTGGCTTCCTTGGAGTGCACTGAGACTCGTGATACAGCCAGCTCTGGCACACAGTCCTGCAGCTTGCAGGTGAAGTGCCCAGCTGTGTGGCTGTAAGGCTGAGCTCAGAGGTCAGTTGAACTCTCAGGAGCTCTCATGTGACTACTGCCCTTTTCGATGTACTATCTGCAAGGGCGCATCTGCTTGCCCTCTGTCTGTTACTGGGGAAGGCTGCTGGCCTCTTCGCTGGGCATCCTGATTGTGTTAACTTCCTTCTGTACTGTCAAGATAAGAAACATGTCTTGATTTATCAAGGGTCTCTGTCACCGTCACTTGGATCTTATTAATGACATTTATCAACATGGTGGGTGTAAGATCTTTTAATCTCATGACTTGTAAAATACTTTTAAAAAATATCAAATGAGTCTTTCTTTGCTGGAATATATCTATAGGTTATTTTATTTTAATGTAAAAATTAAAATGGAACCAAATGTATTTAGAAATGACATGATGCAGTTTCTGTCTCTAGTGGAGTCTCACTATGAAAAAAATAGATTTCTTCACTTTATTGCATTGAAGAAACTGGATAGGTTGTTTAAAAAATTAAAAGTTGGACTATCTTTTACTTTTTATACCAAGGTATCTACAAATACACCAGTGGCTAGAGGTAAGCTATATTGCAAAAAGGGAAAGGTACAAAGCAAATTGACTCACTCTTTATAATTTGGGGTGGGGGGTGGCATTTCTAAAACCATGAAGAAGCACCATAAAACTAGACTAAGAGATTCTACAAACACATCTACAGAAAATGAGAACCTGGACTAGCACACTTGCAGTTCATAGCAGAGTGCTCTAAAATCCCTAATGTTATACCGCAAAGGCTCTGCGGAATTGGGAGAAGGGAGAGACCTGGAAAACACCGATTTCCCACAGGAAAGGGAGCAGCGGTCCAGCCGTGTGTAATGTGTTCGCCTCTACTCCAAGCAGGAAAGTGCACACTGTGCTATCAGCTTAGCAGAGCTCCTCACAGGGGACAAATGGAGGTGACTCTGGGAAAATCTGAGAAAGACTCGGAAGTCTGAGAAAATGGCAATTTGCATCCAGCCTTTTCCCCACAAATGTATCTGCTTCTGTATAAAACGGTGAGTCTCCAAGATTATGTTACTGTTGATTATTTTAAAGTTGGGTCGGATAGAGAGAGTTCAGATGTCTGTCAAAGAAAACTACTAAACCATACTATAATCTCTCCAGAAAATGGAATAGCAGGCTATTATGAAAAGAGGTCAAAAACTTTCTTGAAGTTGGTATAGGAAGGGCTTCAGGACCCCAAAGGATGGATAATCAGAGAGCGAAGATGCAGGTACAGCACTGGTCTTCTAACACTGTCGGTAGGGAATGATTGCTGTCACCACACTGATTGTGTGACCTGGAGACCTACCACGTTCCAGAGTTAGCTACAAATCTTGATCAAATGCCATGAAAAATATATCAATCAACCTTGTCTACTGTCCAAACTTAATAGACACATTAGTGGGAAAAAAAAAAAAACAGAATAGAGACGATGCCGGGGCCTAGCAAACACAGGAGTGGATCCTCACAGTCAGCTATTGGATGGATCACAGGGCTCCCAATGGAGAAGCTAGAGAAAGTACCCAAGGAGCTAAAGGGATCTGCAACCCTATTGTTGGAACAACATGATGAACTAACCAGTACCCCGGAGCTCTTGTCTCTAGCTGCATATGTATCGAAAGATGGCCTAGTCGGCCATCACTGGAAAGAGAGGCCCATTGGACTTGCAAACTTTATATGCCCCAATATAGGGGAATGCCAGGGCCAAAAGAATGGGAATGGGTGGGTAAGGAAGTGGGGAGGCGCTATGGGGGACTTTTGGGATAGCATTGGAAATGTAATTGAGGAAAATATGTAATAAAAATATTAAAAATTAAAAAAAAACAGAATAAATATTTCCTTGAGTAGACTCGAAATTATCTGATGGCATTTCCCTTACTTAGCCACATTTCTCATTGTCACGACAAAGCACCCAACAGAAGTTAGTTTTAGCCCACAGTTCAGAGGGCACTAGCCACCATGGTGTGGCGGCACGACAGCCAGGGAGGCTCTGTCTCTGGTGGCAGGAGCTTGCAGCGGGGCTTATTCAGGCCGAATAAAACAAAAGCAGATATTATGCTCAAGGCCTGCCCCTCTCCTCCCCTTGTATCCCATTTAGGCTAGCTACAGCACAAATCTGAATGGTCTCTGGAGTACTTATTCCAACAAATGAGCTTGTCAGGATATTCTGCTTCCAGCTTCAGACCTCTGTCTGAAACTGGAAGACAGAATATCCTGACAAGCAGAATGCCATTTAGGTCAGGCCTTGAAGAGATGAGTGAGCACTTCCAGCAAATGTAAGGATGCAGAGCACAACCGCTGACACTTTGAGGCTTCTTTCCAGAAAGAAACTGACAAAAAGAAAAAGAGAGTCATAAGTCAATTTCCAAAGTATCAAAACTAAACTGTCTTCCCCCTCCCAACGTTAATAGTAAGACAGATACCAACGTAAGACCCAGATAGCACTAACAAATGAACTGAGCATTTCATTTCTGTCTAAAAAATAAATAGAGACCTCTGAGGCACAGGTTTGCTTGCGGCCACTGTTCTATGTGACAGGACACCAGATGCTTGGTCACAAAGGAAACTGGGTGAGAGGAAATGTCACTTGGGACGCCATGAAAGCACACGGCATTGGATGTTTATAAAATGATTTTTTACTTGTCTAAATATTTCTGAACCATGGTCTCCCAGGCACACACACTGAGCTGTTTTTTCCTAAAGTCGTGTTTCATTTGCACAGACTAACCACATTTTCATCTGAGAGTCTCCATATGACTAGTGAAGCAGAGCCCCGAGGTTATGATTTCAGGAGTATCTGTGACCTTATGGTGCTGACTGGATCTGCTCCACACACGAGTCTAAGTGTGCTCTTGGGTAACTGCTAGCCACCTCAACCTCCCTCCCTCCCTCCCTCCCTCCCTCCCTCCCTCCCTCCCTCCCTCCCTTCCTTCCTTCCTTCCTTCCTTCCTTCCTTCCTTCCTTCCTTTTGGTCGGAAGGGGTGGTATTTGAGACAAGGTCCTGCTACATAGGGCTGGCTACCCAGGAACTTACTATGTAGATCAGGCTAGCCTTAAACCTCATGGGCAATCCTCCTGCCTCTGCGTCCTGAGTGTTAGGACTATAGGCGTGTGCCACTATACCTGACTCTTCCTTTTATTTTTTTATGGGAGGAAGCAGGGAGTATGTCTGTGTCTACAAGCACATGTTTGGTGTGTGTGTGTGTGTGTGTGTGTGTGTGTGTGTGTGCGTGTGTGTGTGTGTGTGCACATGCACAAGTGCATGCTTGCTTGCTAACACATATGTGGAAGCCAGGGGCTAGTCTGACGTGTCACACTGAAGATACTCTTCACAGTTTTTTTGTTGTTGTTGTTTTGTTTTTGTTTTGTTTTGTTTTTTTGAGACAGAATCTCTTTAAGGCCCAGAACTTGTCAAGTAGGGTAAGCTAACTGTCACCAGTCTTCAATGATCTGCCTGTTTCTGTGCCTCCAGCACCAAGATTACAAGTGCAGGAACCATGCCTGGCTTTCTAAAGTGTAGGTTCTGGGAATCAAGTTCAGTTCCTTGTGTTTGCCAGGGAAATACTTTTCCAACTAAACGGTCTCCCAAACCTGCTTTCCTCTTTTATTTTTATGTTTTAAGGTCCTTTATTTAACTAGAATTATATGAAAAGCTGTGTGTTTTTTAAAACACCCAGTGAGTTTACATTTCTAAGAAAGCAGGTGGAAGCCGGGTGTGGTTGTGCACGCCTTTAATCCCAGCACTCGGGAGGCAGAGGCGGGCGGATTTCTGAGTTTGAGACCAGCCTGGTCTACAGAGTAAATTCCAGGACAGCCAGGGCTACACAGAGAAACCCTGTCTCAAAAACCAAAAAAAAAACAAAAAGCGTTTACATTTCTAATTGTTAAAAAATGGGTTTCCCACACACACACTGGATTGTTGATTAGCAGCCCCCAATCCAACAACCATATCAATGTTTATTAAATTCTTGTACCAGTTTAGCCTGGAATGTCCTCCATAGGCTTGCCTTTCAAATACGCGGTTCCCAGTTGGTGGCACTACTTTAGATTATGAGACCTTTCGGAATCAGGACCTGTGGCAGATAGGCCTATGCCATTGTGAGTGGGCCCTTGGTGGTTACATCTGCCTTCGACTTCAGTCGTGTCTGTTTCCTGCTGAGCCAGCATGGGAAAAGACTGCACCACCCACCCCTTAGACTGTTGCCAAGCTATCCTGGCCTCCGTGGGTCAACCCCTTCAGTCACAATAAGTCATTCCTCCCTTAAATTTCTGTCAGGGTTTGTGTGTGCACATGAAAGTGCATGCACATGCGTGCTTGTGCGCATGCATGAGTGTGTGTGTGTGTGTGTGTGTGTGTGTGTGTGTGTCAAGAAATAAGAAAAATAACAAAAATATCCACACAATAGTTCTACCTCCTTATCAAGAGATAACCTGCTGATTCTCATATATGAAGTTCATTCATGCTATCTTTGTAGGTCACTTTCTCCAGCAAGCTTCCTGTCTGCTCTCTCTATCAGAGACAGTGCAACACATCACTGAATGTTTTTTTCCTCCCAGATCAATATGCTGAGCATGAAGAATACTGTTACACTGTGTGCATATCAAAAAATGAAATGCAAACAATTGCGTTAATATTGTGAAAATTCCCCACTATCCCAGAGAGAGTGAGACGCACATGCATGTGCGAACCACAAAGCCCACGTTGAGCAATCTGGGTAATTCCACCTAGGAAGTGTTCTCACACGGGCCTGGAGAGCTACCTCTGCACAAAGGGAAGGCAAGTTACAGTACCCATGTCTATGACTGCAAACTGAAACTCTCTTTGAATTATATTCAACAGGAAATTTGAAAGGCAGCTCATGAGAAAAGCCCCAGAAGAAGAGAAAAGGTCTGTGTTTAGCTTCCTCCTCAGCATTTTCTTTGCCTGCTTTTTGAACAAGGAGTCTTTTTCAATGGCACCAGGCCTTGGGAATTATTTCGTGTTTTTTAGTAATGATCCAATAGCATTCTTAGACTTCTGAAAGGACCAATATTCATTTAGATACTTAAGAGATATAAGCATGATAGGCATATTGATTGATTAATAGATGGTGATGATGAATATAGATGACTGATAAATGATAGATGATAGACAGACAGACAGACAGATACTATTTATTCATTTTCTTAAAGCAGCTCCTGGAAACACATGTCTGAAGTGTCCTTGGCACACCACTCCCTTACCATCCACCCATTGACGGTCACTGTGTTTACTTTGTTCTAGTCTTTTGGACAAAGAAGGTTGTGGGTTTTTCAGTCCTGCACCTGCACTGGGGTTCCAGGGCTCTGGAGGCATTTTATCATGAGCCCACGGGGTGCTCACTGACCTTTAAGGGAAGATCAGGTGGTTCCTCTCTTTTCTTCACACCTGGGAAGGAAAGACCTGCTTATGAAATGTAACAAATGTTTCCTGGGTTGAAGCCAATTTATTTTTGATCTCCATTTGATCTTTATTTTGACTAATCCTTTTCTCTTTGTGTGATTTCCTTTTGTTGACATGCCAAAATTCTGCCAACCTGTTTCCTTTCTCAAAGAAAAAAAATACCCTTGTTTCTGTTCGGTTTAATTTAGTATTCAGCCCTGTTTGCCAAGAGAAAATTAAATTCCCCCTGCTCCAGAACCAACTGCTATTCAGGTGAGACGAATATCTTGTAAAATGTTTTGGCAATGGCTCACCTCTGTGCACTGTGCCTTTAGCTTTTAAGGAGAGTCACATGTTGGCCTTGATAGATGTGCTTGATAGGAGAGAGAGAAAGAGAGAGAGAGAGAGAGAGAGAGAGAGAGAGAGAGAGAGAGAGAGAGAGAGAGAGAGAGAGAGGGTTTTCTTTCCAGTTATTCGTTCTCTCAAATAAGAGATTGTTATAAATGACCAAATAGTTTATGACACTGTGATCAACTGCCCAGGTGACAAGGCAACAAATGCAACTTTACTTTGAACTACCAAATTAGTCGGAATGCCTTTTGACCCAATCCAGGAGTGTAACACAGGACTTGCCTAGTTTACTCTGCCTGGCAATCTGGAATTATAAGGATCTGTGCACTCAGGTAGGTGGAGGTAACCCATTATCAAGGCCAAGGTCCTCTTGCAAAGTTGTACAGAAGTGTGAAAGAAATCCTTTGCAGGAGAGAGTCTCTTCAGAGGCTCAGGCAGGCCAAGCTCGAGTGCCAGTTAATACTGTCAGCTCAGCACTTTCAGCATGCAAGGCTTGCTTCCAAAAGCCTCCCTTCGAGCCTGAGTTTGCAAGAGGTTCATATCTCCCGAGTTTCACTCTGAGTGTCAGGTTCAAGCAGAACCAGAAAGAAACTCAAAGCGAAGCCTTCTTTGGACCCTTTGAGTTTCACCTGGCTTCTTCCTGAGAGAACTCCCCCCTCCCCCATGCTCTCTTGAAACACTACCCAGGTTCACATGCAATTCAGCTCAGATCCAGCTCAACACAGCTGAAAGGTTTGCCAAGCCCATGAAGGGGGCAGTGAACCTTTTTTGATGTTTAGTTATCTAAGGATGTCTTCCAGAGTGTCCAACAGATTTAAACAAGACTCTTAGGACCCTGGGAAGAATGTCCACTGCACTTGGAAGGCATTTGTTATCTCTTAGAAATCTACAGCTCTCAGAAAACGGGCCCCAAGAGAACAGTTATCTCTGCTTTATCAAGTTCCCTTTTTATTTTAATTAAAAGGCAACTACATCGTTCTTCCTTATAATCCTTTTAGTGTCTCACTATGCCCCTTCTCAAATTCATGGTTTCTTTTTCTTTATTATTGCATATACATGTACATGTGTTTGTACATGTGCCTATGTATATGTATATGCATATATATATATATATATTTAAATGAATAAATAAATAAATACCACCCACTGAGTTCATTTAGTGTTACTTGGCTGTATATGTTTTTAGGGCTAACAACCACTTAGTATTGGGTAATCAATTTGGGGTTCATCCCAAGGAAAGACTGATTCTCGTTTCTTAGCACTTGGTAATTGCCTGTAGCTCTTTATCTAGGGGTGGGACTACATGAGACTTCCTCCATTTTGTTGACAGGTCAACTGCCATCGTGATTGTTCAGTTCTTGTATTGGCAGCCATCTTGTTGATATTTCATGAACATAGCTTCCCTGTCAGATGTTGAAGACACAATCTGACCAAGACAGGGTTTCACCATGTACCTCTGCTGGGATCAAACTTCAAGAGGTCCATCTACCTTCCTCTACTAGCTGAAAGTCATGCACCACACCCAGAACTGCCTTGTAGAATTGTTATTTTTTATCTCTACATACCCATTAAACAGGGAAGACCCAAGTTCATAGATGAGAAGACAAGGGACTGTGGTGCAGGTTTCTTATCACCTGCTGCTCTAACCTCACTGTTTCATAAAATGAACTCCACACTTTCAGGATTCTTATTGGGCATTTGCTGAGGAGTGACCTTGGGAACCTACATATTTCTCATGGTAAACAGTTGAGATAATCCAGTATCTTTGCCCAACACAATGGGTTAGGAACAATCTGTCACATTAGACAAACTTCCACTTTTCTAGTGAAGATAAAACTGTACATATTGTTTTCTTCAGCTCATAGGCAGTTTCTGTAGCTCTCTTCTCCATCTTTCTCTCCACCCTCTCCCCTCACCACAAAGCCCTACTTGTGCCTTCTGATAATTCTCATCCATGCTCTGTCCTGTAACCACTCACAGCTTCAGCTTCTAAACTGCACTTCTCCACTTCTGAGTTCCATCCTGCCTGCCTTCTGTCTTTCTGCGCTGGACTCCATGCAGCAGTGTCCTCTCTGACTTTTCCATTGGCTTCCTACTGCCCCCTCCTCTCAAAAGTGATAGAATGGGCCTCAGGCTCATTCGGCCACCTCTATGCCTGGATCAAGCTGTGGTGTCTTTGTCTTGTGCCCTTTGTTTTCCACAATGGTGTTCCAAGGCCCTCTCACGAGAGACAGTTACAGTGCTGTCTTCAAATCCATACAGAAAACACCACAGCAATTATGGATGATATAGTTGTTCTATTCCATCAATTTAGATGCAAACAAGACATATGTGCATGCATGTGTGTGTGTGCCTATATGTACATATGTGTGTGCACGTGTGTATGCATGTACATGTGTGTGCATGTGTGTGCATATGTATGTATGTGTGTGCATTATCATATACATTATGGTGGGAGGGAAACATGGGTTGGGAGCCAATAGAATGTTTGAATGGCGTATCTGACACTATGATCTTGGATAGAACAGCTCTCTTAACAACCTTTTGGAGCTTGGCTGTCTCAGCACTGAAAGAGAGCCCATCATATCTACTGGATATTAAAGGAATAAATGAAATAATGATCATCACGAGGGATGAGTTCGTGTTGATTCTTTGCAAAAGAATCAATATTAATATTCTGTATCTTATAGTGTAAACTTAAAGCAGGAAAGTTTCATGGGAAATTCAGAAACTGCCTATTTTTATATGATTTAAGAATGTGTTGTCTTTGCATCAAAGTACAAAGGTCACCAGACTCAAGGTGGTCTCACTGCTTCCTTTGGGGTGGACAGTGCAAAAGTCTTGTAGTGAAGCTGAAGTAATTCATGCAAGCTACTTAATTTAATGTAAGTACTTACAAAGTTAATAAATGCTCCTACCATTAATACATGCATTATTCACTACTTAATAAATATACATGTTGTTAACTAATATCTTTTTTAAAATATTAAAACTAAATAGTTTTTATAATAGTATTAAAATCTTTCCAAACAACATAAAGATGTTAAAATTAAAAGGCCTTAACTCAGTTCAGGGTTGAAGTCAGGAGCATACAGTGTTGTGGACTTTTTTTGATTGGGTCCATTGGAAAGTTATTCCATTTAACTTAGCAAGGGTCTCATAGTCTTCTCCGTTCACTTTGGTATATACAGCTTTCAAGGTTATTTGTTGTGAATGTGTGCCCTTTGAGATAAGGCAGATTGCTCATGGAACTTACAGTATCTTTCATACGTCTTTTTTGGTAAACATATGCTTTGGCCAAATAGCAACTTGGAAAAAATGTATGTATTACTAATTTTTATTAGTACTAAATATTAAGTATTTAGTATTAGTACTAAATATTAAGTATTTAGTATTAGTACTAAATATTAAATATTAAATATTCCTATTAAATATTAAAGCCTTAGTTGAAGCCTTAGACTTAGGAAAGATCAAAATGTCCAAATCAAACCCAAAAATCTTTGTCAACCATCTAGCTTACATTTGTTTAAAGGGAATTTACTTGATTTATATTTACTTATTTTTAGTTCTATATACTCTATAATGGTACTATATCCAGCAGTACAAAAGACATTATAATGAGAAGCAATGAAGTTATATAACATAGTATATAGTAGTATATGGATTCCATCTGGATTAAAAGGCCTATTAATTTTAAATTTGTATTAAAAACCATTACTAGTGTCATTTGAAGGGAACTAGATAGATGTGTAACAGTTTGCTTTGTTATATTCAGTAGAACTTACAAACTTGCCCCCTAAAGAGTAATAAAGAGAAAATTCTGCCATCCTTACTTCTGTTCTCAAACACAAAGCTTGATGGAGTTTTTCTTTAATGGATGAATCTCATGATTAATAGCTGAATTACTCATCCAAGGAGACAAGACTGGTCTAGTGATAGCAGGGAAGGAGTGACCTGGAAAAGTGGCCTTCCTACGCACAGTTGGACAGACACAATGTAGAGCTCACCAGAGGAGATGCCCAAGAGACCCCACAGAACAAACCAAGTTGGAGTCTGCTGGGGTGACCTAAGAAACTGGAAAACCACAAACAGATGTGAAATCTAAGTGGGTAGGCACAGCAACAGGACTGCAGTGCTAAAATAAACCAAGAGTCAAGAGTTAAGAGCAATGGTGGGACCAAACTATGGAACCAGGTGAAAAACAACAAAGGCAGAAAGATTCCCTGGCTAGGGTTTTAGCCCCAGGCCCTTAATTTTATAAATAATAGTTTGTACACGTATTCCTCCACTTGAAGTGCAGTCACATCTCAATAAACTCATTTTGTGTTGAAAACACCATGTCTCAAAAGCACTGACATTCTAGGTAAGCAATGAAAAATCAAAGTTGAAATCTGACATATGCTTCCAACTGAAGGCATATGACTTTCACAACATTCAAAAGTCTAAAACTCAGGAATTGGCCATCACAAAGTGGCTGCTGTCTGTATTTTGGAGTTACAGGCCCCGTAGAATCCCCTATAGAAAGCATCGATGAAGGACAAGGTCAAGGTGGAATGGAGATAATTAGAGAAGTTGAGGGAGACAGTGTGGGGTGAAAGAGAAGAGACACTGAAAGCAAATGTGGGATGAGGACATGAGGAGGACATGGGATCAGGCCAGAAAGAACTTCCCTAAGAGGGTGGATTCTGAAGGACAATGGATCAATCAAGAAGAGTTTCCAGAAGGGGGCAGGTCCTGGAAGAACTTCTCTAAGGGGGCAGGGTCCCAGCTATCTTGCTTTCTTCTCCACAGAGAGCATGTATTACACTCTCTCAGCCACTCATGCTAGGTTCCCAGGGCATCGAGATAGCCATCTTTGAAGTTTTATGGCTTTGGCTCAGAAATGGCTTCAGTCTCACCAGATAGCTCAGAAATAAATACGAGGGGTGTTTCATTATAACCACAAATCCGTAAGAGTGAAATTCAAAGAAAAAGGAAAATGAAATTAGTGTGTTTTGTTTTAAAAAGTTTGTCCTGAGGTCATTACCCAGTTATGATTCATTTTACCCAGCTAGAAAAGTTAGGGGTGCCCCTATTGTGAGTCAAAATATTTTTCTTGTGGATTTATTTGTTTGAATATTTTATTTCTTGGTTTGTTAAAAAAATATTAATGTCAGGTGACATAATCAATGGAAATCAAGTTGATGTCATTACCACAAAATAAGATTAAACTAAGGGCTTTCAACCCTTTAGGAAATATTTAATAGACATCATTAAAATTTGCATCTTCATTGTCAATGTATCACCAATGAGAATCAAGTGCAATAAATGATTTATACCATTACACGTCCTAATTTGGCTGCAGACTTAAACTTAGTTCTCATCACCTTTTCTGACATAACGAACCCTATACATGTACTAGAGGGAGATACATTTTATTTCTGAAACACACAGTGAATGTCAACTCTAATAGAGGCCTGAGATGATACAAATGGGCTCAGCAGGGAATTAATACAAAAAATAATCATGGCAATATCCAAAATAAATGGAAAGCTAGATCTTCCACAACACAGGTCTTAGTGACTCTATCTAAAATTCTGTGCTGTGTGTACCCTTGTTCCAGGCCATGAGTGTGCCTACTAGGAATGATGATCCTAATCAAAGCAACACTTCGAATTTACTAAGTGTTTGCTGCAGCCAGATGCTATCCAAAGATCTTTGCAAACTGATGTAGTCAGTCCTCAGAACAGCTCTGAATAATACTTATTATAACCCTTCCCCATATAATTCAAATGTGAGCTAGCAAATTACAACAGCTAACAATAATAGTTATTGGTTGGATGTCGATCTCACTACCACATCTATAGCTACTGTGTGTTATTGTTTTATTGTTGGTTTGATAAAATAACAGGGGGCAGGGAGGAATACCAAAGAGAGGAAAAACGTATTTTGCCTCACCCTCACTGGTTTGGCCATCCATGATCCCTTGGTTCTGTTGTTTCTCAGCTTCTGTGAGGCATGTGCTGGGGACAAGCTGGTCAGCTACTGGTGGCCTGAAGTACACAGAGCAAAGGAGGAATGGGTCAGAGACAAAACACATTTCAGGACATTTCCCTAATGACCCATGTCCCCCAACTGGGCCCTATCTCCTAGTTTCTCCTGCTTCCCAATAATGATAGACAAGTCACAATCCTTGCACTTCACCCTTCCAAATCACACAGTGAACTGAGGACCAAGCCTGCAGCCTTTGTGGAACAATTCCTAACCATGTTAGCATTGGATTCTATGTCTTGGTCCCTAAGGTGTGCTCTCTCCCTCTCTTGCAGGCTATTTGATCACTCTGTCAACTCCAAGATTGTGTTATTTACTGAAAAAAATCTTGTTGTGGTGTGGCTCAGCCCTACCACACACCTTTTCTCCAAGAGCTAAATAAAGTCAACCCTAGGTCAAGAGGCAGAGCAAGCAAGCAGCTAACAGGGAGTGAAGTTAAGTAAACAGAAAGTAGGGTCTTTGAGTTGAGGGCTATTTAAGGGCAGTGGGGGCTCATGCCTTTAATCCCAGCACTTAGGAGGCAGAGGCAGGTGGATTTCTGAGTTTAAGGCCATCATGGTCTACAGAGTGAGTTCCAGGAGGACAGCCAAGGCTATACAGAGAAACCTTGTATCAAACCAAACCAACCAACCAACCAACCAACAAACAAACAAAAAAGGCATTGTGGAGGAGAAAGAGCTTTTCCCTTCTGGAATGTCTGTGGAGTAGGAAGGTCAGCTGGGTACTTTCTCCACCTCTCTGAGCTAGCAGGTTTTTACCTCAGCATCTGGCTCCTAAGTCTTCATTGGTAAAATTAAATGTCTGGAACTTAGTTTTTTGTTTTGTTTTGTTTTGTTTTGTTTTGATTTGATTTGATTTGTTTTAAAGCAATAGCTCTCTATAGCCAACAAAACTGCTTTAGAAACCCGAGTAGCTTCCATTTGGACTATTTCCTTGAACCTATGACTTTTTGTGAAAATCTTTATTTCAGTAATTCTAAGTGTGAGTAGAGCAGACGGTGGGAAAATGAAGGGATGAGAGTGACTCGTCTTTTCACTTCCATTTTTAGCACTTAATCAGATGTTCATGTTTAATAAATGATATAAATGAGATATCACAGTATTTGTGAGTTGTCACTAAAATACTGTGCACAATGTGGTAGTTCAGTGAATTTTAAACCAGATCTACCTGTGCTCAAACCCAATTTCTGCACTTGATAGCCATGTGACTTTACTCGTTCAGTGTCCATATCTACAAAATGAGGATAATATCAATATCCATCATGTAGGTTTATTGAGATGGTTAAATAAGTTAATACAGACAGAAAGGACTTAGAGTTAATGTCCAACATACCAATTTCACTAAGTATCAGTATTTGCTATTGTTGTGAATTGCAGTATAAATTCAGATGAAAACTAATTCCATTGCTGTTTATAAGTTGCTTCACAGCCAAAATCATGAACTTTAAAAGCATCATGGTACTTCCTAAATGAATTAGTGTTACAGCTAATTAGTGTGAAGCACACTACATAGAAGCTACAACAACCAAAACATGCACTGTTCTCTTAGCTGACCAGGGGTTTATCATCCAGTTGGTACAGAATAGGTACCCAAAGAAGTTCTTTGGTATCAAAACAAAACTACATGCTGATTTTGAGGTGCAGGAGTCATCATAGATTTTTGGAGATTAAAGTAACATGGTGAGAGTCTGGGGAAGGTCAATTTGGGATTAGGATGCTCAAGGAGCAGAGCATTTTCCTCTTCTGTTCCCAGACTGAGGTCATGGCAATGTCATACACCAGGTGACACAGACAGAATTCTAGAAGCCCAGTCAGTCTTCAGATTGTGTCAACATATGAGCCTGGAGACTTCCACAAAGCCTTTCCTACTCTGAAAAAAAAATGTCACCTGCAGACTAGGACCTTTGCTCCCTCCCCCTGCCCCCAACACCATCACACATCATTCCCTGAATTCCACTGACATTGCATCATAACCTACTCAATGTCTATAAACCTCTCAAGTCAGAGTAACTGCCCACTATCTCCCTCAAGGTCGAGTCCGACCATTCATTCACAAGTGCTTATTGAAAAGTTACTCTCTATGAAGTAGAGTACAAACATTGTTGGGGAAAAAGCAAATATAGTCTTTGTACACCACAAAGACATCATAGAGACAATCAAATCCTTGTCGTAGTCAATACTGACTTTAGATAATGCTAAATATAAATCAAATACAGCCTCAGTGTATTCACAGTTGAATGATATAAGACACTCAGATTGTTAGAAGATTCTAGTAAGGTTACCACTCTGTGTCAGCCAGAGCGCAGAAATCACCACCAAAGATTGGAAAGCCACTGGTAAAGTGTAAGAGGAAATGAGATGTGGGAATGGATGAACTCTGCAAAAGAAAGAGTTTAGACAGAGGAAAATAGGGGGGAGCCCTAGAGCTAGTGACTGGGAAGAAGAGAGAGAAGCATAAAGGAGACAGAATTCATAGGAAAAGGATGGAAGGAAGGAAGGGACACTACTGTTGCTTTAAAGTGATGAGAGCTGGTGTCCCCATTCCGTGATTGTCCTCTCCATCAGAGGACTTTGTAGGAAGGGTTTACAAGTTGTCTTGCATTTTACTTTTGGTCATCCCCAGTTGTAATGTGAAGGACAAAGATGTTAAGTATCAGAAATGACTTTGAGAGATGATCACCTGTAGCTGGTCTACCAAGTCTTCTGTTGTGGGTTGACTGTGAAATGTCCCACATAGCCTCATGTGTTTGAACCTCTGGGTCTCAACTGGGCCTTTGTCTTGGGAGATTGTGGAACCTTCAGAATATAGAGCCTCACTGGGGGAAGTGGGTCGTTGGGAGCAGGCCTTGAGGTTTTACAACCTGTTCCCACTTCCTGTCTACTCTTCATTTCTGACTAGAATGAATTGTAAGAGTGACCTACACATCAGGGCCCTGAAGCTATGCCCTCCTTGCCTTGATCCTTGTGTAAACCACTGGCCAGAATACACCCTTTCCCCCTCTCACATCTCCTCTTTCCTTCTTAAGTTGCTTTGTTTGTTTGTTTCAAGATATGGTTTCTCTGTGTCGCCCTGGCTGTCCTGGAACTCATCCATAGACTAGGCTGGCCTCGAACCCACAGAGATCCACTTGCCTCTGCCCCTCAAGTGCTGGGATTAAAGACATGCACCATGACCGCCAGGCTCAAAGTTGCTTTTGTCGGTATTTTTTGTTTGTTGTGGGGGAGGGAGGCATCAAGTGTTTTATGGATGCAACAAGAAAAGTATTTGGCATTTGAAATGTAAATTAAGAAAATATCTAATAAAAAAATGTAAAAAGAGTATTTGGTTCATCTTGCCTGAAGGTGCTTTGACTCAACTCAGACAAGACAAGGGAAAGCCAGTCTGAACAAATGGAATCTGGAGTGCTCTGAAGAGTTAGTTGTTTAATAGAGCTTTGTTTTTTTTGTTTTGTTTTGTTTTTGTTTTTTATCTGATGACACCCTATTAGGCCAAGAGGCCTATTAGCAAACAGGTCCTTCCCAATGATACTCTCATAAGGATAATACCAAGAAGTGTTTTGTTAATATACAAACTGAGACTCTTTAACTAGGTGATAATCACACTGTAAACTTATCCCCCTGCCCACCTTTCCTCCAACTGCTGCCTACTGAATTCACTGAGCAGAAGTCTCCCAAAGACAGTCTTCATTACAATCTCATCCAAACCTTATTCTAAGGCAGCAAGGAAATCTCAGAAACATTACCGTCCGGTCTGCCTCATCTGGATTTTGTTGCCCTAAGAATTTATCCTAACTTAGTCTTTCCAACTACCAAAAATACAAAATTGGCCAACCAAGGTCTTGAACGAAGTTCTACCACACCTATTGTTCAAACTGGGTCTGGAATGTTTCCCATTTACAACTCCACAGTGTATTTGAACTGTTTCACCATACTTCAAATAGCCCATGATTGGCAAGTCCTTGAAAATTGCTAGTGATTGACAGTTCCTTTAACCAAATAACTGTTTGATTTTATGAATCATTTCTCCTGTCGTAAGCATGATGTCCTCCCAAAGGAAGAAGCTGATGCCTTCATTCCACCCTTCTTCCCTACCTCTTGCTAATACACATCTGAGGTGCTATAATCAGTCTTGAACATCCATTTTGAGGAGACATTAAAATTAAATGAAATTCAATTTGCAAACAATAAGACTTGAAGCCATTGCATATGAGGGACCATTGGAAAATTTGGGAGATCTGTCCAGAGAACAAATGAAGAAGACAAAGGAGCAATAGAGACCCCTGTGACCTCTGAAGGAGGCAGACGTGCAAACAACATTGACCTGCTGACTTGACTTCTGAGAAGTGAAAGTGGGAGTCTAGGCTTCACACACACACACACACACACACACACACACACAGAGAGAGTCATTCAAAAAGCCCTGTGCTAAGGGAGGCGAGAGACCCACATTTCCACAAGAACAATGGGTAACTGGCGGCAGGTATGGAACAGCTTCTTAGTACAGACGAGACCCAGAAGCCCAGTATGACAGGGAGGTAGGCTTCCACTTGACAAGAGAAGAGAGGCCCCTCTGGCAACTCTAAAGTAGAAAGATATATCTGTGTGGTTGCATCTTACTGAGTACCACCCAGACCTCAGGTGGCCATTCAACAGCATGGGCTTCTGCTCCACACGAGTGGTTTACATCCTATTTGGATGTGTGAAGCAATGTCTTGCTAGGCACCTTAGGCTGGTCTCAAGTTCCCTGTCTAGTTCAGTCTGACATTGAACTTTCAACCCCACCCTCCATCTGAGCCTTCTGCCATCTGGTAGGTTGGATAACAGGCATGGGTCACTACTTCAAACTTTGGGAATATTTATTCTTTTAGTGTCAGCTAACGATGCCAGCTCTGATCATTGTCCCTTACAAAGAAGTTACCTGGTAAGTGGGGCAGAATGGAAACAGGAGCATTAATGACCTCTGTCCACTTAGAGATCAGGAAAGTGGCTAGTCAATTACCTTTCCCCAGAAAAATCCCTAAGTTAACTTAATGGGTGATTATAAGAGAAACGTTTGAATAGTTTTGAATCATGTACTGTTCTTGCTATCTTGTGAATTCTCAAATGTGTGAGTAACTTGACATGTTTTGACCAAAGAGGATAGAAACCATAAATGATACAAAGACCTGCAATAAGGAGGTGAGATTGTGGTAGCCCACGGGAGGGGCTGCGGCCACCACACAAGTTACCGGGAGAGGGGTGCTGAGAAATGAAGACACAGAAATGGCGTAAAGAGGGTCTCTTACAGAGTGTGACAGTGCTTTTTTGTCACTCCAGATTTCAACACCCTGCATTAAGTTTAGATAGGCCAAGAGTTCACAATCAAACTTAAATTGTGAAAAGAAACAACACCTTTCCACACCCTGGATAAGCCAACTTCGACACTCAACAGGGAGCGAGCTAACTCATCACAGGCCAGTTGTGATGGGAAGCCAATAGTGAGACATTAGTTCCACTTGTGGTTTGGCTCTACGAACTGCCGGGCTGAGAAGTGTGAGAGAAGACGTGGGCCCCACTTCACGCCCTTTCCTTCCTAACGCAAAAAGTCTTCATCTACGGGGCACGATGCACCCTCAGCACTTTATCCACAAAAGCAGGGATAAAGTTCAAGGGTGCATGCTTTTGTCTTCATCAGGGTGTGAAGGAGGAAAGCTGTCTCAGTCATCAAGACATTGTGAGAGGTGACATTCAAAGCGAGCTTAAATGACCAAAACAACATCCCAAAACCAGGAGTGACACACAAAGATCAGGCAGAGTGAAAATGATCTCATGCCCCAAACACAAAAGATTATTGTCCTGATGGAGCAGCAGCTGCTTTGTCATGTTGTGGGTGCTCAGAGGAACCCATGCTGTAGCAGTGTGGCTCACAATATTAAGTACAGCCTCACTGTCCTCGTGCTGGAGAGTGACTGAGTAGGAGAGACCACTGGACCTGTGCACTGGCTGGATACGCCTTGCAGACTCTGCCTACAACTGAACTCGTGGCCAGGCTATTCTGTCACGGGTTGGCTTCAACCAATGGGAGAAAGAGAAAGGGGCTAGCAGATTAATTGTTTGCTCCTTCACTCAGAGAATCCATTCCTAGATGTCTTCAGACAGCCTCTTAGAGAGGTCTCGTGAGACCAGGTATGATAGTTAATTCTCATTGCTAATATGTCTAGTTAGAATCACACAAGAGACTGACTTGGAAGGCATGCATTTGGGTGCCAGAGGGGAAAATTGCCATTGTGAGTGTGGGTGGCCCATCCTGTGAGCTGCAGCAAGGGTAAAGTAAAACCAGAGAAAGGAGAAAGCCCGTGGAGTTCCCACATTCCCTTGGCCATGCTTCCTGGCTGCGAGTGAATGGCCATAGTCTCACCACGGGGATGTGACAAGTTTGTGGAAAACATGAACCAAGATAGCCTTTTTCCTTTGTAGTTACCACACGAGGTAAAAAGGACACAAAGAGGCACAAACATTGACCCACTTTTCCCTACTGATTCTCCTGTCTTACCTGTGAGGGTTTGACATGGATTGAAAACATAGTTTTCAAGTTCCCGTTTTAAGAGCTTGGGAGATGAGGCCTCTTGGAGGTGATAGGATACTATGCACTGTCCCTCATGAATGGTTTCTCCTCATGGATGCATCCCTGAGGGACTTCATCCTAAAGGTGAGCTCCCTTTGACGAGTGCCTTCATTTTACCAGCTCACAGTTTCCACTATGTTGGGAAGCACAGCCCCCAGTACAGGCTAAGCCAGCTGTCCTCAGCCTCTGGAATGATGAACTTAAATAGACCTCCGAGTGTTCATCCTTGAGTGGTCCTTTGGAGCAGTAGTCCAAGGTTGCCTTGCTTGCCTTCCCTACATCCTTGCCTCCTGGAACTGTCTTCTCTAGTAAGAGTTGACTCATAAGTCATTGCCTTGGGCAGTTCTATAGGGAAGTTTTGTCACAGTATGTGAAATAATTCACTTCATCTTCAAAGAAATCTCAGGAAATGATGCTCTTACTTTCCCCCTAACATAAGAACCAAGCAGAGTTCTGAGCATATAAAGTCCTGTGGCTGACTCACAGGCCTAAGGCGGTAAGACCAGCTGGACCCACCAACCTCTAAGAGTGAGTTACAAACTGAAGGTCACACAGACAGACCTCATTAAATTCTGCAGGGGCACGAACTTAAACCAAAGCTAGAAAATAAAGAAGAGAGATTGGGCTGTGGCCGGTCGGAGTCAGGGAGAAACTGGAGAGGACGGGCTGGGGAATGATGGGATGCACAGTGTGCGTGTACACAGTCAACCAACAAAAACCAAAACAGGAAGAAAGCTGGCTCTGCCGGGTTCTTTTACAGCAATAGTGAACTGGTTGATTATTCAGAGTAGCATGGCATTTTCTTTCCATCTCTTGGAAGAGGCTGTGAAGCACACTTGGTGTCCCCTTAGCCCACATTGGACTCACACCAGGAGAAACAGTCCTTTGGTCAGCAGCAGCTGCATTCAAACATCTGCTCTATCCTGAGTCAGCAGGCCAAGCAGCCTGAGGTGATGGAACTGGGACCAGGATGCACTTGCCTCAGGGCATAGGATGAAGTGGACTGCCCCTAGACCTCATGACCCTGAGAAAGCATATATCAATACAGTCATTTCAAATGTCTGAACTAATGTAGAATTGCATCAGGGTAGCTAGGAATGGTAGCACACACCCACAATCCCAGCACTAGGGAGGTGGTACCAGGAAGATCTGGACTTCAAAGTAATAAATAAATAAACAAACAGACTGGGTGATAGCTCAAGCAATAAAGTACTTACTGAAGAAGCATGAGGACTGAGTTCAATCACTAGAGCCCAAGTTTAAACAAAGAGTATCACAGCGCACACTCATAATATCAGGCAGAAATCGGCAGATACAAGAGGCCACCTGGTCTAATGTAATCGGTAAGTCCCAGGCCAATGAGAGACCTTGTCTCAAAAACAGAGAACAGAAAAACAATGAGGCCCAATACCAGAGGTTCACGTCTGGCCTATACACACATTAACACACACGCTTGCATGCATACCTATACCATGTGCTCACCACACACACATATACATTCACCCACATGAAGTTGTGGGGCTCTGTGGAGAGACGGCTCCATGGTTGAGCACTAGCTACTCTTGCAGAGAACCCAGGATCAGTTCTGAGCACCCATGTGTTGGCCAACAGCCACCATGAACTCTAGTTTCCAGAGGAACTGGCAAGCTCTTCCAGCCTCCAAGGGCACCAGGTCACACATCGTGCACATGTGACATGCAGGGAAACCACTCATGTACACAAAAACAAACACACGAAGACTTTATAAAAAGCTTAAGTGTGTATCATGCCATGATAAACAAATACCAAAATTTTACCTACAGGCAGGATTAGTTCCAATGCCCTACAAGCCAGGACGGAATAGGAAGGAGCAGCAACATCAACCAATGCCTCACCCAACCCTGTCAGAGGAGTAAAAAATTGAAGATAAATATACCCACTTCTTTGACCGTCCAGGCTACACTATACACACACCCCCCCCCCCCGAGTGGAACCAAAATTCTCTTACAAACACAGTCACGTGCTTCCCCACACACAGAAAGGACAAGTGTAGTCTGTGTCCCGCAATACATTCCCCTACAGGCATCCTGTGAGCATAAAGTAATACTACTCAGAATTAAAATTATCTTTAATTGCCAATATCTTTGAAAATTGGGGAGTGGGGAATCCCCATGGTTTTCATAATAATGACTTTTTGGAATCCTAGAGCCAAAAATGAAATATAATAGCAGGTGACAGAAAACACTAGTACTTAGTACTGTTTAGCAATGGTCAGTAAACAGGGAGCCTAAAACTAGGGTATTATAAATTTGTCTGTATTTTATTCCATTTTATTCAAACAAAGGATAAAAATACCTAATCATTTAAGACTTAAAATTACAAAACTAAGTTTATAAGACTATTTTTAATTTTTCATTTAAGATTTTAAAATCATGCTGAAACTAATGCCTTGCTGTGACATATGTACTTAGCTAGCGTGCATAAGGACTTGGATTCTACTCAGAGCACAGCCATGATAATAAACAAAATAAAATTCTCCATCTCTTTCTATCCATACTTTGAGATTATCAGATGAAAAAGTCTTTTGAACCTATGAAGACAGGTCCTCCGAGAGGTGGGGAAAGGTTCTTTGAAGTTCTACCTCAACTGTTGTACTGTATTCAGTGACTCAAAAACACCCTGTTTAAGCATGATCCCACTAAAAGAGAGTCAGAGTTCAGCAAAGACTTGTGTGCTCCTCAGAGTTCTTGGGGGCCGGTGGCAAGGCAGAAGAAAGCTAGGGAAATTCCCACCTCTGGGGGGAAGCGAGAGGGAATACCCGCTAGAACCAGCGATAACTTGGCATCAATGACTTCCTCTTCCTGGACTTGCTGAAACAGTCCTTAAAGTCAAAATGAGACACAACAACAACAACAAACGCTTTCTCTTCCTTCTCCCACAGAGAGACAACGGGGATACCTGTGAGGCTGCCAAACTGTACTTCCCCAGCTGCTCAGGCTGGAACCTGATTTTAACAGCTGTTGCACTAGAAGGGACAGAGGGAGAGAGGAAGAGACAAAGAGATAGAGACACAGAGGGACAGAGACAGAGAGACACAGAGAGACAGAGGGACAGACAGGGACAGAGAAACAGAGATAAACAGAAAGACAGAGAGACAGACAGAGACAGGGAGACAGAGACAGAGAGACAGAAAGACAGACAGAGAGAGAGAGAATCTTTCTTCACCCCACCCAGATTCCTCTATTTGGTGTCTTCTCACTATTCCTGTAACCTATAGTCATTCTGAAACTCCTTGGGTCTCCTTAACCCCATTCTACTCCATGTACTGATAAGAATCTTGAGTGTGCCAAAAAGGTAAACTTTTCTTATTCATAGTAATGCTTAGAGGATGAACTTCTTTCTAGTTTTTAAAATTTGTTTACTATTTATAATTGTATTTAAATTATATGTACACATTTATGTAAGTATGTGTATGTGAGTGTGGATGCTGTCAGAGCCCAAGGTTGTGAGCCATCTAATGAGGTGCTGGGAACCCAGCTCTGGTCCTCTGGAAGAGCAGCGCATGCCCTCATACTCATAGCCCAGCCCTGGGGACAGACTTCTTCACAGGCATTCAGAATTATCCAGGCAGTGTATATAGTTCTGATGACTGGGTTCTGCTGTGCAGATTCAAAAGTTTGCTAGTCAAAAGCCCAAAGGAAAGAAAATATAAGAGAAGCAAAGTTTCGCTATTATATCTTCAATTAGGTGTCTGGCCACTGTGACTATGTCTTTAGGTAACAGCCAGAGGGTTACCTCCAGGCTACCTACCAACAGGTCTAGACACTTGTACAGTCCACTTCTTTTCCTTAATGTATACATCTTTCAGAGTGGGACCAGCAAAACCTTCAACTCTCACTTTAGAATAAACCACAGATTTCCCTTAAGGTTCTGAGCCCAGAAGACGATTCTGGAAATTTTAGGATTAGTAATCTAATTTTCAACGCGTAGATCTCCCCACACCCAACCTCCAGTCTTACACGCCCACTCGTCACAACACTTTAGGGAGGTAAACTTTTGCTTGGTAAGACACGTTGGCTTCAACTCTTTTAGCAGACTTTCTACTTTATCTAGCAAAATCTCATAGTTTTCAGGACTTTAGTTTGGACACAGAAGTTCTCTGGGGGCCTGTGGTTTAAGTCATAATTCTGTTTATGGAGATGTTTAGTTAACGTGTATGTCCAAGTGCTTTAAAATTCTGCTCTGTGAAAAGTGACAGCCACAATTTCAGAAACCTTCAAATTTCTAATACTTGCCCAGTAAGTCATGTTTTAAATATTTCAAGCCAGAAAAGATAATATGTCTACACAAAAATATGCATATTAATGTTTGTGGTGGCTTTGTTCCTAACTGCCCCAACTCAGAAAACACCAAGACGTCTGTGTGTAGGTTAATGGATAAATAAATTGTGGTGTACCCTGATAATGGAGTAAAGTTTGGTGTGACAAGGGGACCTCAGCTATATTACACATCAGTAAGGGAAGGAGGCAGTCTTTTTTTTATATTTTATTTTTTAATTATTTCATTCGTTTACATCTCAAATGATATCCCACTTCCCGGTTGGTTAACCGTCCACAACTCCCCACCCCCATCCCTCATTCACTCTCTCCTCCCTCCCCTTTGCCTCGATAGAGTGCTCACCCACCCACCCTCTCCTACCCCACCGCTCCAGCATTTCCCTATGCTGGAGCATCAAACCTCCACAGGACCATTGATGTCACACAAGACCATCCTCTGCTACATATGTATCTGGAGCCATGTTTGGTGGTCTAGACTCTGGGTGGTCTGGTCAGCCAATGTTGTTCTTCCTATGAGGTTGCAATCCCCCTCCGATTCTCTGGGCCTTCTGTCAGTTCCCCCACCCGGGTCCCCAAGCTCAGGATGATGGCTGTCTCCGCTCATCCACATCTGCATTGGTCAGTTCCTGGCAGAACCTCCCAGGGAACAGCCACACCAGGTTCCTGTCAGCAAGCATCTCTTGGCAATGGCAACAGTTTCAGATTTGGTGTCTCTAAACATAATGGATCTCCAGGTGGGGCAGTCCCCAGATGGCCCTTCCTTCAGTCTCTGTTCCATATTTTTTTGTCCCTATTCTTCCTTTGGACAGGAACATTTCTGGGTTAAAAACTTGGAGATGGGTGGGTACCCCCATCCTTTGACTGGGGGGCCGTGCCTATCTGGTGGAGGTGGTCTCTACAGGTTCTATTTCCACTTTACTGAGAATTTCTGCTGAAGTTATCACCTTTGGGCCCTGGGAGCCTCTCACTTCCCTGGCATCTGGGACCTGCAGTGGTTACCCCCAGTTCCTCATCACCCACTGCTATACATTTTTATTTGATTTCCTGACCTCCTGTACCTCTCTCCCATTCCCTCCAGTACCTGATACTCCCTCCCTACTTCCTCCCCTCCCCTATCCCTCCCAGATTCCCTTCTCCTCCACCCCTGCAATCATCCCACCCCCCCCGCCCTCTCCCCCCAACCCCAACCCCCCCAACCCCCCCCCCCCCGCCCCCGCAATGCAGGACTGAAGCATCCACACTGTGGTCTTGGAAGGAAGCAGTCTTTTTTTTTATTATTACGTATTTTCCTCAATTACATTTCCAATGTTCTCCCAAAAGTCCCCCATACCCTCCCCCACACTTCCCTACCCACCCATTCCCATTTTTGGCCCTGGCGTTCCCCTGTACTGGGGCATATAAAGTTTGTGTGTCCAATGGGCCTCTCTTTCCAGTGATGGCCGACTAGGCCATCTTTTGATATATATGCAGCTATAGTCAAGAGCTCCCGGGTACTGGTTAGTTCATAATGTTGTACCACCTATAGGGTTGCAGGTCCCTTTAGCTCCTTGGGTACTTTCTCTAGCTCCTCCATTGGGAGCCCTGTGATCCATCCAATAGCTGACTGTGAGCATCCACTTGTGTGTTTGCTAGGCCCCAGCATAGTCTCACAAGAGACAGCTATATCTGGGACCTTTCAGCAAAATCTTGCTAGTGTATGCAATGGTGTCAGCGTTTGGAAGCTGATTATGGGGTGGATCCCTGGATATGGCAGTCTCTAGATGGTCCATTCTTTCGTCACAGCTCCAAACTTTGTCTCTGTAACTGGAAGGAAGCAGTCTAAAAGGTCCCTGAATGCTTGGTCTCAGCTGCTGTATGACACTCTGAGAGACAAAGCACGGAGCCTGTAGGATGACCAGAAGAAGTTCTGGAACCAGAGGTAGGAAGCAGGAGAAATACTGATGTCACCAAGGAGGACTTCTAGGTGATGTCACTGTGCACCTGTTCAAACTCATAGATCTGCAACACCGAGAGTGAGGCCCAGTGTGAACTCCCAGCTGGTTGGTAATGACCTGTCAGTTGTAATAGATGCCTCTGTCTGACACGGTGGACAATGGGAGCGACGACCCACACCTGGAGTCAAAGGGCAAACATTAACTCTACTTTTCTCTCTGTTTTGCTTTAGGGAGAAAAACATCTCAGAAAGAAAGTCAGATAACTATTTTAGACATATACCAGACAGAAATTAAACATGTCCTCTTTGAATACAGCCCTTGACCCTCCAAAATGCCTCCCCAAAAGACATTGTTTTTCACGTTTCAACAGCAAGAAACTACCAGTTCATCTTAGGTTTTGATCTGTAAATTTCTTATCTCCAGATGTGAATTGGATATGCAACAGATGTAATGTATAAGAAGAAGAAGAAAAACATAAGTTAATGTGCCCTGCTACAGAAGGTGACCATACAAATCGTGGAACGTAGACATCTACAAAGAGGGACTCTTTCTGCCTCAGAAGCACTGTATAATCTCAGATCAATAAACATTCCATTTCTATTCTCATTCTCCTGTATTTGACAGACACTGCAAGACCACCCACTCACTGAATAAACTGAACTCAGAGGTCCACATGCCTTGGACCTCATGCATTGAGTAAATTGATAACCTTTAAAACATGATAAAAATCGATTACGTTTACTTTAAATTTTGTCACTTGACAGCTAATACTTCACTAAGGCCATGAAATTATGCCTATATTTGGCCTAGGGATCATATGCATTAAAGTTAGAAATACCACCTGGAGGAAATTTTTTTTTCCTTAAAAACAATTGAGACAAGCATGATATAGTTAAAGTGTAGTTTGGGGGTTGGGTTTCTGCTGCTTATTGTGACTTCTTCTCTCCAGGGCCCTAGTGATCCGAGAAGAGGAATTTCCAACTGTCACATGATAATTGTTCCTCAATATTGTCCCTAATCTAGCCTACCAGGGCTGTGCTGGTGTTAAGGCTGTCACAGTAAAAGCTTTGACACAAATGCGGGACTTCATGGGAAGATACAATCCATGGAGACCAGAACTACCACCCTCTGCTCCTGCTCTGTACCGGTTTGCAATTGTAAGGCTCCAGAGAACACAGCTCGGCAAGGGAACCCGGCCCTGGTGGCAAACATGCCTGGTGAGAGTAACCGTGTCTGGTGGTGATGACTTATCATGGGCCCCACAGGCAGTGCCGAAGATAAAGAGAGGTGAGGCCAGAGAGAGACAGGAAGGAAGTGACAGCCCTGTGGCAGTGAGATACTTGTTCAGGATCACAGGTGAGACTTTGAGTGTGGCTCAGGAATTATGACTATGTTTAAGTTAGGGTCATAAAATAAAGAGTGTCAGAAAGACTCAAGGCCATGGGGACCTACATATGTCTTTACTGGGTTGAAATAGTTGACTTCTACAGAAAAATAACAACAAAAACAAACAAAAAAAAAACCACAGGGATAGACAATTTGAACTAAGTCTAAACTAAAATAAAATTAAATGAAAAAGTTAATTGGTAATCTACTTTCATATTTTCAATTATGAATTCCAACATAAGGGTCATAAACATGGGACATTTAACATGCTGTGGTCCCTTCCTATATGTCACTATTTGAAAATGCACTAGACTAATCTAACTGGGCTGTATTCTGTGGCACACACTTCTGTGCTGTTCTTATTGTCTTGTTGAGGCAGGGTCTTGCTGTGTGGCCTACGCTAGATAGCCAGCCTTGAACTGTTGATCCTCCTGCCTCAGCTTCCAGAGTGCCAGAGTTGCAGGTACAAGCCACTGTACCATTTCCCTTGCTCTGTTAGAGAGGGTTCACTCCAGAAGGGCCAGCCTCTCATCCAATACCATAACAGGTTCAACAACAGAAAGCGGTGAACATCAGAAGTGCTCTGGCTCGAAGTTTGGGGTTCCTTGCCCAGTGTCTCATCTGTCAGGTTCTGAACTACTATGAGAAACCCTGAGAGGAACGCTCTTGTACAACTTCCATTTGACCTTGGGAAACTCACCTAACATTGTACTTTATTTCCTCACACGTAAAATGGGTTGGGGAATAATAACAGCAGCCCCACCCGTCCTCACTTGAGTGTTACGAGGAGGAATTAGATAATGTCTGCGCTGGGCTTTGCTCCCCTCAGAAGAAAGTCCCTATAAAACACGAGGCAGAAATTGAGCGGACTTTATGAGTGCTGATGAGATCAAAGCCAGCAGCTAGGGCAGCTTTCTCCTGGCACAGTTCGCTTACTTCTCTGTGCTCTAATAACATTCCTCCCTGCAGTGATTTGCAGATAGTCATTAAGTAAATCTTGCTGCCCTTAGGCAAGCCTTAATTTGCACCCTTACAGCCTAAAGCTTTGTATAAATGAAACCTTGGGAACAGCGCAGGGGATACCTAAAAACAACTCGGGAATTATGATCTTCACTTCTGTTTTCTCATCACCTACTCTATAGCCACAATGTTTATATATTTAATACATAGCTAAGTGGCCCCTTTAAAGTAGATCTCGTAGGATCCTTTGTAAAAATATTCTTAAATGCCAACAATATGTTGGCATGCTTTGGGCACCTGTGTTTGCTATTTGAATGAGCTAAAAATGTCCCCATGTGTTGGGCATGTCATTTCTTTCAAAAAGCTGCTCAGGTCTCAAGCCAGAGAAAAACCACTGTTTGAGGGACTCCATCTTCCAAATATGAGAATCCATTAAGCAGGTCTTGAGGTGCTCGCAGGATGTTGCATAACCTGCTTTTCTGATGTTTCAACTTGACTGCATTTCGTTTTAATTTGTTAAATTCTACTGGCAGAGACTCAGAGTAGAATGCTGCACTATCTTATTTTTGAATCTACATGTTAATCGTGTCTAATTGGCCTTCATTTCCATTTGCACAGATTGCTGGTCTTCATTTCTGCAATTAGTAGATCAAATTTCCAAACCTAGCCCCAGCCGTGACCTTATGACATCCATGTAACTGTCTCAGAGTCCTGTCCAAGCCTCACAACCTAAGTCACCATGGTGAACAAGAGCAAGCCATCCAAAAGGGGCTTTGGGGAATTTCTTCTTCAAATTAGATCTGTTCAAAGAAACAGGTTTGAAAGTCCTGGGGCCCCATTATTCAGGAACAACAGACCTGGTTTGTGTATCTTGTTTCGTATTTATAGATTTATTCTGAGCTCTGAGAGATGAACACTGAGTCCATTGTTGGTGGCAACACATGTTTAAAGGTTTAATAAGAGCCAACAATGGATATTTTTAACTCAACCCCCACAAAAGGTTTTACATTGTCAATCTAGTCTTAAGTGGGAAAGAATAACTCCTTTTTCTTTATGTTTTAAAGAAGTGATATCATTGAAAGATAATAATGGATGATTTATCCATTTAAATATGATATCTTCATGTTTTAAAGAATTCTGTATCTGTATTTCTCCATACAGAGATACACTATAGCCACTCTGGAAGGAGGGTTTGATTTGGCAGAGCTGAGTTAATTATAAAGGGGCCTCCCCACCCCAGGGAAACCTCTGTCTCTGCTCCTGTTAGGCCTTCAGGAAGAGCCCTTCCAGAAAGCCACATGATCTCAAAAGGGTTAGGGAGGCCCCTTCTGAAAAAAAAATTTTTCTGTTCCCTTTAACAGTATGCTTTCTCCAGTTAAGTTCTTTTCCTCCAGTGAATACAAATAGCTCTGGGAAGGATAACAGATTACATCTTATCTACTGAGCAGGTCTGTGGGTTTGGGGGTGTGTGTAAGACTAAGGGAAAAGGCTGCTGAATTTTCCCTGGCTGTATATTTTCTTAAGAATGAGGCAGCCCTCCCTCCAACCCAGTAGCTTCGTCTATACCTTAAAATATCACAAAAAGAATTCTTGCACCCAGAGTCTGTGCTCATGTGGACATTTAGCCAAGAGAGGAAGAGGAATGGGAAAAAGAAGAGGAAAAAAGAGGAAGAGAGGGGGAAGACAGGGGAAGAGGAAAGAGGAAGACAGAGGAGAAGGATAGAACAGGAGAGGGAGATAGGAGACAAGGCTCAGACTACTCTGTGCCCAGGAGGGCGGGCTGTGCCCAGCAGGCTGTAACCTGGATGAGCAGGAAGCCTGCAGCAACATGCCTGTGTCCAGGGTTCCAGACCTGGGCAGGGTAGGGATAAGAGTCTCATTTTAATTATGCCAAGGAGTCTGCCCTGGAAGAATGGAATCTCAGCAACAGAAGGTTGTAAATGGAACTGGGCTTAGTCCTGGCAGCAAGAGAGCTGCTGTCTCTTCTTCTCAAGGCAGCAACAAACCTGCCATTGCTTAGGGGAAGCGTGGAGTCTCTGTAAAACGACACAGAATAAAAAACCAAGGCGTAAAGGCTGCTTCAGCATATGGCCTACATTATCATTTCAAAGATCTTGAATCCTCCTCCTGCTGAGGCCCAGGCCCCTTGGCTTTCTTCGGTTTCCATTATCTTTCTCTTTTCATAAACAAAACCAATCGAACACCAACACCAAATAGGAAAATCCCTCCCCTCCCCACCCCTCCCCTCCCCTCCCCTCCCCTCCCCTCCCCTCCCCTCCCCTCCCCTCCCCTCCCCTCCCCTCCCCCACTGGGACCCCACCTCTGTCTTCCCAATGCTCTGGCAAGCTTTCAGTTTGAACTCTTGTGCTGCCTCTGTTCTCACTGGAAGCTGGCTGCTGAGTATGGACTCTGTCTGCACTCCGCATCCCACAGCCTTGCTCTCTACCCTCTACCCACTCTGCCTCGCCTTCAGCGGGTCAGGAGCCAGCACCAGGACATCACTTACACCTTCTCAACAGCATCAGCACCAAGCACTCATACCCACCTTGAACTCCTGATTGCTCTCACCGAAAGTCTCTCCTGGTAGGGCTCTCGAAGCTCTGATTGATATCTACCCATTTCCACCCCAGCTTCTATAATAATATCAGGGAAGAAGAGAAGAGAGTGAAGGAGAGGATGAGATGCTAAAGCCAGAATACCGGGTGGCACCTTTCAAACCTGACTAGCTGTCTGATAGTTGCCAGGAATCAGTATTGTTTCCTTCCAATGTATATCTCTTCCCTGTTGCAAATCTCAGGTCTAGACCATGTCATAGTCTGATTCTTAAAACGCCTCCACGTTTCTTAATACAGAATAACTAACCCAGAAAAGAGGGGCCAGCCAATTCTTATGATGTAAATAGACCCACCTTATCCAGCTTTGAGCTACAAACTAAATGTCGCTAAATGTGCAGTTGGGAAGGCATGTATGTAGACTGGCTTTCAGATATAAACATGATATAAATACGAGCTGGCTCCAGTGCCCCAGTGGCTTCACACACTGTCCCACTCTGTGACAGGCCGGGCCACCTGGGTCTCTTTCAATTCCCTTTACTGGCACTGCTTCCTCGTGCACCAGGCTGCCTCGCTTTCTGTTCCTTCTGCTCATTCCTTCCTTTTCATCTAGTCCGTGACTGCTCCTCCCTCTGTTCTCAGCACAACCATGACTTTTACAGGCAAGCTTTTTCTGACCTCGCCACCAGTCAGGTCAAGTGCCTAATCCTAGACTCTCATTGTGCCTTGCCCTGTTCCTTTGTAGAGTATGTCACAGGTATAATTTGACACTTGTTCAATTGATCATCTGATTACTGTCTGTCTCCCTTCCTGGAGGGCAAGCCCCGGCTGGTCAGGCTGGGTCTGCTGTTGTTCATGCTGTGTTCCCAGCTCTTGCCCTCCAGAGAACTTCTACTACGTGGTGACAACTAACTGACTATCTGAGCTTCATACCTCTTTCTCCAAACCTGATTCGTCATGAGCTAGAAGTGAAAGTCACTTCTCTTCTCCAACATTACCATACCCAGGAATGCTTTGTTCTCTCTAAGAGCCTCTACCAGCAGCTGACTGAGACAGAAGCAGATACTTACAGTCAGCCATTGGACTGAGGAAGAGTTAGGGGAAGGACTGAAGGAGCTGAAGGGGATGGCAACCCCATAGGAAGAACAACAGTGTCAACTAACCTGGATCCCTAAGAGCTCCTAGAGGCTAAGCCACCAAATCAAAGAGTATACAAGGGCTGGTCCATGGCCCCTGGTACATACTCAGCATAGGGCTCCCTGGTCTGGCTGCAGTGGGAGAGGATGTTCCTAGTCCTGTAGAGACATGATGCCCCAGGGAAAGGGGATGCTGGGAGGAGGGGCACCTTCTCAGAGGTGAAGGGGAAGGAAGATGGGGGAAGAAACTCTGCAAGAGGGGACTAGGAAGGGAGACAACATCTGGGATGTAAATAAATAAAATAAATAAATATTTTAAAAGAAACATTCTCTTCTTTGTTTTCCTATTGCTGAAACCCAAGGCCCTGCTTGCTATGCAGGCATTCTGCCACTAAGCCTGGTCCTCAGCCTTTAAGGAGTATTCTCTAGATCAGACTGCTCCAAATGTGACTCTGCAGCAAATGCTTCATATCTAAAGAACCGCACACACAACATGCCTGAAGAGGTTCTAGGCATCTTAAGATGTGTAGCAATGCCTTGTGTGGTCATGGGCAGCTTCTTCAATGTATTACCATGGTTTTTGTTTGTTTGTTTGCTTGCTTGGTTGGTTGGTTGGTTGTTTTTTTGAAACAGGGTTTCTCTGTGTAGCCCTGGCTGTCCTGGAACTCACTTTGTAGACCAGGCTGCCTCGAACTCAGAAATCTGCCTGTCTCTGCCTCCTGAGTGCTGGGATTAAAGGCGTGTGCCACCATGCCTAATACATTACTATGTTTTTAAAAATAAGTTTTAATTTTGTAATTTGTGTGTGGCATGTGTACGTGGGGGAGGGGTTATATGCACACAGGTATGCCACCATACACATGTGAAGATCAGAGAACACCTTTTGGAAGCTAGCTCCATCCTTCTTCTTTGTTTTTGAGGCAGGGTCTCCTTGCCATTGCAAAGTAAGTTCCCAGCAGATCCTTCTGCCTCTGTAATTCCCTTTAAAATGGGACTGTACTTATGGCTTCCTCCATGTGCTCCAGGGACCAAGGTCAGATTGTCAGGTGTTGGTGGGAGGCTTTTACCCACTGAGTCATCTCCCTAACTCCAGTTTTTTCTATCTAACTGCACATGTGTGGTCTAATTGGATATATCTAACTAAACTCGATTTAATCTAGAACAGAAGAAAAGAAACTGGGTAAGGGGTGTGATCAAGATGTAAAATGAGTAAATAAATCAATGTACGTGGGAAATGGAACTTTTAATACTACTGCACATGCAGTTCACAGTCCATGAATACCACCAACTCATCACCAGTGGAAAAGTGGATCAGCCATTAAGTAATGCTCATGATGGTTAGCAACTGAAAGGGCTTACAAAAACCAAACAAGGAAACCTGATAATAATGGCTTTTGTAGAATACCTACATACTAAGTCCTCAGGCCTCTGTGAAGTTCAAGGCTCAACCAACCAGAGTTAGCAGAGATTTGGAAGGCCTGATCTTGGACGGTGGTGCCCATGCCTGTAATTAGTAAACCCTAGGGCATAAGGGAAAGTATCAAGTGCAAAATTTGCCCCTCTGGTCTGGGAAAACAGAGGTGAACACAACCATGAAAAGAGACTTGGAAGATGGCAAAAGGAAACTAAAAGAGTTTCTTTAAAGGTTTGCTCTTAGCACTTCAAAATTGTCTTTAAAGATTGTTAGAGAGTGATTTCTTTTTTAAAGAAAAAAACACAGCACTATGCATCTCTTGATCAGCATACTGGCCCACTGTCATTAGCATACAGCTCAGGCATCTAAGAGGAGAGGGAGACTTTAGTTTAGTCTTCTCTGGTCATGTGAGTTGTGCTCTGGCCTAGTCATAGTTGTAGAAGCATAGTTTGGCAGTAAAATTGAAGCTAAATTTGGTTAAACTGCTTAGCTATGCATCACAAGTTAAGAGCTAAGTCAAGTTTAATATAATTTTATGAACGAATTTATTACTAAGTTAAAGCCAGACTTGAATGAACTTTAAAAGACACCTTGGGAGACTGATTTCACACTGTTCACTGTAGTTGAGACTCCGTGCAGAGTTCCCTGCCTCCATGATAGCTCAGTCCTCTGAGAGTATCCTGGCTGTCGCTGGCGCCAGGCTTGGGGCTAAGTGCTCGGACCAGGCACTTGATGCTTGCCAGCTCCTGGGAGGTACCTGCCATTACTGACATTGTGTTAGAGCTGGAAACAAACACAGTAGCCGAAGCTGTCAGAGTCAAGAAAGAGAAAGCAGACCTCTGAATGAAGTTATGTCTCTCTGGCTCATCCTACAAATTTATTGACGAATTCACAAAATCAAGGAGGAATTTTTCAGTTCCGAGTGGCTGATGATGGGATTTGACCATATTCCACGAGCATTTTCTTTGTAAGAAACCCAAAGATGCCATCTCTTCGCTAAATAAGTGGGAAAAAGAGACGATACAAGAACGAAGACGCCTCAGCAAGCTTGCTATTTTCAACTCTAATATATTTGAATCGCCTGGGGAATTTTGAAAAGAGTAATAATACTTAGGCTTCATTTAATTGGAATTTCTTAGGGGCAGGGGCAGCACTTTCATGTTTCTTTTTTTTTTTTTTTTTTTTTTTTTTTTTGGTTTTTCGAGACAGGGTTTCTCTGTGTAGCCCTGGCTGTCCTGGCACTCACTTTGTAGACCAGGCTGGCCTCGAACTCAGAAATCCGCCTGCCTCTGCCTCCCGAGTGCTGGGATTAAAGGCGTGCGCCACCACGCCCGGCTTCATGTTTCTTAAGAGCTCCCGTGATCTAGTGTGTCTGAGAGCTTGGATCCTGTTGCTTGTTTCTGCTCAGAGCTCTGAGCACCACATCAGGGGCCCTTTCTGCCTCCTGCCCACTGAGCATGCATGGTAAACACGGCATTGCTTGTACAACGAAAACAATGGAAAACCCCAGCGTTCAAAAATCATTTTCCCTTAATTTGTAAATGCGTACAACAGCATTTCAGGATCATTTTTGTGAACTTGGTTTTACTCTGACACTAGAATTTTCCAAGTTCAAATGTCATACCAAAAGGTGGCAGTAGATGGCTCACCTCTCTCACCAAGAAAGGGAAAGCCGGTCCTGGTGCTGGAAATGGAAGAAGCCCAGCTTCCCCCTGAGTGAGTATGGAGCGAGCTCAAGGGGAGGCGGGCAGAACGAGCTGATAAAAATAGCAAAAAATTCCGAGTATCAGAGAATAACTGAAGAGAGGGAGAAACAAGCACTTTAAAACCACGCCAGGAGGAATGGAATTTGTGACTGGGATGCCAGGACACAGCCTTTGATAGAAATAATGAAAGTAGTGAAAGTTCAAACCAGGAACTTGGCAAACCAAAAAAGCTGAGTGGCAAAGTCCCCCTAATTGTGGATCTTTCCCGCACCCCAGTTTTCGGGTGAAAGTGGAAATGGAAGATCTGGGTTCTTGTGGACATCTGGGTGGTGGCATTGGCATGCCTTTCTCTGGCCACCGGTGTGCATCACACAGAAGTCCCAAGAAGCCAGGGAGTTCCCGTTTCATCATGTGTGCTTAAGACAGCTAGCCTCTCCATCATCTGTGTTTTAGAGCTATCAAGTGAGTATCCCCCCACCTGGGAGCTAAGGAAAGTAAAGTCTAATTAAAGACTATCTGATATAGGGTCAGTCTTTTAATATGAGGAATTTGTTATCATTGAAAGAATATAGAGAAATTGTGTAATTATTTTGTAGTTTTTAACCAAAAAAAGTAAGTTAGCAATAGTTTCTCGTGAAGATCTTAGCACACACCGACAAGATCTAACTCCTCTTCACAAAGAGACTATCTGCAGGATGGAGAAGATGTATTCAAGCATATCCTGTGAAATTTATCTCAATGCTGTGAAATTCGTCTCAGCACTCACAATCCAGATTTCTGCTTTTTAGGTGGCTTTTTCTATTTCATTTCTTCTGGCTTCATAGAAGTTTGAGGTGACATTTTTAAGACCTGTGCCAGCTAAAATTTCAGACCCTATTTGATTCTTCATCATCAGGAAAATGTAGGTTCCTCCATGCACAGGGCTGTAAATCACGAAAATTCAAGTTTAGGATTAATATCCTAAAAACATGCTGAGTTTGCCCTTAGGCTCAGAATTTCTATGTGCAGCTATGACAGTGCCTAGCACCTGCCCAGAGGCTGTGGTGGAAAGTAATGATGGTTTTCCTTTCCACCCCCGTCATTACCAGACCTCATTGAGTAGAGGGAAGGGAGTGGTAGGGGTGACCTAAGGTAGTCAGCCATGGCCCAAGCAGTATCAGTAGTCATGATCATGGGTAGGCACTGGGCTACAGCTTAACCACACTCCCCTGACATGGAGTCACCCCAATTCTGACTCTGTTTACATACTAAAGGTGAAGCTGCTTTCTAATGCATTGATCTCACCTGTGAGGCTCAAATTCTGTTCTGAGTTGGTTATACAGAGCTGGGACGGTATCCAGGGCTTTGTGCACAACAGCAGGTATGAGCTGCATCACTTAATGTGTGGTAGCTCCTCTGGTGCTCCTCTCTCTCTCTCTCTCTCTCTCTCTCTCTCTCTCTCTCTCTCTCTCTCTCTCTCTCTCTCTCTCTCTCTCGTGTGTGTGTGTGTGTGTGTGTGTGTGTCTTCCTTCTGTTTTGCCAAGGCCAACCTTTATTTTGTGCTCAGAACAGGAAACCTCTAGAGACCTTCTATTAGTGGGAAGTTCTGGCTGCTGGCTGATTAACCCCATTTAGACAACAATATGTGGATTCCCGTGTGATGGTGACTAAGTAAGTCATCCTATGGCTCAATACATTCTTGAACACTTCATACACACTGTAGCTACACACACACATACACACACACACACACACACCAGAGATACTCCTGTGCCCACTGCCTCGGTGAATAGAAATGTATATTTAAATTTTTTAAATAAAAATGTAATTACTATCCATGTTTTTTAGAAGTTAAGATAAATCCCATTACCATGATTAGGTTATTTTAAATAACATTTTTAATTACTTCTAGATTGAAATGTAAACTGTTAACATAGAGATAGTATGGCTGTCATAAAGCACCTCTGGGGTCACCTCTCCAACTCTGTCCTCTACGATTTCCTGCCTACTCTCCTCAGAGCATGCTTATCTGAAAACTCAGAACTAACCTCTGAGGCTGAGACTGACCACGGAGGCTAGCTGGAGCTCAGTAGGTCCAGCCAGCCTGTAGGCGCTTTATTTGGATCCTTGAGTGCCTGAAGATTTTAAGGCATTTTACAGGATTTTTATACTCTTGCTGAAAATGGAAGATTTGCCAACATCAGTCAGTCTATGTGCACGACACCTTCCAGTGACAGATAAGCAATGGCTGCCTGCTTTACAGAAGGCTTGGGCTCTTGTTCTCCAAAGTACCCACCCTTTTTGTTTGTGTCACTTCCTGCCTGGTCATTCCTGTTCTGTGTATGACTTGTCCCCGCAGGGACACTTACACACCATAGTGTTTCCTCAGGTTAGCTCCTCACTGGCAAAGGAGTACCTCCAACTCCTTCTCTTAGGCAAGGTCCATCTTTTGTTCTCGTTATTGTTATTCTCTCATACTATGGATGACATTCATCACACATACTTTAATACAGTCTTCAGCCCCTTCAGTCCTGGCTCCTGACTCCTTGAGCTTAAGACCCAACACTTACCCTGATCCCGCCATTATTTAGTACATGCTGAAGAATGAATAAATATCCAAGAGAATCATAATATAAGATAGAGAAAATGGACTGATTCCCATAACACGAAGGGCGAGTGATGTTTCTTCAGAGTTCGGCATCAGTTGTATTAAGTGGATGGACGTAGGGCAGGGAAAAATGGGGTAGGCATGAAAGGACACACAGAATTCTTCCTTAACAACAAATGTAGAAATCCGGACATAAATTATATATGCCATCGAATGCAGATGTATGGAGGAGGGAAAGAAGGAGGATGAGGAGGAAGAGGAGGAAAGAAAAAGATTACAATGAATTGGGGGAAACTGTGAAGGAAACATAGAAGAGTGTTGTGTTTATATTCTCTAACTGGAAACATATCCACATGCAGTCACGTTGCTCTTACAATTAAAGAAAGACAGTTTCAGGAAGTGTGTGTAAACTTACTCATCTGTGTCTTAAGGGTTTCAAACAAGCAGATGTGGGTCATGCAGAAGCAACTCTCTCTTTTTAAAGCCTTTACCAAAGAATAAATAAGGGAAAAAATATTGAATCAATACCGTTTAAGATGTTTGGCTTCTAAGTAAATGAGAGGTCAATTGTGTATCTCTCTGCTGTTACTGTACTTGTTTCTAATGTTTGTGCTGTGAGTTAATTCTAGGAAGCTACAAAAATATGTAGAAACAAGCAAGCAGCTGCTAACTGGATGAAACACATAAAAGGTAGAAAAACTATTTACACAACTGTAGCGACCATGCCAGTGCTGGTGCTTACGAATGAGAGTCGGAATGTAGAAAGGAGAGTCTGTTGCTGCTGTTACTGCTTTCAGAGGTGAGTGCTCTCCTGAGCAATCACTCTAGCCTCCAACAGAAGCCCTGTGACAAATGCACACTCACATTCAAATTTATCAACTTGATCTCTATGTTGCCCTCTTGGTAGTAAGTTGGACTTACTCCTACTTCTTTTCCATTATCTGCTTAGAAAGGGGAAAAATGTGTAGTAATTGACCTAGAAAGACAAAGTGTGGCCTCTTAAAAGAAAACAGAGCAGCTGGGAGGTGACAGTTTTATGTGGGAGGGTCTTTTGAATGACTGTAAGAAGCCTTCTGTTTGTCTAGTACAACATCAAGTTAATGGCAAGCTCCTAATATTTATAAAACTGCTGCTAGCCCTCTTACAAAACCCTTGCTGAAGAAATAAAACATAACCATCTATGTATAAGATACTAATTTCCTCAAGTATCTTCTACAGAGTTACAAAACTCGTGATGAAATAACAGCCTCTTTAAGCCGTGTTCAATGTCTCCGACTTCAGTTTGTGCCGTTAGAAGGCCCCTGCATCAGCTCATGTTCCGCAGTCCCAAGCCCCAGACCTCTCTAGGCAAATAGGGGTAGAAATGTGAAGTGGATGAGGGAAATATCTTCTGGGGGAAGAAAGCATGTCTCTGTGTTATCATTCTGAACATGAATGGCTGTAGTCAAATCCCTTCCTGTCACCAGCTTCTAATGCTAAAGGCCTTGTTTTACTTAAATAAGCCAGAAACAGAAATTTCACAGCCCTTTCGTCCCTCCCTCTGAGTGTTTGTGGTCATGTGTGTGTGTACACGTGCATGGATATGTGTGTGTGTGTGTGCGTGTGTGCGTGTTTACATGCATGTGTGCATGTGTGCATACATACACATAAATGCCTTCTTAGCTATGTTTCTGGTTCTACAGAGCTAAGTTTCCTCTTTGGGAAAACTGTCTAAAATTTCAAAAAGAAAGTTAAGACAATTTGACATGAATTGCAAGCTTCTAGTCTCCAATTCTTTGACATGACATAACCATTGACTCTTTTTGCTTTGTCATGTTTGAGACCAGGTCTCCTAAAACTCAGAGTGGCCTCTAACTCACTGTACAGCTTAGGGTAACCTCAAACTCTTTATCTTTCTGACTCTACATCATAAGTGTCGAATTACAGGCATGTGCCACGATGCCTAGCTTAACCTTTAACTAGTGTGCATCTAAGTGTTTGTGTGTCTGTGTACTCATGAGGGTGAAGGCATGTGTGTGGGTGAGCACAGGACAACACTGACTGACGTTCCTTAGGTATGATCTACCTTTCTGTTTGACAGAGTCTCTGGTCTGGAACTTACCAAGTTGGAATGTGTGCTGGTATTACAAAAGCATGTCATTACGTCTAACTTTTTCACATAGGTCTGGGGGATTGAACTCAGGTCCGCGTGCTTGCCAGGGCAGCGCCTTGCTAGATGAGCTATCTCTCCAGCCCCGTGTCCTCTAACTCTTGAGAATACTAAACTCTCCTTTTCAATAGATTAGTGTGAACTCTTGCCCATCACCTGCCGCTGAAATGAACCACCTAAATATCACTGTGTCAACTACAGCTCGACAAATCGTTTAGCTCATTCTGAATGAGGTGCTTATTTTATCATTGAGTCTTCATTTAGTGCTTGAGCTTTTTCACATTGCTTGTAACCCATTTGGATCTGAACCATTGGCTAGTGGGGCTCATGGATATGCAGCAAGTATAGAGCTTATATTTAAGTAGGCATGTAAAGAACTGTAAAAATAAAAAAGCACGACTCTACTGCACATTAGAAAGTGGTTACATCCTGAAAAGAAAAGCAGGTGAGAAAGGGGCATTGGGAATGGGGTGTGGGGAGATGACATGGTCTGATGCCCAGGAAGTTCTCACTGAAAAGAGAAGCTTAAATGTAGACGACAGGAAGTAGAGGAGCAAGCTGTGTGCATAGAAGGAGGGATAAGCAAGCAGAACAAGCAAGTGCAGAGAGACCTTGGGTAAGCAAGCTCAGCATTTTCCAAGACCACACTGGAGATCACAGGGATAGGGAAAGCCTAGAAAAAAAAAAAAAACAATAGGGAGTCAAAAGGTTAAAAGTCCTTATGGAAGAATAGAATAGACTGAAGCCAGTCAGAGAGCAGTGCGTCCTTTCAGGTAGAGATGCTAAGGCTGGACAGAGTGGCAGCAATGGAGTACTGAGGTGTCACATTCTGAGTGACTTTTAAAGGTGGAGCCAACATGCTTCGGTGGTGAAGAAGGAAGCCGAGGGTAACCACAAAGGTTTCGAACTGGAAGAATTTTTCCAAGAAAGGAAATAGACGGAAATTTCGAGCCAGATTAGACAGACACACTGGGCGTCTAGCATTTACCTATTTGAACCTGGAAGTCAACGACAAATCCAGACAGGAGATTCAGCCTCAGAGACATAAGCATGCAGAAAATCCTAAGTCTACAAGAAAGAGACTCTCATGCCATGGTGGAATGGACATCTAGATCAGACTTTGGGAAGGACCCATCAGAGTCTTTCTCACCACTGGGCAGGTTCTTCAGCCACTAGAAAAAAATACACTTTATCCAACTTCCAGTGAAAATAAAGTGCCATGTTCACAATGGCCTTCATCTGTGTCTGTCTCTGTGTCTGTCGGAATCTTCCCCAGGCTTATGTGGTAGATCTTAACATTCCATTCTAAGTTATCATAACTCATGGTCTGGGGAACCCAGAGCTCTGGGCTTTCTCCTACATTATTCTGTCCCCTGCTGCCTTTTCCCTTCTCATCTCAGACTTTTCTCTCATTTGCTCATTCTTCATATTCTCCCAGAAAAGTAACCACTCCGAATGAGTGTCCTGGTGTCAATGGACACTCCCCCTTTCCCATTGCTTGGGGTTATTCCATTCCAGGAAATCAATGCACTGCCAACCTCTTCTTACTGTTATCTCAAAAACCACACTTGTCCAAACTTCTTTTCTCCAAACTATTTCCACATAGTTCAGAACCTCTTCTCCCCCTGGATTGGTGTCATTGATGATGTCTTAGTTAGGGTTTACTGCTGGGAATAGACACCATGACCAAGACAAGTCTTATAAAGGACAACATTTAATTGGGTCTGGCTTACAGGTTCAGAAGTTCAGTTCATTATCATCAAGGCAGGAACATGGCAGCATCCAGGCAGGTATGGTGCAGGAAGAGCTGAGAATTCTACATCTTCATCTGGAGGCTGCTAACAGAATACTGTCTTCCAGGCAGCTACAGTGAGGGTCTTAAAGCCCAGGCCCACAGAGACACACCTACTCCAACAAGGCCACACCTCCAAATAATGCCATTCCTTGGGCCAAGCACATTCAAACCATGGCAGGTGATATTTTCAAAGTCACAAACCTAGAAATGGCCTGATACTCTCCCATCTCACCTCCCCTCTGCCCATTTCCCAGGTAGCACTGCTTATTCTACAACTTAAACATTACCCACCATGTGCCACTTCTATAACTCCTGCATCCCTCCCTCATTACATATGTGACGAGGGTCAGTGATTATTTACTTACCTGCCTGTGTTCACTGTAATCTGTAAGCTCCCTAAAAGAAGTGTATTGAACCTCCCATGGACGTGACACAGATATTAGTGGCTGGGGAAGGAATGAGATTCCCTGTAACAGTTAAAAGCCTTGCAAAGGTGTTATTAGTTGGTGACCCTGCATATGCAGAGATCCTGCTTAAATAAACTTAAACCCATGAATGACAAATTACTGAATGTGTGACAAATATCTCAGTTAGGGTTGCTATTGCTGTGATGAAACACCATGACCAAAATCAACTCAGGGAAGACAGTGTTTGCATGGCTCACATATCCATTTAGGGAAGCCAAGGCAAGAACTTCAACCAGGTGGGAACATGGAGGCAGGAGCTGATGCAGAGATCATAGAGGGGTACTGCTTATGGGTTTGCTCCTTGTGGCTTGCTCAGCTTGCTTTCTTACAGCACCCAGGACCACCAGCCCAGGGGTGGCACCACTCACAGTGGTGGCTTTCTCCCCCCAATCACTGATTGAGAAAATGCCTTACAGGCTCATTTACAGCCTGATCTTAGGGAGATGTTCTCTGAATCGAGGTTCCCTCCGTTCAGATGAATCTATCTTGTGTCAAGGTGATATAAATCTGGCAAGCACAGTAAGAATCCTGCTGTCATCCTGGAAATGAGATAGGGAATACAGAAACACCAGACTCTGCACCTTCAGAGAGAGTACAGTCTGTAGAGTGCTTGTCATCATGCTCATAAGGACCTGATCCACTGATCCACAGAACCCATATGGAAAAGCCAGGCACAGTACTGGACAGACTGACCCAGGCAGATTGCAGGGACTCTCTGGCCAGCCAGCCTAGCATAATCAGAGAGTTTTAGGTCAAAGGAGAGACCTTGTATTAGAAACAAAATTCTGAGCAAAACACCCAAGTTTGTTCTCTGGTCTGTGCACACACACACACACACACACACACACATGCACAGGCACGGGCCGGGGACCTGTCTACAGAAGATTCCCATTCATCTGGAAGAGGAGGTAGATGACAGTGAATGACAGCATAGTGCAGGTGTGCACAATCCACTGACCGCATGTGTCCCAGAATAGCTGTGAATGTAGCCCAGCACATTTGCAGATGATACTGTTGTGTAGATGATGTTGCATCGCCTTGGACATCCTGACCTTGTCTAAGTCCTGGAAGATAAAATTAGTTAAAGGCTTGGAGCAGGAGCCATACTTAACAGGGGGCTTAGATGGGCATGTCCAGTAGAAGTTGATGTCTAAAGAAGACGTGACCACGTACACTTAAGGATACATCCATGGGGCAGTCAAGAGTCTGGCCAGACTAAAGAGGTTGTGGAGAGGTAGATATGGGATAGGTATACAAGCCTATGAGAGTCATTAATTTAAGAGAACTATAATTAAACTAAATTAAATAAAAATTTGACTCCATATTCTTCCAACAGTTAGTATTTCTTTTAGCCCACTTATATTTTCTTAGGCCGTTTTTTAGACTTTTTAAATTTTATTTTGTATATATGAGTACACTGTAGCTGTCTTCAGACACACCAGAAAAGGGCATCAGATCCCATTACTGATGGTTGTGAGCCACCATGTAGTTCCTGGGAATTGAACTCAGGACCTTCGGAAAAGCAGGCAATGCTCTTGTAACTATGTCTGGAGGTGTCATTAGGCAATGCTCTTAACCACTGAGCCATCTCTCCAGTGACTTACTTAGGTCTTCAAGAAGAGTGTGATGGCTGAGCTCCAGTTATCCTCCAGAGTATAGAGAGCATGCCTGAAGTCAGTCCACAGAGACGGAGAGGCTGATACATAGTTGAGTTGCTCACTTTAAATGGAAGTGATCGCTTCCCCCTAGGGAATAAACACTGATCTTCAAGGGGAAGAACAGCGTTGGAGGGACCCAAGTGGCGGGCAGCCAGAGTTAGAACTGCACAGTGGAATGTCAGTTGCAGGCTCTAAAGAGCAATAGGAGACTGACTGGTCCAGAGAAACATCCTGTGCATGACAGCAAGGGAACCAGCGATGCCAGATGAAGGACAGAGGAGAAAGGAAAGGAAAGAGAGGCTTGAGGTTCCCCAAGCCCATGTGCCCTCTCCAGTTGCCAGCTAGGGATGACACTGCCCGTCACGACACAAAACTCATGAAACTCCAGCCAGTGGCGAGGCACAATGAGCGACAGAACTCCATTCTGCTGAGGAACTTTGGGAAGGAAGAGAACAGCTGTCAGATCTCCAACAGTTATACTTTGCCTTGCTTAGGGGGGATAAAAGGTAGAGGCCATATGTCTCTATGCTGAACCCTCAGACGTAAATGTCTGCCTTGTAGACGCTTGCTTAGGCACCGATACACACCAGACTCTAGGAGATATTTTTTCTGTAATTTGTTGTGCATTATCAGCTATTTACATAATTACTCTAATTAAGCTAGTTATAGCAGTTCCTGTAAATATGTGAGAGATCACTGAAACATGTAATTATGTCCTTATATCATTAATTAAACTCTATCAGCTGGGAAAATTACTGTAAATATGTCTGGAGGTGTCATTAGTCTGTGTTATGGAGACACAGAGGTCTTTATTGAACGACAATAAAATACCGAGCATTAACAATCTATTTAAAAACACTATTTGTGATTTTTGTTTTTAAAGTTCAGAATCTCTGCGTAAAAGAAAAAATACATTTATCTTTCACCCTTAATGGTTTGAAACATTGGTAGTCAGTATGGATCTTTTACTGTGAATTAAGGGGAAAGAAAATGGTCAAGTGCGCTTTCCTCCCTATTGGTCATTCCCGGCACTGCAGGCATGGGCCTCAGAAAGCCCCTCCCTCTTCCTCCTCCTGGACCACTCTCAGCCGAGGCCTAGGCAGGGGAAAACCCCCAGAAGATGTGTCAGCCTTTGACACAGACAACGCACCTAGGTTCTCCTCTCCTACCGAGCAAGCTTTTTCCCCTTAAGGGTTATTCAACGCCCCAATACCCGTAACTAAACATTATAAACACAAAGGACTGCTTCTCAAAAGACACAAGGTGAAAAATTAGGAAAGCGTACACCAACTATATTTTGTGGAGGTAAATTACTAAAGAGAGAACTCCAGACACGCCCAAAGGCAGCGCCACATTCCTTCAGGGCAGCTTCCTGAGGGGCTGCACTCCATACCTGCACTCCACCGGGCCAGACACCGAGAAACCAACCCGTGGCCTGATTCGGTTAAGAAAAATGTGTGTGGCTCTTCGGAGAGTCACAGAGAGAGCCCTTATTGATTCAAAGATGCTCCATGGGAAGAAAGACAGCCACTGCGGGAGTGGAAGGAGGAGGGGATCCCCAGAGGGTGAGACACACAGGAAACCCCCTCCTTCAGAAAAGAACAGAGAAACCTTTCAGTTCTTCAAGTGCAGAAAGGAAGGGCTTATGACTAGAAGTCTGATTCTCTTTAGTTGAGTCTGTATTTCTGGGAGTGGAAAGGTTAACTGTTCTTATACAAAACCTGCACGTTTTTATCTTTTTTTTTTTTTTCTGGAAACCAACATCGACACTTTAAAAGTAAATTCTTTGAAATACACCTTTCCGAATTCTAGAAGAAACAAATATCATTTTTGTTTTTTTAATCATAAAATATATGATTGTATATCTTATATATGTTTTTTACTTTTTAAGAGAACAGATAATCGGCTTTAATGTCTGATGCATCGGATTTATTTATGCACTCTGTAGTTATTTAACAACGTTTGGATTAGAATGCCTACCTTTTATCTTCAGTTCATGAAGCACAATTAAGCCCGTGTTTAATTCTCTGTCTAATCACATGTAAAAATGGTGCATAACAACAGGATCACAGCTTCTCACTCCACCAAAGACTTCACAAACCCGTGGCCACCGTGAAAATAGAAACAAGGGAATCAACCCGCAAGTGCTTATTGTATTTCACGTACGTCCAAGCTTTGTCTCCTGGTAAGATTACCACCAAAACACACTAATTGTTACTGGGTGCTAAGTGCTCTGAATCAGAAACTCTGGGATAAACTGTAAATTAAGCAAGAACTTTCTTTCTTTCTCTGTTTTCTGTTGTTTTTGTTTGTTTTTATACAGTCTCGCCTTGTAGCCCAGACTGAACTGCTGGAACTAAACCTCCTGACTCAGCCTCCAGAGTGCAAGTCTGAATGCAGGCGATCGTTTGAAGTAAGTGCCATTCAAGTAGACCGATTTATAGGATTAAAGCTGCAGGGGCTGACGGATCCATTTTCCCACCCTTCCTTCACTTGTTATCCTCAGAACACTCAATAGACTGTGTGCATGTATGTGTGTGCATGTGTGTGTATGTGTGTGTGTTTATGTGTGCTTGTGTGTGTGTGTAGGCATTTATGTGTATGTATATTGCATGTATGTGTGTGTTGGTGTGTGTATATGTGTGTGTTCCAATGTGTGTGTAGTGTGTATGTTTGTGTGTACATGTGTGTGTATGTGTGTATGCATGTGTATGTGTGTGTGGGTGTGTGTATGTATAGGTTGGTGTGTGTTGGTGTGTGAGTGTGTATAAACTGTATGTAAGTGTGGGTGTGTTGTGGGTGTGCATGTGCACCCCCCACATGCATGCATGCACGCACACACGCACGCACAAACTGTTTTCCAAAGATTCCTTCAGTAACCTCACCTACCTGAATTCCCCTGCTTGATTGGCAGAGTGAGACACTCCAGAAGATCCATGACCAGGCATAGATTGCCAACTTCTATCTTGAATTCATCATTAAATTCCCTCCAAAAACAATCTGTCTTCTCAAAGTGAAAGGTTACACACACAACAGTTTCTCCCTAAGCCCAGCAGAAGCAGAGGATGCTGTAAAGCGAAGAGAGAAACTAGGAGAGGCCTCTCTTGTTCCCTGAGACAAGCAGCTTGTAACAGCTTCCAGTCGGAACTCACTAAACAGGCCCCTCACCAGGGACACGCTGTCGCCCAGCTCTGAGAAGGACTTAGTTTTCCCGATGTGCTCGAGGCTCTCAATGGAAGAAGACAAACCGTGATGTCTTTTGGAAATCCTCAGTTGGGCTGTTTGAGGCCACCATCAAAAATTAAGCTTTTTCTCCAACCTCTACAGAGAAGGAGAAACCACGTGATTACTGCTTCCTGAACAGTGTTCTGGACCTGGATTTTTCTAAGGAAGTTATCACTGAAGCAAATTTCCAGGCCATCAGAGTACACAGACCTTTAAGGTCACATGCATGCCTGGCTCTGGAGTCCATCCCCAGAGACTGTGTGACAGAGGTCCTGATAAGCACCCATGAGTTAACTCACCTCACTTAAACACACAGTAGTTCAAATAGATTTATCATAGCTGTTTATGACAAAGAAAATAAGAATCTGATATTGTAATTTTAAAGACTTCAGTGGTTTCTAACGGGTCTATGTTTTGAAACATTCTACGATGTTCACAGTACAGTATTTCCCACAGACAGAGCAAAGATGAAAACACGGATTTATTTTGGGTTCCTTCCTAGCCTTGCTAAATGTCTGGGATATAGTTGCTTAGGCTTATATACTATACTTGATACATTTTTTTCATGTCAGTTTAATTTGGGCCTCTTCACAACCAAATTCCCAATTGAAAAATGAGTAAAAGCTCAGACTTTGACCTTATGTGTAGGTAGTGCATGCTTGTAGTCTCAGCACTAGGGAGGCTGAGGCAGGAGGATCCAAACTTGACCCAACACAACCAGCTCTCAGACAGCCTGGGCTCTAAACTGGGGCCCTGATTCAAGAAGAGAAGTAAAAAGAAAACAAATGGACACATACTGTTAATAATAAATAGGCTGATATGTTAATTTAAAAAGCAGTCATAGGGAGAATATTCTGTCTGTCCTTTACAGTTATTGTCAGATAGACAGAAACAGTATCTCTGTTTGGGCTGTTAGTCTTAATTTGCTTTCTGATACTGTGATAAAGGCCAAGGCCAAAGCAACCTGCGGGGTGGGGGGAGGGGAGGGTTTACTTCATCTCACAGCTTAAAGTCCATCACGAGGGAAGTCAGAGCAGGAAGGTAAGGCAGGAGCCCAGAGACAGGCACTGAAGCAAACGACATAGTGGCTCTCTACCCACAGTTCCCTCCCGTGGCTTTCTCTTCACCCAGGGCTACCTACCTAGAGCTGGCACTGGCCACGCGGGGTCATGGCCCTCCCATATCAATCATTAATGGAGAAAGTGCCCCCCCCCCACCAACTTGCTTATAGGCCATTCGGGTGGCAGCAATCCTTCAGTTAAGGACGCCTTTCTCCTAATGACATGAGCTTGTGTCAAATTGACAAGAATTAGCTAGCATGCTGCAGAATGGCTTCTAAAGGACAAGTCACCCCCAGCATCTAATCTGGTTGCTATAGAGATAAATATGACCTCACCTCTCATGGGCCTCTGTGCTTGAGAACCCCCCCCCCCCCAGGCTGGTCTTCCTGACTGGACATCTTCAGCCAGAGAGTTGCCCACTCATTTCTGGCTCCATCTCTTCATTGGTGTCTACCACATGACAAGTCCTGGGTGAATATTTGCTATTCCTCTCCAAAGAAGTGATAAAATGTTTTATGTAAACATAGCCAACACAGTACTGTGTCAACTCTAAGTATTGAACATTATTTTCTAAATCCCAAAAGAAAAAATAGAAGATAATGACATTTCTCTCCTACTATAATGTCATAACATGAATTCTTGAAGTTACTAATATTGTCAGTGCAGCCTTACCTGTGTTTCCTCCACCCCTCTCGTTCCCTTCCTCCCTCTCCCTCCCCCTCCCCCTCCCCCTCTCCCTTCCCCTCTCTTCCTTTCTTTCACAGGGTCTTATTGTTTAGCCCAGGCTGGTGTAGACCTCACAGTCCTGCCTCAGACTCTGGAGTACTTCATGCTGAGTCCTGAAACTACAGGTGTGATCTAACACAACTAACTAAACAGAATCATTGTATTTACCTGATCAGGCAAGTATGCCTTAAGGATTAGTGTTAGTTCGAAGTGGTTGACATTCCACAAATGCTTAATAAGGAGTAACTTTTACTCTAGTATTTCAATCTATTAGTTTGTAGCCACATTTATGTCCTTGTAGCTTATCCAGTCTCCAAAACACTTTGACTCACATCATCTACTTGACTTTTCCTTGTGTTCTGTGTGGTTCTGCACATGGGCACCATCTCTAGTGTATGGATGAAGACAAGATACTCAAACACTGAGCAGACTGCAGTTTGTTTGGAGGTGTTCCGAATTGAAATCAGACACCCACCTCCTACCCTTATACCACCTTCTGTCACTGTCCCAAGATGTTAAATGATTTAGCAAAATTCTAAAGTTTAATGAACTGGAGCACACTGGGAGATTTGCAGCATCCAGGAACTGATCCAGAGTCTCCATCACTTGTATCTGGCAGAGGTGCTCTTCTTTGACTCAACCAAACAGAAGGCAAGAATGTAGGCTTGGGGGAGGGTGGGAAAAGGGGAGGGGAGCAGAGTGGGATAAGTGGGAAAAGTTGATTTCAGTTCCGGAAACTGACTGCCTCCAACATTTGGGGAATGTTTATAAAGTTCATGCAACTTGTTGCACAAGGGTTAATGGAACCCTACATTCAGTAGGTACATACGGTCAAGTACAGTGTTCCTCTATAAGCCCCCTCCCCATCACTGTCACCTAGTTCTATTGATAATACATATCGCCAGATGTTAGTGACATCTACTGAATGAGACTTCTGGATGTTGACTATTATGCATGTTTGTGGGCCTAGTTGCCTAAGGAGGGGTGAACCGGCCCAGACCCACACACATCATGTTATAATTTTAGTCCAGCCAGGAGAGAGAGAGAGAAAGAGAGAGAGAGAGGTGACAAGGACACATTGGACGTGAAGCTGGTATTCTGCCAGTCACTAAAAAACGTACTTTGTCTTCAAAGAAGGAATTTTGAGCAGCAGGCCTCTAGTTGAGGCCAGTGCAATAAGCAGACATTAGTCACTAAAGATGACAGGAACCCAGATGAGCAAGGAGAGCGGGGCATGGCAAGGCATGCCTCTAACACAGCACCCAGGAACCTGGAGCAGAGAGATTGGGAGCTGAGTTCAATGTCAGGAGCCAGGCTGGGCTACAGAGCCAGATCTGTTTCAGACAAACAAACCAACAAATACAACATAAACACATGCCGAGGGTACAGAGCTTTATGGGATGGGGGGGGGGGTCTTAGTGTTGGTTTGGTACTTGTGCAGGCATGATGTGAGATTTTGAAGAATCTTGGATGTAAAGAAAACAGGTAAGCTCTTTCATCTTTACAGCCCTATAGAGACTGATAGCCAAGGCGAAGAAGACTTCAGCAGAGGTGAGAGAAGAGGTTTGTGAGTTTGGAAAGTTGCCAGATGAACTTGATGTTCTGTTCAAGAGCCATCGCTGCAAGCAAGGTTCTAAGAAACCTGGGTATTATGACTGGAACTGCTTAAACCCTTTCTGTGTGTCAATGGTCAAGAGAACGTTTTGTGAGAGGGCCAGCATCAGGCAGGAGGTAAGAGTGTAGTCTGGAGGAGTTGGTATCGGGGTCAAAAAAAGAGGGACACAACTAGATAAAGTTTAAAGGAGTAAACATAACAGGACTCCATCCTTGATTGGAGCTTGGGGCAGGGAGAGTTTAGGGTGGCTCCAAGTTCCTGCTTGACTACAACTGAAAGGGGTGTTACTGCCACTGTGCAGAGAGTATCTACAAGCCAGCCTGCTGTCATTTCAAAACTTTACTTGTCAAGATCTGCTCAATGAGTCATCTATACAAGAGCTCCTTTAGCCTGAAAAATGACCAAGGAAGCAATAACATGACGCAAAAATCAAACTACCAGTTTCTGCACCCACAAATTCTGTTCTCATGTCTAGATTTTTTTGGCAAAAGCCTATTTACCGCTTTGAGAATCCTAACCAACACTGTCAGCATACAAATTCCTATCTTTACACCTTGAAAGGTATCCTTAAGTACATGACAGTAAGAGTTCTCCCCATCCTTTTAACCTTAGCAACGCCTACTTCCTATATGTCAAATTGTTAATTAAAAAGAATGCAGCATGCCATGGTGGTGCACATCTGTCATCTCGGGTCTAGGCAGACTGAGGCACAGGATGGCGAGTTTGTGGTCAGCCTGGGCTTCACGATGGGGGTGGAGAGGCAGCAATGATGTAACCCTAAAAGTCATTGTCTTTTTCTTTTTAAAATTTTTGTGTATATATTATTCTCTAATGCTCAGGGAGATATCATTAAGTCTCTGTTATTTGAAATAAAAGAAAATATCAAACAATTTTCCCATTTTTATTCAAGCGTGCATCTACATGTGTTGGTGTGTGTGAGCACATGTGTAACAAAGCTCATGTGGGAAGGTTGGACCTCCCTCTGGGTTGGTCTGTACCTTCCACCTTATTTGAGACAGAGTTTCTCTCTTTGTTGTTCACTGCTACATATGCCAGGCCAGTTGACCTGGGAGCTGATGGGAGTTCTCCTGTATCCACCTCCCATCTTGCCTTAGGAAAAGTCATCAAACAAAATGTTGCCTTTCTGTGGCAAAGTGTCTGTCAGGCTAAGCTAAAATAGAGTCAGTTTATCTTTCCCTCTCCTGAGAGCTAGTACTTTAGAATTTTCTCTAAGTTTTTAAGCAATGGACTGTAAGAGCGTTGATAGTTTCTTTAAAGGCTATTTTACTTACAAAAGAAAAATGCTTGCTTAACATAAATTCTTACATATAATGTAAGTATTTAGTAAACAAGATGATTTTGGAAACAATTTTCACAAGCTGGCTATTTTTATTACATTTGTATCACTTCTATTACTCAGAAGTAGGCTAATGTAGCATCTATACACATCATAACTTTGTGGTGTTGGCTTTACATGTTCACAGATTTTTATGTTTCTACTAATAAATTTAAGTTCAGGATGATGGTGTACCTTGTTCTAACAGGACTCACATTTAAATTATGTCATTTACTTAATGTGAAGGGTCCAAAGTATACATAATAACTTCCTTTCTTCTTGAACTGTTTGAGTTAAAAACATCGTGCTTTTAGAATGAGGAGGAGGAACAGCAGTAGAGCCCACAGCGGTTAGGACAAACCAGTAATTAGGAAGCACTCAAGATTGCTAAAGAGTTTTTTAGAACAACTAAAAAAATCTTTCTTCAGTTGTTGGAATCAAGCATTTATTCCCATATCAATTTTCTTTTTCTTTTTTAAAAGTTTATTTATTTACATTTCGAATGTTATCCCCTTTCCCCATTTCCCCTCTGCAAACTTCCTATCCCATCCCTCCTTACCCTGATTCTATGAGGGTGCTCCCCCACCCCCCTACCATTCCAGCCTCACCGCCCTAGCATTCCTCTACACTGGGGCATCAAACCTTCACAGGACCAAGGGCCTTTCCTCCCATTGATGCCAGATAAGGCCCCTTCAACTCCTTCAGTTCTTCCCCTAACTCCTCCATTGGGGTCCCTGTGCTCAGTCCGATGGTTGACTTCCAGCATCCGCATCTGTATTGGTCAGGATCTGGCAGAGTCACTCAGTAGACAGCTATATCAGGCTCCTGTCAGCAAGCACTTCTTGGCATCAGTAATAGTGTCTGGGTTTAGTGACTGTATATGGGATGGATCCCCAGGTGGGTCAGTCTCTAAATGGCCTTTCCTTCAGTCTCTGTTCTGCTCTTTGTCTCCGTAGTTCCTTTAGACAGGAGCAATTATGGGTTAAAATTTTGAACATGGGTGGGTGGCCCCATTCCTCAATTGGGGGGGGGGCATACCTAACCTCTAGATATGGTCTCGACAGGTTCTCCCTCCTCTTTGTGGTGTATTTCAGCTAATGTCATCCCCGTGGGGTCCTGGGAGGCTCTTGCTTTCCTGGCATTTGGGATTTCTGGTTGCTTCCCTCAGTTCCCCATCCCCCATTGCTGCACACCTCTGTTCAATTTCCTGACCCTCTGTACATCTCCTCGATCTCCTCCCATACCTGATTCTGCTCCTCTTTTCCCCTCCCCCTCTTCTCTCCCTTCCAAGTCCCTCATACCCTCTACTTCCCTTGATTATTTTGTTCTCCCTTCTAAGTAGGACTGAAGCATCCATTCTTTGGTCTTCCTTCCTCTTGAGCTTTATGTGGTCTGAGAGTTGTATCATAGGTATTCCACGTTCTTTGCCTAATATCCACTTATCACTGAGTACATTCCATGTGTGGTCTTTTGTGATTGAGTTACCTCACTCAGGATGATATTTTCTAGATCCATCCATTTGCCTGAGAATTTCATGAAGTCATTGTTTTAAATAGCCGAGTAGAAGTAATATACAGCAAACCAGTAGCCAACATCAAACTAAATGGAGAGAAACTTGAAGCAATCCCACTAAAATCAGGAACTAGACAAGGCTTCCCACTCTCTCCCTATCTATTCAATATAGTACTTGAAGTTCTAGCTAGAGCAATTAGACAACAAAAGGAGGTCAAAGGGATACAAATTGGAAAGGAAGAAGTCAAAATATCACTATTTGCAAATGATATGATAGTATACTTAAGTGATCCCAAAAATTCCACCAGAGAACTCCTACAGCAATTTCAGCAAAGTAGCTGGATATAAAATTAACTCAAACAAATCAGTAGCCTTCCTATATTCAAAGGATAAATGGGCTGAGAAAGAAATTAGGGAAATAACACCCTTCACAATACTCACAAACAATATAAAATATCTTGGTGTGACTCTAACCAAACAAGTGAAAGATCTGTAGGACAAGAACTTCAAGTCTCTGAATAAAGAAATTGAAGATCTCAGAAGATGGAAAGAGCTCCCATGCTCATGGATTGGCAGGATCAATATAGTAAAAGTGGCCATCTTGCCGAAAGTAATCTACAGATTCAATGCAATCCCCATCAAAACTCCAACTCAATTCTTCATAGAGTTAGAAAGAGCAATTCTCAAATTCATTTGGAATAACAAAAAACCCAGGATATAGAAAACTATTCTCAACAATAAGAGAACTTCTGGGGTAGTACAGAGCAATAGTTATAAAAACTGCATGGTGTCGGTACAGTGATAGGCAGGTAGATCAATGGAATAGAATTGAGGTCCCTTATCAATTTTCATAATGAGCTTCAAGTGGACAGCCCCTTGAGCTTAGAGCACAGTAAACTCAACATTACATAAAGAAGTGTTATAATAAGCCACAGAGATCAATGTGTAGCTTAGAGAAGGAGGGGGATGAGAGCTCAGAAACAGAATATGACTAACAATATGCTTAAAAGAAAACCCTTTCTGAGCCCCATCGCCAAAAGGGCCAAGCCCCATAGTCAGCTTGGAAGCAAAGCAGAGACACTTAGATCAGCATGGTGCTGTGTACCCTCCAAGCCTCGCCACCTTCAGCTGAGGAGAGCAGCAAGCCATCAGTGCGTCCTGCAGTTTGAGAAAAATTGCAAGACTGCATAGACAAGAAAATAAATGTGGAAGCTCTCATGGGGCAGTGAATGGAGCTAAGGATTGAGGATAAAAAGTAAAAAGCCGTGACTTACACTTTAGCTCAGCCTTAGTCATCTGGGCAATCAAGAAAACCACCTCGTCTTTCTCAACCTCAGTAATAATGTATAAAACAGAAAGGTAATAACTGCAATGGTGCACTAGGCTGTAGCTCAGCAGTAGAGCTTTAACCTGGAATGTAGAGTGCCCTGAGTTTAACTACAAGCACCGAAGCAAATCAGAGGGGAAAAGGATCAGATGGGAGAGGTGGGGCCTGCTGAATTAGATGAGATAATATAGATCCGAACCTGTTGCAAAGTGTAACACCCAAAAGTAAGGCGTTGTCCTGTTTTAAATAGAACTGTGCAGAACCTGAGTTCAGTTCCCAGCACCTCTGTCAACTGCTTCACAACTGCCTGTAACTCCAGCTCCAAGGTATCCAAAGCCATCTTCTGTCTGCCACAGGCAACTGCACTCAGTTACACACACTCCCACATAGACATGCATGCATATGCAAAATCTAAAAAAAAAAAAAAAATAGTAAAAACGAGAGTCTGGAGAGTTGACTCAGAAGCTAAAAACACTTGTTGCTCTTGCAGAGGACCCAGGCTCAATAATTCATAACTTTAGTTCCAGGGGGTCTGATACCCTCTTCTGACCTCCACAGGCACCAGACATAGATGTGATACACATATATACATTCAGGCAAACCATTAACACACATAAAACAAAATAAAATAAAATAGAATAAAATAAAATAAAGAAATAAAAAATAAAATCTTTAAAAATTTAAAACATTAAAAGCTAAAAAATGCAGTAAAATCCTTTAAAGAAGTAATGGTTAAAATAAACTAATACATAAGCAGCCCCAACTAGTTCCCAATCAACTGTCAACAGCTCAACAAACATTTCTATGATCACATTCTAGTTGTTTCACAACTGAGTGTGTAAAAAGATTAATGTAGGATAATTCCTGCCACCCAGCTTATAGTAAGACTCTTGAGGATGTTGACAAAGAACATTTATAAAAATAAGTAGAGGAGTAAATAAATAGACTCCCAAGGAGGTAAGAAGGCTGCGGATGTGACGTAAGTGGTAGAGTGCTTTCCCAGCATGCACAGAGCCTTGGCTGCAACCCCAGAACAGCATAAACCAGGCACGGTAAATGGCTTCACAGAGTAATTGAGGCCAGCCTGGGCTACATAGACACTGTCTCAAAGGGGGCAGGAATACAGAAAAGACAGGACTAGTCCAGTGCTCAATTCAAGACTCAACTGTGGATTCCAGAATTCCAGGAAGGCTTCAGGAGGAACACTGAACTTCAGGGAACGTGGTGGCTTGAAATGTCCTCCACAGGCCCAGGTGTTTGAACACTTTGTCCCCAGTTGGTGGCATTGTTTGGAAAGGATATGGAAACTTTAGGAGGTATAGACTTGTGGAGGAAGTACCCCTGCTATGGTGGGCTGGGAGAGTTTGTAGTCTTACACCAATTCTATTTGAAGATCTGATCACCAGGCTTCCTGCTTTGGCCTCCAGCTGCCATTGTGGAGTCCCCTGCCGAAACAGAGCCTCCTCTGAGTTGCCTAGGTCTTAGATGGCTAGCACTTACATAAGCAGAGAGGAGGAGGGGGGCAGGCATTTCCAGCTGGAGGCATGCTGTAAGCCTGAAGGCCTCAGAGTGCCAAGGATTTTGTTTTGTTTTGATAGGGGGCTGCAGACACATTTGGGAGGAGTTAAGGTTTTGAGGTAAGTTGGTTGTGAGGCAAAATGGCACTTTGCCAGTGTCCCCAGAGAAGCTTTGCAGGCTGTCCATGGCTAAGCCCCATTTGATAGGCTGGTGCATGAGCCATCCCCATAATTATATACCATCACCCCTGGGGGTAAGGTTGTGTAGGCACAGAGGCCAAGCAAACTCGAGACAGGGAATGCCAAGTTAAGGAGTTCAGATCTTATCTTGTCAACATTAGGCACCCAGTTATAGGTCTTTACCCAGATGACTAAGTTACTGAAAGTGCTTATAATGAGATGCATCAAGTGGTGGGATGTGGACTGCATGGCGGAGAGAGAGGCCATAGAGTGGGGAGTAATTAGGAGGCTGTGAGGCAGTTCAGGGATGGAAAGAGGTCGTGTGTGTTACCGTGTGTGTGTGTGTGTGTGTGTGTGCACATGTATGTGTTCACATGCACATGTGTGTGTATTTGTGTGTGTATGCATGTGTTTGTTTGTGGGTGTGCATGTATGTGTGTGCATGTGCATATGCATGCGTGTGTGCATGTGTATGTTCACATGTGCGTATGTGTACATGTGTGTGTGCATGTATGTGTATATATGTGTACGTGTGCATGTGTGTATGTGCGTGAATCATATAACAAAAGGCTTGCTTCTTTCTTTTCAAAAGCTCATGGCTGGCACAGAGTGTACTGTTGAGTACATAGTCTACATGTGACTATCAGTGATAGGAGCTATGGGGACACGGTCAGGTCACAATGGTGCGAGAAAGGCCTGTGTATTTCACAGGGAGAATGGGAAAGGCTAGAGACACTTTTACTATTGTATAACTTGTCAGCTTGCTGATACAGAGATAGGACAGCATGACCAAAAGTGGCTTATGGAAGAGGAATTGACTTCCACCTCCAGAGTGATAAGACTCCATCATGGTGGGAAAATGTGGTAGCAAGCAACAGGCATGGCGGCTTGAGCAAGAAGCCTGAGAAATCCCACCCTCAACTGCGGGCACAAATGGGCAGAGCACCTTCGAGGAAGGCAAGACCCTCAATGCTGGCACAGATGGAGGGAGCACACTGGGAGTAAGGCAAAGCTGGGGGTGAGCTTCCAGCAGGCCACTTCTAAGTGTCCACAAATAGTAACACTAACTAGGGGCCAAGTACTCAAATACAGGAGTCTATGGGGACTGTTCTCATTTAACCCCACACAACTACATCCTCCAAGCTTGAAGGCATAGAATATAAAACCCAAGAAATTCCACTCTGTCTTTACATAGGTTGAACATGACACAGGAAGCTTCTGGCTCATGTTATTCACTAAGCCCTAAGTGCCGTTTGCCTTCATGTATGGCCTGTATTGTCATCTGTTCCATTCTTTCCAAACTGTGGTTTGCCCCCTATAAATAGGGCACAAAGCAATTTAGGGTCCCAATGAACGTATATAGACAAAAGAATCCCTGTGGGTAGGAATAAGCAAGGGTTTTGTTTTTTCTTTCTTGTCTTGGTTTGTTCTGTTTTGTTTCGGGGTTTGTTGTTGTTGTTGTTGTTGCTGTTGTTGTTTTTGAGACACAGCTTCAGCTGGCCTGGAACTCAAAATTGTTCTCCTGGGATTATCTGAGTGAATTAAATCGCTACCTGCCTATGTTTTACTGCTCTGTAAAACATGTATTTCGATTAGGGGTCACAGAGCAAACATACACTATTTTTAAGTGTGTGTGCCTATGAGGTAGGAGATAAGGGTTTGGTTTTTTTTTTTCCTTTTTGAAAAAAATTTTATTTGTGTGTGTGTGTGTATGTGTGCGCGTGCTTGCCTGTGGGTATATAGGCATGTGTGTGCAGGTGCTCAGGGATTCCAGAAGAGGATATGAGTTACCCTGGGACTGACATTACAGGCAGTCGTGAGCCAATCGGATATGGGTGCTGAGAACCTTTGTAAAAGTGGTAATTACTACAGCAACCCAAGATGTGTTCCTTAAAAAAACATGTTTAAAAGCTGCTGCCCAACAATATTTATTTCTCAAAACAAATAAAAGTCTTCTAAAATCAGTTAACAAAACTGTACTAAATGACAAGTTCCTGGCTGGGGATGTAGCTCAGAGACAGTACACATCCTCACCTGCACAAAGTCGTGGGTTCAAGTCCCAGTTCCACACAATCTATGTATCCTCACCTAGCCTCTAGTTCTACCCCTCTGTAAACTTTCTACAGATTCTCCATGGCTTCCCCTTGTCATCTCTCTGTATATTAGACTTGCTTGCATATTAGCAAGTTTGTGATAGGAATTAACTGTGGCCTTCATGCCAACGAACTCCTAGAAGCAGCATTCCTGAGTGAAGGGCTTATTTAACAAATGATCACTTTTCCACAGGAAGCAGCCCTACCTGTAGAGTGTGCTACTACCTCCTCCAGTGTGAGTAAGCCATAGTCAACTTCAAGCTAAGACAGTATGCTAAATACAACATGAGAAAGAGACAACATGCTGTGTAGTATTGCCATCATAGAAGTGTATCAGAAGAAAATGTAACAAACTTGAAGATGGGGGGGGTGTTGATAAGTTTACTTCTAAGATCTGTAGCTGATTTCTTTCCCTGTAGGCTTCTGCCTAGGGCCTCCCACATGTTGGACAAGCAGCTTTCATGGAGATGCACTCCAGACTTACACGTTACCTTCTTAAGTGATTGCTTCTGACAGCTCCCTGCTGAGACAGAGCTCAAGCACAGCCCTGTCCTGGTTCGTCCTCTCCAGCACAGCCCTTGAGTCTCTCCTGCCTGCTGGACAAACCGCAAACTCCACAGACTGAAATCTAAAATGCTTCCCTCTTTGACACTCCAAGCACACAAGTCTCTTCTCCTAATGCCGCCATTTCTCTGTCCAGTGTCCAATTCAGTGAACTTCCAACTCTTAAAGGCTCTATGTATGCCACATTCTCTAATTCCATTGATTTATATGTCCCATAACAAGCAATACACATTCTTTATTGTTTGTGTTTTTGTTTGTTGTTTGTTTGTTTTGTTTTTCGAGGCAGGGTTTCTCTGTGTAGCCCTGGCTGTCCTGGAACTCACTCTGTAGACCAGGCTAGCCTCGAACTCAGAAATTCACCTGCCTCTGCTTCCCAAGTGCTGGGATTAAAGATGTGAGCCACCACTGTCCGGCCACACATAATTTTTTTTATTAATGCTTGAAAGGAGTCTTGAATCAAAGATTTGAGTCTTTCTAGGAGCCAGAAGAAGGGAGAGTGATTTAGACAGAAGAATTTAATCATGAATCACAGGGCAGGCTCCAAGCTTAGGGAGCATGGAGCTGTCCAGTTAGCTTGACTGAGAACCCTAAAGACTCCCTCTCGCCCTCTCTCCCTCTCTCCCTCTCTCCCTCTCTCCCTCTCTTCCCCTCTCTCTCTTCCTCCCCCTCCTTCTTTCCCTCCCTCCCTCCCTTGTGACTGTGTGTGTGTGTTCTGAATGGACAAGCTATATTATTAGAACAGTGCATTTAGAATATTGATTTAACACATCTGTCAGATAGATCTCAGTGGAAGGAGCCTGAAAGAGGCCAGTTAGCTGGTTCGAAGGAGAACAGTCAGCCCACTGAGACAGGAGGAACAACCACGATGTGTCTATTTCTGTAACTGAAGGATAACAATGCACTTGACCACAGCCATCTCTGGAGGTTCCATACCTTGCTACCGTTGGGCTCCCTTCATTGTTAAGATTAAAAGGTTTGCTGGGAATCAACATGAGGTTTATCTCAAACCTATGGATTTCAATTATATATGCCACAGCTGTTCTTCATTAACTGACAGGACCAAGAATTGTCTGTACTTTAACTATTTGGTATTTACTGTAATTATTTCTCTTTTAATGCTGTGAGCCAAATTGGGTTGAGGGGGTGGGAAATGTGGGTGGTAGAGACATGGAACCCCTGGACCCAGGGCTGTAACTAACATTGATAACGTGCGTCTTTGAGATGCTGATTGGAGTTATTAAAGATCGGAAGCACAGTACCAGGAACTCGGGTCTTTTCTGGGCATTTCTTCCTTTAGCCTTCCTCCAGTGTCAAGAGGAAAGTAAAACCACTTCTGAGGTCTGCCTGTGTGAGGGAAAAGCACAACAGCTTGCAGGGGACCAGAGACTCCTTTTCCTCTGTGTTTCAGATAAGAAGCTGAAGTTCACCATGGTGGGAAGGCAAACAGGTTGTCGCAGCCTTCTTGGTCGCTGACACTAACTTTACTATGAAGACAATAACTTTAAGCTGTGGATAGCAGGACCACTGGGCCCAGGAAACATGGAAGGCTCTGGAAGAAATCCAACAAAGAAGAAATGAGCCTGTGGAAACAGCCAAGATCATCATAAGTGGTCCCGAGATTTCTCCCAGGGACAGCATTGGACACTTGTTAAAAACATGAATTATCTGGTACCATCCCAAACCCACTGCTGTGGAAGCCGTGAATTTCTCCTGGGTGGATCCGATGATTCTGACGCACATTCAGGACTTTGGATCAGCATGGCCTGCAGGTGGACAGCAAACATTCAGGGTGTTTATTTGTTTGTTTGTTTTTTAAGGTTTTTGTTTGTTGCACATTATTAGGGCTTGGAGAGAAAGAGGGGACAGCAGAATAAGGGAGAAATATACAGTATAGCCATCAAACCATAAAGCACTTCTTTTTAAGATCTGGTCCTTTACAGAAACATTCTCTTCCCTGTGCAGTGCATCCTAACCCAAAGTTGCATCTATTGCATCCTGCCACAGAGAAAATACCTGACTTAGGAAATTATAAACATAAGTAAATAAAAACTGAGAGTGAGCCGGGCCGTGGTGGCTCACACCTTTAATCCCAGCACTTGGGAGGCAGAGGCAGGTGGATTTTGAGTTGAAGGCCAGCCTGGTCTACAGAATGAGTTCCAGGACAGCCAGGGCTACACAGAGAAATCCTGTCTTGAAAAACAAACAAACAAAAACCTGAGAGTGACATAAAACATAGAGTTGCCATCTAAGATGCATTTGCCAAACTTATGAGTGGAAGGAGAAATGTCTGAACACAGCTACAATATGCATTCTGAAATATCTTTAGAAATACGTTTTCACCCAGACAGAAATTTTGAGAGTGACACTTAATTATTTTCTTCCGTAGCTTAAGCTAGCAATAGACCACAAATGATAGTAAAATGACTGGGCTGTACTTTTTTTATTAGATTATGTATGTCCTCCACACTTATTACTTTGACACATACGAGGAGGGAATATAAGGCAAAATAACTTGGGGAAATAAGAATATTATGAATTCCCAAGCCATGTACATACCAATATACAAAACCACTAAAGAAATGATGAGATAAGTGTTTTTCTACTTAAAAGTTTTTCCTTTTCGTTTTTAAGAATCATAAAACATAACTGTACCTCTTCAGAACTCTGTGAAGGAGGCTGTGAGATCAATCATCTCAGCAAGGACTCAAGAGGCTCAGGAATGGAAACCCTTCCATTTAGATGCATAGAGTAACACCCAGACAGACTGCTGTCCCTTGAGGTGTGAGTCCTTCCTAGATGTTTGTCATAGACTTGGTAAGTACTTATTGTTAGTGCACAGAAAGTTCACTACAGACTCTACACATAAATATTGGCTTCAAATGTGTATAAAGTTGCAAGAGACTTGTAACCATGCAGCAGTGTGTCACAGTAACTTTCTACTTTCTTCTCTTTTAAAGAAACTGTTGTAAACCCTTAGGAACAAGTTCTGAAACGTCTTCATAAAGATTAAACTATATAGCTAATTTTAAGAAGCATCGTTTCAAACACCAGATAAAGTCTTGAAACTCAGCTTGCTTCAACAATTTAATAAAATTATGACTCATTTCAGTAAGAACATGCTTTTTTAGTAAGGAAAAAAAAGCTTTCTGAGCTATGTTTGAACCCCTAAAGCATTTGGGACACTCACACACCCAGTCAGCACAAGTCTTGAACTCCTAAAAGATTAAAGGCAAAATAAATTGGTGTGTATTGAGAATGAAAAGAAAAATTCCCCAAGGGTACTGATTTATAAACAGAAGTAACACTGAAAGTCCCCTGAAATCCCCCAATCACCAATCCTTATAAATTCAGCACTTTGCACATCGCTCCTTTGGGAGCCTGTAGTTAAAGTTATAGGGCTATCTTCGCTGACTTGTGGCTGGTAAACTTCAAATTACACCCAACAGGGTCCTTACTGTTTAGCTCAATGGTTCTCAGCCTTCCTTTAAAGGGTCTCAGCTGCGACCCTTTAATACAAGTTTCTCATGTTGTGGTGGCCCCAAACATAAAATTATTTTCATCAGTATTTTATAACTGTAATCTTGCTACTTATGAATCATAATGTAGAGATCAGATGTATATATATCAAATGTGCAGGATAACAATCAGTCGAGCAGTCCCAAGTGGGTCGGGACCCACAGGTTGAGAACCAGTGGTATGGCTTTGGTTAAAAAAATGAATCAGGAGTGCACAAGTTGGGGTTCCTGAGAACTGCTAGGGGTTGTTTGTTTGGGATCCAGTGGGTTTGTCCAGCAAGTGTTTGACGCAGGACACAGGACCGGAGCGCACTCTGCAGAGGCAGAAGTGAGTGGTAGGCACCTCCTGGGGTGGGTGGGCCCAGCGTGTGTCTAAGTGAGGGAGGAAGGGCTTATGACAAAAAGCCGGTGGTGTGTGGGCTGCAGGATCTGGGAGGGGATTGAAAAATGAGCCCCGGGGCTCTATCTGTCAAAGGCTGTAGCCACAGGGCTGACTGTATTTAAGTATCCTTTGTCGCTTACTAGTGAATTAAAGATGTCCCTTTAAAATTAAAACATGAAAAACTGGACCTAGCCAAAAATCGTTGGGGGTTGGGGAAGTACGCTCTGTTCAACCGGTCATCCTTTACACTCTCTGCTCCCGGGTGTGTTGAGGTAGGGGCGCAGTTGAAACCCTGAAGGCAGGAGTGTGTCACCCAACCCCATCGAGGTGCCCTTGAGTGGAAGCGCCGCTGATTCGGGCTCGGGAGCCCCGGAGCCTACGGAGAGGAGTGACCGCGTTACGGCTGCCCTAGCCCCGAAAGCGGTAACAGCGGGACCCGGTGTGAGCCGGCGCCACCCGGCCAAGGAGCGGGGTTTGCGCAGGAAAAGGCGCCACCGCGGCCCCGGCCGCCCCTCCCCAGCCCGGGCTCCCCGCCCGCCCGCCGTCCCGGCCGCGCTGCGCGCCAGGAGCAGCTCCGCGGCGCGAGAGGCGAATGGGAGCGGCGGCCAGGCGGGCTGCAGCTCGGGCGACCGCGGAGGCGGCGGGCAGGGCGCGTGCGCACTGCAGGGGCGCCAGATTTGGCGGGAGGGGGAGTGTCCAAACCTCTTTGTTTGATGGCATCTGTTTACAGAGTTACACTTTAATATCAACCTGTTTCCTCCTCCTCCTTCTCCTCCTTCTCCTCCTCCTCCTCGGTGACCTCCTTCTCCTCCCCTTTCTCCGGAGAAACTTCGCCCCGGCGGTGCGGAGCGCCGCTGCGCAGCCGGGGGAGGACGCAGGCAAGGCGGAGGGCAGCGGGAGGCGGCAACCGGTGCGGTCCCCGGGGCTCTTGGCGGAGCCCCGGCCCGCCTCGCCATGGCCCGGAGACCCCGGCACAGGTAATGGGGAGGCTGGGAGGGCGGCCTCGGGCTAGGGCGCGCGGGGATCCAGGCATCCCGGAGCAGGTGGGAATGCCTTCCCTGTTGGTTTGCGGGGCTGTCAGCCAGTGGCAGAAGACCCTCCGGAGAAGGATGAATGGAAAACTCTCTGCGAGAAGCTCACGGGTACAGTGGGAAGCATGCCCTGAGGCTCTTTTTTATTTTATTTTCCTTTTTCTTTCTTTTTTCTTTTTCTTTTTTTAAGTTGCTTGGGGATTCGTTTCTCTTTTTTTTTGGGGGGGGGGGGTCGGCACTCTTCAGCCGTGGACTGAACGGTTCCATCAGACCTGAGGAGCCCACCAGGTGTTTGGCTTGATGCCCCGAGTGTCGGCGAGGGAGTCGCAGCCTAATTGCTGCATGCATTGAGGTGTGTTTGCACTTGAAGAGCATATGGCAGATATAGGGAAAGGCCAGGTTGTTTAGTAGCTGCAGGTAGTTCATTTAAATTTCATTCATTCATTATGGAGGCGAGAGAGGTGTCAGCTGACAGACAGGCAGCTGCAATGATTTTAGGGGGACAAAATGGGTTTGCAGATTGTTTTAAACACTGCCGTTGGAAGATTCTTGTACTTGTTATGGAAGAAGCTTTTATTTCTATTGCAAACACTGCACGCGCCCGCGTCGCACATGTCACCGCACCGGCCGAGATGATGCGTGCACTCTCTTTCCATTTTGGCCCCACCTTCGGGAAGAGGGATCCTCTCGGAACTGTCAGTTGCTGGCCGCTCAATTCCGGCCTGACTCGGGGTTTCCCGAGGACACGCCGGGGCTCCCAGAGAGCAACGGATGCGGGGCTTACTTAGCTCGGTGGCGGTCGGCGCAAAGTGCTGGAGGCAGGCGGCACCCAAGGCAGCTGCAGCGCACCCCGGGCGATGTCGCCGCTCTTCTCCTGGGCCGCGCACACGTGGAAGCAGCTGAGGTCGCCGCTGCTCCCAGCACTCTGTTCCAGCTGCTTTTGGTGGCCCGCCTCTGGCAAAGCCACCGACCGACCCTAAGGAAGATTCTAGGGGGAAAAAAAGTCCGCGGAGACACAGTCTATCTGCGCCCGCCTTTCCACCCGTGGTTTGATTTTCGCTAAACTTAATCTGTTTTTTGTCTTTCTTTCTTTCTTTCTTTCTTTCTTTCTTTCTTTCTTTCTTTCTTTCTTTCTTTCTTTCTTTCTTTCTTTCTTTCTTTCTTTCTTTCTTTCTTTCTTTCTTTCTTTCTTTCTTTCTTTCTTTCTTTCTTTCTTTTTTTGGAGCCATCAGGTACTGGCCATGCAGGGCGCGGGCTCTGGGAAGTTGCAGGAGCGTGGGCGTGGGCCCTGCTGCGCACCCTCGGGATGGGCCAGGCGGGGAGCGGCAACCGCTGGGCATCGGAACAAGAAGGGGGTGAATTGGGGAGACCTTGAATCTTGGCTCCCAGTGCCTGGCCCCGGGCCTGCCGCGCCAGCCTAAGTGCCACCCTTTAAGAGGTTTCGCCTTTCGCTTTTGGGACCTAAACCGCCCGCACCCAGGTCACCTGTTCTGCAGAAAGCTGAAACCTGCAGCAGGAGGAGGGAGTTAGGAAGGGGTGCTCCCAGGAGGTGCGGCCCAAGCTGGCCGCCCCAAGGTTCAATCGGGGCGTGGCCTCGCAGGTTCCCGGCGGCTCGCAGGTAGCCCGGAGCGGAGGCGGCGGGGAGGGGCGGGAGCCTTGAACTTGACTCAGGGGGAAGAGAAACCCGGCTGCGGGCTTGGAGCCGTTTCTTGCAGGGCTAGCGTCAACTCGGCAGGGATTATTAACCAGGTCAGCGAAATGACTCTGAACCCCTTTTCTAGAATCACGTAGCGGCCACAGGCACTTCCTCCGGTTCCCCTCCCTCTTCCCAACCCCCCAGTGTTCTTTTTCGTTTCTTTGCACGGTTTGTTTCCTTGATAGAATGTAACATTCATAGTTGTACTCTTGTAACCACACCGGCTCTCGCAGGTGGAGCAGTCGAGAGCATCTAGCTTGAAATCAGCCTTTGAAAGTCCTTTGACTGTTGGGTCTGAGATCTTGTCGGAGCAGATAAAGGAAAAGTTATTTCGGGTCCTTTGTCGAAATTAATCATGCTACTGAGGCGACCAGGTCATGCAAGGAAATGGCATGCAGAGCTCAGAGGCAAGCCCCTTGTCAAAGCTGACAGAATCCTGGACTCGCCCAGCTCCCTCTCTCAACCTTTCAAGATCTGCAAGAGTCACACGCCACATTTCACCCCAAGACTTTGGCTTTGCACATCTGCCCAGGGCTTGTTTTTTAAGAGGCACAGAAGACAGTGGAGGCATGCACTCTGGAAAGTACCTTATACATAGAATCCCCTCCCTAATGTGTAAGATGGGATCCACGAGAGGGAGGGAGGTTTGTCCAAATCAAACGACTAGGTGCGGGGACAACTAGGGCTGTTAGAACTTCGCTCCTAGACCCCCCTGGTCCTGTGTGAGCCCAGTTCTCCCTCACCTGACTATTTACTGCCCCCTGTGGGCGACTGAGGGTGATGCTTGTTTTTAGATTAAGTTTTGACCAGAGGAAAATTTGCTTGGAAAATGTCCACAGTGCTGAAAGTGACACCTCCAGATCTGGACAAGCCTAACAGGCGAATCTAATGAGAGTTAAATCGGTGGCTCCACTCTCAGGTCCCGTTGGCTTTCTTGGTATCCCTGATACTTCACAAAGGGATGTTTCATCCTGAGAGCTTTCCAAGTTCCTTAACAAAAGGGAATTGCCACCCAAAGTGGCTGATTTACAGTTCTGGGCTCATAACTCTTTTTCCCTTCACAACACCATGTTTTATATTAAGGAGAAAAATCGTAATTATTACTGCTCAGAAGTTATTTGCCGCCTCCTGTTTACTGTTGGAAAGAAAACTGCTTTTGGTTGAAAGGATTTACACTAAGTGGAAAAATATATTGCAGATCATGAATAAAGTTTCCTGGGATTTTTTTTCTTTTTGGTTGTGTTATTTTAACATTAGATCACATCCTGTCACCATGAAGCCTGAGCCATCAGTTTGAGGCTCAGAATAATATTTTAGATGATGAAAATCCCAGTGTTTGGTAAACACTTTGGCTTAACTTTTAGGGGGCCAGAAATATACATTTAGTGAGTTCGTCTGGAAAAACAAATCCTATTATGAATGTAAGTTTGCCTTTTAAAAATAATTTTCATTATGATGTTGTCTTATATCATCTTGCTGGTCTGGATTCGATAGGTTTTTCAGTTTTACAACAGTGAGTTTGTTAAGTGGAGTTGTTAAGTGTATAATTCTTCATATTTTAAGTTTTGTAGAGTGATAACAAAAACTAAACTGCAGAATTACTCTGTTCAGTATATGATTGATGAGTTTGGAGTTCCTTCAGCTGCCATCAAAAGTCACACTGTTACTCAACCCGGTAAAAGAAAAGGCTGTTTTGAAAACAGTCTTTTTTTTTTTTTAACCTGTAGATTTCATCTGGGGGAACCCCTTGGTTTTTAATTAGATACATTGTAAGGTATTTTAGACTCCATTCACTCGGAGACAGAGAAAACAAGAGTAAGTAGGAGTCTGACTAGCCAGTGCCCTGGCCAAGTGCTTAGTTACTCTGGAGACAGCACTGTAAACACAAGCACAGCTTAGGTAGAGTAGACATGGCGTTTGAATGATTTGCTATTTATGTTAATCACAAAACAGTTTGAGGGATGTCTCCTTTACCAGGTCTTGAAACTCTTCCTGATTTTTTTTTCCCCCTAGTGTCATGGTCTTTAAGAGATGATCACAACTACGCTTTTGAATGTATTCTGTTTTGTTTTTTTTATTTTATCAGACTACCAGTATTCTTGAGACACACTTGATTGGTCTGTTGTGTTCAGAAACTATTTAAATGATCTGCTATTTGCTATATGCCCGAGTTGGAGTGTGTATTTATAGCAAGGACATGGGCTCTTGTTCTTCTCATTGTCCTTAACATTGACTTTTAAACTCAAGCATCAATTGGTTGGGAGTTTGCCAGATGTGTAACTTGTCACTGATCTAACAGTAACAGGTTCAAACATGCAGAGCAATAGAAAATGCCAGGGCTCTTGGTGTCTCTGTGGATACTAGTAACAGCAAAACCAGTTTACAAACACTACAGCACCAGAATGCAGAAAACCTCATTGCGCAACTGTGCAAGGTTTTGTTTCTGTAGACTTTTAACAAGCTTGCTGAAGAGTTTCTGTCTGAGTTTCATAATCCAATAGTTTAGATCCTCTGCTTTTGGCCCATGTGTGTCCATTCTTATTTCTGCAGCATCTACAGTAGCGATGAAGATGATGAAGACATTGAGATGTGTGACCATGACTACGATGGGCTGCTGCCCAAATCTGGAAAGCGTCACTTGGGGAAAACTAGGTGGACCAGGGAAGAGGTAACTAGTCATTTTATCCAAACATAGGGAAACTCTATAGAGTCTGTGATTGGTGAAAACTGGAATCTCGGCTAAGCTACATGTGCCCTTCTGAAGACTCTTGAAGAGGTTATCCTTGCATTCTGTACAGAATGCTCACATTCTTCTCTCCCAGTGTTTATTCTGCTTTCTATTCCCAACCTGTTTATTGTTCCTTAAATGCTTTCTCCTTTTTCCTTTCCACTTTGACTGTCTGGTTCTCATTCTGGAGCCTCACCATTCCCAACACATTGCCTCTTCTGTGAAACTGTTACTGGCCACCATCTTTAAGGCTGGATGCACCTCCCGTGGTCCCATCCCCTCTGGGCACATGCTTGGCTTTATTGGTGTTGTTACATATTTGTCTTTCCCAACACACTGCAAATCCCTTGAGGGTTAGAACTAAAGAATCTCTTCATCTTTGTGTTCCTCAAACCCAAAACTACCTGCTAAAATGTAGGATAGTAATAAATGTTCTCTGACTAAAGTGATGCTTTGCTATTTTCTAAGCTAAAGTAGTCGTAGAATTTATTGTGTTGTAATATGCTCAGTGAACATTCGTTACATTTGATATTCACATGACCTATGTATGTGAAAGATTATTCTGAAGAGATCCAGTAATAGGAGAAGATATGCCCACTTCTTTCTAGAGCAAAATCATTAATGTATGAAGAAAGGTTTCTTCCTTGTCTACTGAGCTGTGACATTGACTGCATGCTAAAATCAAAGCTCCTGAGAACAGGCGGAAGCACTCCCCGCCCGGGAGGCACTTAGGGAATGCATGTTCTGTCTGTCCTGCTCAGGCACGTGGATGCTCCCTCGGAGTGTGAAGTTCTGTTGTTAACCATGGATTCCCAGACTCTGTCTGCTTTGTCATTATGTGTGAATGCAGAAACCTATGAAGACTGTGTTTACAAAGGTGTGCATGAGCTAGCATGTAGATGAGCGTATGTGCTGATGGAGCCAGCCTGGGAGTGTCTAGCTAGTGTCTTCTGTGTTCTCACACACTCGGTCATCCGTCAACTCTGAACATATTGATGCCGATCCTTCATCACTTTGCTGCATTAAGTACACCCTCAAGTCAAATGTGTCAAATATCTTCTTCTTTGCATATGGAGAAGGTTGAACCAATGGGAAACTGTCTCATCCATGGTCTTATCTTTCTCAGGGTTGAATGGCGACTAAGTTTAACATTGGAATTCATTTTCTCCCATTTAGTAAGAGTGTTAACAGTTACCATCTATTAAACACTAACACATGCCAGACTTCACCGCTTTACTTAATGGTATTGTGTAATCTCCAGATAACAATGTTGATACTACCATTCCTATCTTATAGATGACAATAGAAATCTGTTTATATAGCTACTCAACAGCTGTGTCAAAGTCAAAGCTTTAGTGTGCCTGTGAGTAAATGTATGCCCAGACCAGTATATTACATTAATATTGGCTTTATTTGAGTGGGTTTGAAAGCTCCCCCCGCCCCCGATCATGAGGTTGGTTCCTTTTTTCATTAAACTTAGACAGAGCTGTTCAGTAAACAAGTGATGCCTAGGATTGTCTTTACGCCTTAGGATGAGAAGCTAAAGAAGCTAGTGGAACAGAACGGAACAGACGACTGGAAAGTCATCGCCAATTATCTGCCCGTAAGTTAGATACTCACTCTTTCTCCTTCCTTCCTTCCTTCCTTCCTTCCTTCCTTCCTTCCTTCCTTCCTTCCTTCCTTCCTTCCTTCCTCCCTCCCTCCCTCCCTCCCTCTTTCTTTCTTTCTTTCTTTCTTTCTTTTTTCCTTCCTTCCTTCCTTCTTTCCTTCCTTCCTTCCTCCCTCCCTCCCTCCCTCCCTCCCTCCCTCCCTCCCTCCCTCCCTCCCTCTCTCTCTCTCTCTCTCTCTCTCTCTCTTTCTTTCTTTCTTTCTTTCTTTCTTTCTTTCTTTCTTTCTTTCTTTCTTTTTTCCTTCCTTCCTTCCTTCCTTCCTTCCTTCCTTCCTTCCTTCCTTCCTTCCTCCCTCCCTCCCTCCCTCCCTCCCTTCCTTCCTTCCTTCCTTCCTTCCTTCTTTTCTTTCTTTCTCTCAAATGGAAAAATCTCATCTGGGTTTAAGAAATTATTGGATAGTTTACTAAAATACTATGCATTTGCTCATATAGAGCTAAGAGGAAGAGAGCCATCGTGATTTTTATATCTGACTATACAACATAGAATTGAGGTTTTTAGAGTTACTCTCCAGAGATTTTGATTTCTTTTTCAACAATTGCTTCTTGTTTTGTTTTAAAATGCCCTGATAGTGTAAGTTAACATTCTGATGGGTTGTTCCAGGATAAAATTTTAAACTTGGTATTCCCTCCAAGTTAGCTTCTAAATTCTCCCATTCTCATCAACAGCCACATTTTTGGTGTGTGGGTTTATACCCTCCCAGGTCCGTCTCAATGATGAGTCGATAGCACAGGATTTCTTTACAGTCCTTCTCTTCCACTTCTTTCCTATGGTCTGGTCACAGGGCAGCCGCCCTGCCCTCTCCATCATAGTGGCTTCCTTCTTGGCTTCACCACGTGTATTCTTTGAGCTTCCCACCAGCTCCAACACTGCGAGCTGAGGGAGCCTTCTAACTACTCTGCTTGCCTAGGGTGGCCGAGTCCCTAGGTTTGGTCTCCTGCAGCAATAAAAACAACAGATAAGCAAACAAACCCCCAGCAGTGGTGGCATCGGTTCTCACAGGGCGAGTGGGCTACCCTGACCTGGCATCCAGTTTCTCTCCTCTCTGGTCTCAACTTACAGTCCCACTGTCCTCTCCCTCCTCTACCCGCTCTGTTTCCTGCTTCCTCCCACAAGCAGGTTTGGCTGTGTTCATTTCTGCTTTTTCTCCTCTGGGCTTTTCTTCCTGCTGATTTCACCCCCACCCCTCCACCCCCAGCATGTTCTCTCTTGCTTCTCCAGTTAAAAGTTCTGAGCACCCTCCAAAGGCCGGATCATGAGCTCTCGAATGCCTTTGAAGGAAGCAGAGCCTCTTCTTTAAGAGTCCTTTTCTCCTGGCCCCAACAGCACTTGGCTTAGGTCTCATCTTACAGATAAAGTCAGCCTTTGGTGGTAATCAGTTACACGTCCATCTTTCTTCTTCTAAGATTATGTCTAAGAAAGTGAGAAGGTTTTATTGTTTTCCTTCAGTCTATTATAAGTGTCTGTGGTCCTGAACACACAGAGAGGTTGAATGGGAGGCACTTCAGTTCCTTAGGATGGATTTTCATTGAGGTGTGGAGCCACTAATGCATCTTCAGCCACAGAGGTACAAACCACAGACTGAGGTTAAGGATAAGGCACGTTGGCATCTATGTGTGTACTGTGATGTTCTTTCTATGCACATGGCAGACCATTACCTTCAGGCTCCAATCTTAGATGCAACTTGGATACATTCTCTAGTCTGTGAGCAGTGTGGGATGGATAGGTGGGCTCTCTGTACAGGCTTCTAAATGTTCTTAGATGTTTTCACTATGTATCATCCACATGTAATCCCGATTGAACAAAGCCTTCATGTGTTCTTCACGCCTTATCATCCCAACGCTGTGTACTTTGTCTAGAACCGGACGGATGTGCAGTGCCAACACCGGTGGCAGAAAGTGCTGAACCCAGAACTCATCAAAGGTCCCTGGACCAAAGAAGAAGACCAGAGAGTAAGTTCTTTCCCCATAACTGTGTGACTTGCAGTTAAGAATATTGCTAAAAGAGGTTTCTCACCCCAAGGAAGCAATTCAAATCTTCAAACAGGAAGTAAAGGGTTCGCTCCCGCGTGTCCAGTGGATGAAAGCAGATTATTTCAAGATCTGAAGATCTTGTAACATTGAGGCTTGATGACACTGACTCTCTCCGTAACATTAAAACACAGATTATTTTTCTGTTCATCTGAAGGTCATAGAGCTCGTCCAGAAATATGGTCCAAAGCGTTGGTCTGTTATTGCCAAGCACTTAAAAGGGAGAATTGGAAAGCAGTGTCGGGAGAGGTGGCACAACCATTTGAATCCAGAAGTTAAGAAAACCTCATGGACAGAAGAGGAGGACAGAATCATTTACCAGGCACACAAGAGGTTGGGGAACAGATGGGCAGAGATCGCAAAGCTGCTGCCCGGACGGTAAGACTTGCTCAACAAATATATTGATTGGGAAGAACCAGGGGATGGTCGTTAAACATTCTGTGTGTGTGAATGAATTACATTCGAGCAATTATAAGCATTTTGTCAGATAAACCAGAAATACCGACTTTTAGGAGTGGGTGAGAGCTTGGAGTTTGTTCCATTGGACAAGGCTAGTGACACCTCAGTGGTGAGCCCCGGCCAAACCTTTCAGGTTTCCTGGACTGTTGCTCTTCTGTTTGTGAAATAGCTGACTTCATGAGTTAACGTTAGGATCAAGTAAAATGAATGTCAGATATTCTGTAAGCTAAAGCACCCTACATGCCTAAGAAGGGAGCGTAGACACACAGATTGCTCTCGGGCTGAGGCCAGCCAGCCAGTTCAGCACACAGATTGCTCTCAGGCTGAGGCCATCCAGCCAGTTCAGCAATCACTGGTCACTCCTCCACTTTAGCAATTTCCATTTTCCTAACACCTGCATTCACCTCATTCACCATTTGATTACTGGATATTTTTTGTTGTTGTTGTTGTTGTTGCTGGGGTTTTTTTCTCCTTTGACTAAAAAAAGCCTGTATGTCTAGAATTGTCACGACAACTTGAGGTTTTTTTTACCTAATCTCAGTGTTATGTCTTATTTTTAACCAAATAAGGAGGGGAAATGACACCTTTGTGTAGGATAATTATGGAAACTCACCTTTGACCCACTGTCTACACATATATACATTGATTTTTAGCTATTTTGAGAAATACTTTCACTATAAATTTTAAAATAAACAATATTAAAAGTATTTTTATTCTTGAGCTTTTTGACCCCAAAGTGGGGAAAGGCTTGTTTCAGGATGGCTTATCTAGTATTTCCTAGTCTTGCATCAATGGGGTACCTCCCTCGTGCCTTGAGAACTTTAAGAAGCCATGGATATGGTCAAAGGGGGCCTTTCCTCCCATGTGGCCTCAAAGGACATACTGTTGACTTTTCTAAAGACTAAAGGGGCAACTGAACTTCCTCTTTTTTTAAAACACACATTTCCCCACCCCCATGGAAATAGTAAAAATGTTTTTACTTAATTTTTCTTTCTTTCTTTCTTTCTTTCTTTCTTTCTTTCTTTCTTTCTTTCTTTCTTTCTTTCTTTCTTTAGCTAAGAAATTTCCTAGAAATGGAAAGAGTTTAGTAAAAGCACCTTGCAGTTTGAAACTATACTAGGGAGTTGAATGTGGCAGCACTCGCCTGTAATCCCAGCATTCAAGAAGTAGAGGCAGAAAGATCTGGAATGCAAGGCCAGCTAGACTACTACTACCCAGTCTTAGGAAAACAGCCCCTGCTCCCCCCAAAGGAGAGAGAGTATCCTGGGGCTAGTGTCTCTTGTTTGGGGTATTGCTGATGGAGAATTTTGTTACCCATCACACACACTCCCCTTTGTCCGGCATGGCTTCCAAAGGGTAAGAGGGTCTTTTGACTCACACTTTGTGCGTAGAGTTATGAGAGGTAAAAAGTGGGCACTGAGGCTTTGTCACTGCTGTTCCCAAGCTTGGCCATGCCCCGTCTGTTGGTGTATCAACCCCCCCCCCCCGCTAAGCCACAATGGAAGGACTTTATAACAGTGGGGACTCTAAGTTCTATTAAAGTCCAGTGGCACGTGAATGCTGAGAACCTCTGCCTTTATCAAGAAATCAAAATGCTAAAATAAAATTTGCAGGAAACTTGATACATCCCAAATCAGGTGAGCAAGAGAAGAGTGGCTTTTCAGTTAGGCAACAAGGTAGAAAAGATGAAGACAATTTAAAAGAGGGAAAGAAAAGTTAGTGGAACCACAGCAATTAAAATGAGAAAATAAAAGTGGAACCACAGAAATTAAAGGGTTTTTGTTTGTTTGTTTGTTTGTTTTTTAAGAAACAGTTTTCTGTCGATTGACTGTAATCTGAGTTAAAAGTTTTGTAAAGTTTGTATGTGGTACATTTCTACGCAGGACTGATAATGCTATCAAGAACCACTGGAATTCCACCATGCGTCGCAAGGTGGAACAGGAAGGCTACCTGCAGGAGCCTTCCAAAGCCAGCCAGACGCCAGTGGCCACGAGCTTCCAGAAGAACAATCATTTGATGGGGTTTGGGCATGCCTCACCTCCATCTCAGCTCTCTCCAAGTGGCCAGTCCTCCGTCAACAGCGAATATCCCTATTACCACATCGCCGAAGCACAAAACGTAAGCCACTCCTGACAATGTAGAGGGAGAAGAGAGGTGGTTAGATCACCTGGGGTCATAAAAATACTTCACAGTTGTGTGCTTTGCATAGATGTTGTACAAGCATGGTCACAGATGGCCCTCAGCTAGACCCACTGTGTGAGGTAGGAGAAGATACACTTGACTTCCGTTTCTGGAAACAAGAATGAAAAGTAGTTGGTCCATCACATAGAAGGAGTGCTTAATAGAACTAAAGTCGTCTGATTCTAGTTTTCTGCTCCAAACCTGACTTAAAGATTGTTTTTTAAGTAAATGTACTTGTATATTGCTAAGTCTTAAGAGTGAACACAGATAGATGCATAGTCTGATAGTTTTCTTTTCCAAAACGAAAAATTGATGTAATATGACATTTAAAGTCATAAAGAGGAGATAGCTAAACTCTGAATCATGAAGGGAGATTATAAGTTCAATTCTGGCAATGATCTGAAGAAAATGAATTGATTTATATATCCAGGAAATGTTTACTTTCTTACTCAGAGTCAAGGGCTGTACTGTGATATTAATTTGGTGATGTGCCCCTTTATCCTCGCTTGGGTTGGTATCATTTCTTCCTCATTTCTAGACATCCATATCTAGCGAAAGAAATCGCTTACAGTACATGGGAACAAAGTCTAAAGAGGAGAATATCAAGAAATGCTTATCATTGAGCTGATGCTAAAAAATGACAAAACTCACCCAAGAATCACAAAGACCATATGCAAATGTTATGTAAAACATATGCATGAGTAGTTCTCACGTGGCTCTCTCTGTTTCTTAGATTTGACTACAGAATTTCCAGAAAGGTCTCCAGTGAATGAATTATCATAAAAGCTTCTGTGCTTTTTATTAAAAGGAACATTATTCTAAGAAAAGTACCCCTAGTGACAAATCTTTCACGCATCCATGAATACTTTCCCATTGTTCCTCTCTCCAACTGAGGAATGTTTTCTGTTGGGATAGGCCTGTTGGGCCTCTCTCCCTGTTTCTTGAACTAGTTAGCCATTTATAAGTATCTGGCTAACTTTCAAGTTAGAGAAGTTTTTGTTTTTGTTTTTGTTTTATTTTAATCATTCCATGAATTTTATCAACCAAGTACTTTCTCCCTTGGTCACAGAGCAAAATTTTAGAGAGCTGAATCCTCCTGACGCACTTGTTAAATAGGAATGACTTAGTCTTTGTTTTCTTTTCCTGGTCTAGATCTCCAGTCATGTTCCCTATCCTGTCGCATTGCATGTTAATATAGTCAATGTCCCTCAGCCGGCTGCGGCAGCCATCCAGGTGAGATCATCTAATGGGCAAACCTCCTAGCTGAGCAAGGCACTGCTTTTAAAGAACACTTTCTTTCTACACGCACACATATACCATGTAATAGAAAGAAAAGCTAACAGTGTTGCCAACCTACTTTGGGCTAGCCTTCATTTACCCTTTGTGGCTTCTGGAATTTTCTGATGCATCCACAAGCATGTCCTCTAGCCTCTGCCTTACCCCTTGTTGCCTTAAGTCCCGGATCACTTTGAGCAGATAGTGGTGAATTCTGTGGGGTGATTCCACATGGAAGTTCTCTGGGCTGTGTAAGGTACCTCTCCCTCAGACCTTGTCTCTCCCTGCTTCACTTGAAACTCTAGAGACACTATAACGACGAAGACCCTGAGAAGGAAAAGCGAATAAAGGAGCTGGAGTTGCTCCTGATGTCAACAGAGAACGAGCTGAAGGGACAGCAGGCATTACCAGTAAGACTGTTACCTTGGGATGGGTGACTTCGCTCAATGTTCTTCTCTCTCCTCCTCTGTCTCCTTTTCTAAAGATTGTCTCATCCAAGTTCTGTGTGTCTGCTAGCAATGCTCAAACAACAGAAACTGCTACTGATGACTGATAAAAGTCTGTTAGTCTCAGAATGTGCATTAACTGACTGGAAGTCACTGTTTTAGAATAGGACCACAGTACCCACTTGAGACTGTCAGGATCTCCATTGTAACAAAGCACAAAGTTTTGCCTGCTCGTTTGATTCTTTTACTGTTATCCTTTTAGCCTGGATTTACATTTCTTACAGCCTCAAATTCCATTTGAAGTATATTTATTATATACATGTTTTTTAAAAGGGATATATACTTAAGCCACTTCTTTAAATGTTTGCTATCTTTTGTTTGCATGTATGAAAGCTCTCTGATCAGTAGTGATAAGGTGTTTGTGTAAACACATACATGTTCCCGTAGATATGTGCATATATGCGTGCAGATTTATGTGCATACATGTGTCCAGGCCAGAGGTTGACACCAAGTGTCTCTTTTGATAGGTTTCCACATTAAAAATGTAGTTGTGTGACTACCACTCATAATGTACTATAAGATATAAGATGAAATAAACTCTTTCCTCTCAAAAAAATGTAGTTGTAATTGTGTATGCATGTGTACACGTGCTTGTGTGCGCTCTGAGAGGTAAGAGGACACCGTTCCAGAATCAGTTCTTTCCTTCGACCGTGGGCTCTGGGGATCAAACTCCTTTTTAACTGCCTAGTCATCTTGCTGGCCATCCAGCTTATATTTTGAAATAGGGTCTCATGAAAGCTGGAGTTTGCCCATTTGACTAGGCTTAATAGCCAGTGAGCTCAAGGTCTCTACCTCTCCAGTGCTGGGGTTACACAATTAAACTGCTGTGGGTGCCTGGAGACCAAATCCAGGTTCTTACAATTGCATGGCAGTCACCTTTCAGACTGAGACAACCCCTTCCCTTCTTTTTTTGTGCTGACAATTGAACCTAGAGTCTCAGACATGCTACATTGCGTGCGCGCGCGCGCGCGCACACACACACACACACACCGAAGATCCAGCTCTAGCTCTTGTATAGACCATTTCTGAATCCTTGAATGGGCAGCTCATGGAAAAAGCAAACTTTGGAGCTTTGGTAGTTTAGCCAAGAAGTGAGTATGTGAAAGGTGATACCCACTAGGGATTCTTCAGGTGAAATGTTCTTTGTTGTTGTTATTAAATAATAAAATAATGTGCTTGTGCTAGTTCAACCACTTTTAAACTTTAGTTACTATTTTGCAATTTTTCTCTTGCATGGTCAAGCTGTAAGGGGACTTCGGTTAACTTGATCTACTTTCCCAACCACATATACTCTGCAGCTCTAGCTTGCATCAGTGCAACCTATAGCCAAAAAAAAAAAAAAAAAAAAAAAAAAAAAGAATAGAAGCAACAGGATATGTACAGATAGAAGCAATTCTAACCCTTGAATCCTTTCAAGGGCTTAACATGCAAATAGGACCATTCTTAAGTCATAGCAGTGGGGAGCCGTTTTCAAATTAAACTCCAATGGAATTCTAAGATACCTAAGACTTGTATTTTGTAGCAGTCCCAAGGTTTAACATTTGACTAAAATCTTAGCAACTGAAGCAATCCTCTAGGTATAAATTGGAGAGCTATTGCAAAGCTGTCAAAAAGGAAACATCTTGACAACTGTCTGGCAGGCTTGAGTTTTGGATGAAGCAACCACTTTTTATCTTGCCTCCAACAGCATTTGATACCTTGTGCAACATCGTTGCTAAGTTTCTTCTTCCTTTCTTCTCTCCATCCTTATTTCTACACACCCCCTTCCCCAGACACAGAACCACACTTGCAGCTACCCCGGGTGGCACAGCACCTCCATTGTGGACCAGACCAGACCCCATGGGGATAGTGCACCTGTTTCCTGTTTGGGAGAACACCATGCCACCCCATCTCTGCCTGCAGATCCCGGCTCCCTACCTGAAGAAAGTGCCTCGCCAGCAAGGTGCATGATCGTCCACCAGGGCACCATTCTGGACAATGTTAAGAACCTCTTAGAATTTGCAGAAACACTCCAGTTTATAGATTCTGTAAGTAGAATTGCTAAGGCACGTTGATGTTTCTGGAAGAGGAATTGAGAATTGGTATATCATAAATCATTGCCGTTTTCTATAGCAAATACGGTTTGGTCCTACATTCATGTAAAGTGAAAGACCTTTAGCTTTTACGATTCCACTTCTCTCATTGGCTTGATTTTGTAGGCTACCCACCCAAAATTGTTTGCCTTCTAGATGTGAATTAATGAAGTTCTGACTTACCACAGAGGGCTCAGAATGAGAGCTGTGTCTGAACTATTTTAACAAATTTCTTATATTTTGCTTACTTCTTTGTGATTCTCTAGAAAATTTCTTTGTTGTTTTGGTTTTGCTTGCTTTTTGTTTTGTTTTGTCTGTTTTGGGACAGCACATTTATTTGGACTTACGTTTCCTCATAAGCTTTCAGTTCAAGGGTGGGGCATATAGATCTCTCTACAGAATACTGAAAATTGATTGACAATCATAGTAACACCAAAATAAACCATCTTGAGTGAAACAAATTTGAGTTCAGCAGTCACTCAGTTCATTTTCTTGGTCTCCTAATTGGTTAAAAAGCACTTATTCCCTTCACACAGGACAGGGCTAGCTATTGCCATAATGTATCATCTAGAAATCTTTTCTGTTTGCTTTAAATTGCGTGCAAAAGGGAGTGCCTGAGCTCCCCACAGCAGATGTGCAAGGCAACCCATGCACCGCTGTGATCCCTGAGCTAGAAAGCAGGCAGGAAGGCAGGCAGGCCCAGCGTTTTCTTGTACACAGCGTCCATTGCTCTCTCAGTGCTGTGTTTGGGTGATGGTGGCGCTGTCACTTGCATACCATCTCAGAGCTCTGTGCCTCCCACGTTGTTTCAGGATTCTTCGTGGTGTGATCTCAGCAGTTTTGAATTCTCTGAAGAAGCGGCAGCTTTTTCACCTAGCCAGCAGCCCACAGGCAAAGTCTTCCAGCTTCAGCAAAGAGAGGGCCATGGGACTAGATCTGCAGGAGAGCCTAGCCTGAGGGTGACCAGGCGAGTGCTGAGCGAGGCATCCCTCGGCCCAGCCTCACCCCAAGCGAGGCACAGCAAGGTTCCGCTGGTCGTCCTACGAAAAAGGCGGGGCCAGGCCAGCCCCCTAGCGGCTGGAGACCCTAGCTCCTCCCTCTTTGGTGACGTCATCACCTCACCTCTCAAGCGTTCCCCTGTCAAAAGCCTACCCTTCTCTCCCTCTCAGGTAGAGCACAATTTCTGCACAGCTGTTACTAATTTTCAGCATACACCCGAGCCTTAATAATTAGAAACTAATCTAATTTTGAACAAATGACTAATGACTGCGGTCCTGACAGATTTAATTCCGCGTTGAATCTCACTGGGGTAGAGGTGGCTGGCTTCCTGGCATTTGGGCTGGCACACTGGTGATTTTGTCGCATCTCTTTCTCTCGAAGTCTTGGTGTTTTGGAAGATGGACAGAACGTTGCATGGGATGTGTTTCCATTTCCCTTTTCACTACATTTCCCTTTTTCCGTCCCTCCCCTCTTCTCCCTTGTCATCCTTGCCTCTTCACGTTTTAACACGATGTCTGCCTCTTTGTTCATTGACTATACTAAGTGATTTACTGACCCTGGGGAGGAGGGAGCCAAATTATGATTACATAACATTTGGATTACAACTAGAAAATGAAACCACGATGCCCCTTTTCTAAGTGGGGATGTTTACTGAGATGATGAAAAAGAGATGCTTCCGCAAAATAATTTAACATTTTCAACACTGGGTCTTTTAAATTCTGCTATGGGATTTTGCTAGGGTACCGTTTGCCAAAGAATATCCTTATTTCATATAGTGTTCTTAAGGTATATAACACTGTAATGCTTAGCAGAGTCACGTGTTTCCAAATTATAATTGAGAGACAATTTGACTCCTTAAATTTTTTTTCCCAATTATATCTATTGAAGGTTTGGTATTTTGTTTTACTTTACTTCATTTTAGTAGTAGTAGTAGTAGTATTGTGGTTCTTAGAATCTAACCTGGAGCCTCATGTGTGCTAGGGAAGTGCCCTACCACTGAGCTATACATACTTCTGGACTTGTTTTTTAAAAGAACTTTTAAGTATAGACAAATGATCTCCCCATTCCCCAAAACAGTTGGTCTCCACCCCCACCACCCCCATATTTTCCTAAACCATGTTTTGTGAAATCATTTCTGCAAGATAGATGTCTCAGGGAAAATAATCTAGGTAGACATAAACGTTTGGGAAATGCTAACTCGGGCTTTAAACGGCTTCTTTACTAGAGGGTCCTTCAGACTTGGCGTTTGTTTGGGTTTTTTATTTTTTAATTTTTCAGAATGCAGACAGTCTTTTATTCTGCTCAGCTTGCCTTATGTTCCTGAGTTCAAGAGGCGTCCTGGCTTCTGAGTGACTGACTGCAGGCAGCAGCCACTGCTCCTGGCTTCCCTGAGAGCGTTGAGTGTGCTCATCAGTCTATTCAAGAGATAAGATCCATTGCTTTTCCCAAACCTGTGCTACCCTGGGAGCATCAGGATGCTGAGAGACAAACCTTCTTACTGGATAATTTCCCACATAACGCAAACCTTACACAACAACAGTCTGAGTTATTAGATCATTAAACCAAGAAAACCAAATATGAAAGAAAAATAAGATAATCTTTTTAATGTTGATCAAGAGCACATATCATTCTCTTAAATGACAAATGTCATTTACAGAGAAGATTTTCTTTGAATTTTGCAAGGTTTTAAGCTTTGACCCTTTAGATTTTCTTTCTTATAAATCTCTGAACCTTGCCTAATCAGGTGGAATAAATCAATATCCTTACCAACACTGAAAGATTGTTAACGTTGTCATAGTTGGGGCTGTGAGTCAGTAGAGGACACTTGCCTGCCATCTGGGTTTGGCTTCAAACTGCATGATCACAGACTCGTTATTTAATCCTTTTTTTCTTTCCTTCCTTCCTTCCTTCCTTCCTTCCTTCCTTCCTTCCTTCCTTCCTTCTCTCTCTCTCTCTCTTTCCCCCTTCCTTCCTCCCTCCCTCCCTCTCTCCCCCTCCCTCCCTCCTTCCCTCCCTTCCTTTCTTCTCTCCCTTCCTTTCTTTCTTCCATGTTTAGTTCTTGAACACTTCCAGCAACCATGAAAGCTCGGGCTTAGATGTACCTACCTTACCCTCCACTCCTCTCATTGGTCACAAACTGACACCATGTCGAGACCAGACTGTGAAAACCCAGAAGGAAAATTCCATGTAAGTCTTAGTTCAATAAGAAAAATGTTTATTTTATTTATTTATATTAATTAAAAGGTCTGACCCCCCCTTGTATGTATGTAATGCATTCACTGTATCTCATAATGGATACATCCCAAGTATGTTACAACCAACCAGGAAAGAAAGTAGGAAATAATTACCTTCTGTAGTACATTCTGATATCTTATATGCACACAGAGGTAGTTTCTGTACCATTCTCCCCCCCTCCCCCCGCCAGGTTTTTCTTTCCACTGTTTTTCAATATCCTTACTAAAAACAAACAAAAGAGACTGCATTCAGAATAAAATTGAGAATGGTTCATAGTTTATATTTTTTAATCTTATTTTTTCTTTTTATAACAAATACATTAGGATCCTTTTGCATACTCACAGGAATGAAAATGTATGTATGTATGTATGTATGTATTTCAAAAGCCAGGGGTGATTAAATAATTGAAAAGAAGTGCATCCTTATTACTTCCAAATAAAAACAAAGTTTTAGACATTAGCGTGTTTTCTAGTTTTGGCCCCTTTTGAGGGAGCAGATGAGACTGGTTTACAAATGATCCCAGATATCACGGTGCTTGTCAGCATTATACAGATCCAAGGCCATTACCTATGCCTTCAGGCTCATTCTCAAAAGGTGGGAACTACTTCAGAGCTCTTAGTCTCAGGGCACGATAGTTTGAAGTATTTGTAGATCTACAATCTGGTTTAATACAGATCTACATCCCTCAATGAATGCTAATGAAGGCTAATCAGCATTGCCCTTCCTTGTCCGTTACAGCCTCCTAGTGTCCATGCTGATGGCGTCATACGGGATACATGTCCTTTTATTCTTTGCTTGTTCTCTTTAGCTTTAGAACTCCAGCTATCAAAAGGTCAATCCTCGAAAGCTCTCCTCGAACTCCCACACCATTCAAACATGCCCTTGCAGCTCAAGAAATTAAATACGGTCCCCTGAAGATGCTAGTAAGTTCAAGAAAGGTCCTTAGATTTAGTGGGCTTATGAGTGTAGACAAGTTTCCTCTGATCTGGAAATATCCACTCTTCCCTTAGCCTCAGACCCCCTCTCATGTAGTGGAAGACCTACAAGATGTGATTAAGCAGGAATCCGATGAATCTGGAATTGTTGCTGAGTTTCAAGAGAGTGGACCACCGTTACTGAAAAAAATCAAGCAGGAGGTAGGTCACCCTCGCTGCTTTGTGTACTTTGAACTGTTTGACATCACTGCTAAGGAACAGTAACACTTTTCATGCAAGACTTTTGTGCAAGCAAGTTGAATGGCACTGTCATAATGAGGACTTCAACCTTCCGTTTGGAAAGTCACTTCCATCAACTTCTTTAGGCAGAAAAGATGCTAGAGAGAGGTAAAGGGAAGAGGGGGCAGCGGGCTTATACTCTTCTTTCAAAATTTATTGACCACATAGTATTAATCGCATATATGCAAAGAGAAAGACTCCCAACCCAAATCATGACTACATTAATTAGAGCAAGCTTCTTTGTGTGCACAGGCTACTTCTCTGTAAGGCAAGAGATTCGCATTGGACATGGGGAAAATAAGGGGTCTTGTAGTTCAGGAGTAGAGGGTTTCCAAATGGGGGTTTTGGTAGGCAAAAAGCCAGGGTTTACAGGAGCCAAACATAAGCATCACAAATTGTTCGGAACAACCTCGTAAAACAAAAGCATAGTTAACAGGTGGTCATGACAAGGTGATCATAACAACCTTTGAAACACAGGCATCATTGCCATGTCCTGGAACAGGCAGTACAGAGCCATTTGTAATTGAGGTTTCAGATGGGGCATAGCCCAGTGCTTGAGAAACAGAGATTTAATCATAAACAGGAATGGATCTCATTTGTCTTTACTTTAAGATGGCTTCCAAGCCTAAGATGGAGGCAGGTGAATGGGCAAGAGGATGGATAGACAAGCAGTCAACAGATAAACAGATTCCAGATTCATTCCTGTTGTCTTTCTAAGGACTAAGAAATAGTTTATTCTAAGAGTGACCGTGCCCAGAGAATGTAGATTCAAGTTACCCTGAGTGGTATGCCCCGTTAGAAAACAGGAGTTTGCAAGCATAAGAGAATGAAATCAGTGTTAACTCACTAGGGAGAGGCACTTGCAAGGAGGGTGAACTTCCTTTCATGACGACTTTGTGTTTGCAAGACTAGGAAGCAATTTACACCTGAGAGTAAAGGTCTCCAGAAAGTCTTTCTTCCATACACAGCACTTCCTGTTTGCTTTTAGGTGGAGTCGCCAACTGAGAAATCGGGAAACTTCTTCTGCTCAAACCACTGGGCAGAGAACAGCCTGAGCACCCAGCTGTTCGCGCAGGCGTCTCCTGTGGCAGATGCCCCAGTAAGTATCAGGCTGAACGCTGACTCTTCTGTGATCACGTGTCCACAGAGTCCCGTGTGTGGCATGTGGGACCCTGGGCCTTCAGCACTCACTCTGAGAGCACCTGCTTTCTAAGTGTTCACACCCACACGATTCTTTTTGCATTTGCATTATTTGTCTTCTAAATGCTGTGTTTCCTCCTAGTGAAGCAGTGTGTTGTGTGGTTCCATGTGGTATCTAGCATAGAGTCAATCATGGTGTGTACCAAATATTTGGCATGCTAGGAGCCTAGTCAAGGGGTCCTTACGCAGCCACAGGAGAATGGCCCACAGGCCAGATTCTCACGTTTCACAATTATTTTTTTTTTTTAAGATTTATTTATTTATTACATGTAAGTACACTGTAGCTGTCTTCAGACACACCAGAACAGGGAGTCAGATCTTGTTCAGGATGGTTGTGAGCCACCATGTGGTTGCTGGGATTTGAACTAAGGACCTTTGGAAGAGCAATCGGGTGCTCTTACCTGCTGAGCCATCTCACCAGCCCCACGTTTCACAATTATAATGGCATGGTATTTGCATATAACCCATTGGGTCCTCCTGTATACTTTACATTAGTTTTAGATTAACTCAACTCTCACATTGTATAAATGTTGTGTTAATAGCACTTCTCTGTCTTAGTGTTTTGACCTGTGAATCCACGGATGCAAAGTGGAAGCTCTGTCACCTTGCTCTGGTTGTCACAGTCTAACAGTCTGTGGATAGCGTCTCCTACATCTTATGGAAAACCAGAGCTAGTGAAAATTGTGAATACTTACTCAGTGTGTTAACTGTTAATTACCATTTCAGGGACTTTAGATGAATTAATTCCTGTAGTCCTCAAAATAACATTGTAACATTTTCACTTTCATTAAAGCAACTGCAAGTTGGGTAACTTAGTGATTTGGTTGCTCAATATTATATACTTAACTGAGTGCTGCTGCATTAGAACCTTGAAAGTCAGTTCATAAATACCATGCTTTCACCATTTGTAGTTGATGTTGCTGTAAATTTGTAGATGTCAAACACTTCTGTGCCGATATATACGACATAAGATGACTCATTAGCACATCTCTTAGTTTTAGAAGAATGGATTGGTAAATTCATTTAGCAGATAGCTAGTACATGCCACATGCTTAGAATTAAGTGGTGCCCTACCGTGTAGGGTTAGCTCCTTTCAGCTCCCAGAGAAGGGAATTTCTGGTGGATACTTGCTAATGTGTGGCATTTCACAGTCATCTCTCTAGAGTTAGGTCTGTATTCGCTCTCTTGTATCATCCTGCCTCACTTAAATGATTCCTTTCCCTTTAGAATATTCTTACGAGCTCTGTGTTAATGACACCTGTATCAGAAGATGAGGACAATGTTCTCAAAGCCTTTACCGCACCTAAGAACAGGCCCCTGGTGGCTCCCTTGCAGGTAATGACTGGTCTAACATTTGGTGTCTTAATATTTTTTTTAACTGAAAGTCCATTACTTTGCGTTGTTTTTAATGTTTTATACATAAAGGGATGATACTTTAAGACAATGTCTTGATGTCTAGAAGTGAGCCTATGGTGTTTTGTTACTAATCATGTGAGACACTGGAAATTCTTGTTCAATCGGGGCCCCCAAACATGATGAAGTGAAACATTTTTTTTTAACTGTAACTGAGACTGAGATCATGTGTTGCCCTAGGCTGTGACAGTATCTCCTTCTGCTTTTAAACAATCTTTAAAATATGTATCTGTGTAGTTTTTTTTCAGAATGTTATTATGTATGCTTTATCATTAAGCAATCAAGGCCTCAGAGACTAAATTTCTAATAAAATGGGAAATTAGCTAGAAAATAATGCAATGCCTTTGACTCTCAGAACAAAAGGACAGCCCTCAGTGTTGGTGGACCATCTGCCATCAAGTTTTAATATCAAAAGAGATTTCCCTTGCAACTCTGAGGTAGATGTGTATTGATGAAACACAACAAATTCCAAATTAATCCTGAGCCAAGTGTAAATAAGAATGCAAATTTGTTCCCTCAAATTAGTTGAAGCAGTTCCCAACATTAAATAGCCTAGCACCCGGCCAGCTGCAATTCTCTCTCCTCTGTTCCCCATTGTTACTCAGGGGGAAACTCTACCAAGAAGAGAGATAGCCTGGCTAGAAGTAAGAAGTACTATTTGATGCTGTAAGTTTAAAGACACTGTAAAAGATAGTAGTAGCCTTTGAGAGCTGGCCTCTCTGTTTATAGGACCGTCCCGCCACTGATATTCTGTCTACCCCAAGTTGTGAGAATCTTAAAAGTCTAACCTTGTATTATTTGTTATCATCTAAAATGTCTTTGTTAATTCTTCAAGGATTTCATGCATTGTGTTTTGATGATATTCATCCCCAAGTCCTTTCCTTAACTCCTCGGACATCCCTGGTCTCCTACTTCTTGTCTTCTTCGTCGCTGTTTTGTTCAATAACCTACTGACCTAATTTGTGCTACCCATAATACTAGAAGCAACTTACTTTAGTAAGCTCAGCCTGCCAGGAGTCTCACACTCTTAAAGAAAACTGACTCACCCTCCCCCAGAAGCCACCAACTGTCCATAGCTCTGCAGTTGAGGGTAAGAGTTTATGAACCCCTCCCACACCATCGTTGATTGGTCTTGTGCAGTCTCTGTGAGTTTGTGAATGCCGTGGTCCTGTCATGCCCAGAAGACACTGTTTTTCTTCATACTTGCGCAGTCTCTGACCCTTAGAACCTTCTATCCCTCTTCTAAGTGTTGGAGAGAGCTGTGATATGGATATTACATGGTGGCTGAGGACTTCTCAGTCACGTGTTCTCTATGTTCGATAACCTATTGACTACAGCGGTGAGTTTCTGCTTTAGCCAACATCCAGCAAACCAAGAAGAGTATCTGATGAGGTCTAAGAGCTTCACTAATATACAGGTGAAGAGATAGGAATTTAGAGGACAGATTAGTATTGTTCCCATTTAGCAAAGTAACAGCAGTAGATTGACATATGGGGCCTATGAACTGCCTAGCCATGGGCTCTTGGCCAAATTTGCAGGCATATGCTAACTCCTATGAAGCAAGTCTTAAATTTAAGAAGAAAACGGTTGGTTGCCTCTGTGACGTTTGTGCCACTGTTGCTGCCATGGGCATATCTTGTCACGGGGGTCATTATTGAAGTTCAGAGTGTTCACAACTGGGTAAAACTGATTGGAGCTCTCTGCCCTGTCAGCAGCCTGCATGATGTCTTCTGGTATTGTGAAAACTAGCAAGGATGGAGGAATCTTCCTGGTCAGTACTAATCCAGAGAGGCACACATACCATGTAGATTTTATTGCTGCATCTTTGTATTTGTGTGTTTAATTTGGATGGTTGGTATAATCGAGGAATCTGGAAAGGGTTCATTGGTGGGGAAAGGGAAGAAAGATCTTAAGGAGGGGAATGGTTAAACAAAGAGGAAAAAATGGGGAATAATGGAAGGGAGGCTTAAGTGTGGGGGATGAAAGGATAGACTAGAGGATGGGTTAGGAGACAGACAACTAACACTGAGAATATTTGGAAAAGCCACTTGGAATCCCACTATTTTATAAACTGTATAATAATGTATCACTTAATTTATCCTACAAAGGGGAGTATGCTTATTTTAGAAGCTATAGAATAAAAAGCCCAGTGCTAGGTGTAGGGTACCTCTCCACTAGTTGTTGGTCAGAGGTGTCCTAGGAACCCTGAAACAATACAGGCTACTGCCATTGCTCATGGTATTAAGACTCTGTTGCTGAAGGCACCACATGCTTCAGTCACAAGACATGGAGAAGTCAACTTGGTATTTGCTGTCACCTTTTAGGACAACTGGATGAATTGTAGGCATGGTTATTTCTTAACTCAGTTGGATTGGGTCCCTGTAGCTTTCCTCAGGTACATGAACTGCTCTGATGAAAGATGGGTGGGCAGGAGTTTGGAAGAGGAAGACCAATACACCAAGTCAGTTCTTAGGGCAGTCAGTCTTCTCTCACCCTATGTAGAGAGAACTCAGAATACCTCAAAGATATGGAAGGTAAAGAAGAAATCACACGTCACCCAGGCCTAGTGGGATTCAGGAAGGAGATTAAAAGGATGTCAGAGCAAAGATAGCTATTTAATACAGAGCTGATCCTTGGTGCAGAGGAAACACCTTGCTTTTTTCTTTGGCCCCTTGGTTTCCAAAGAATTTGACTAATGCTGTTTGTATGTTAAGCTACATAAGTTTCATGCATATTTTATAACCTAGCCTAAATATTCAGCCTGTTTAATGAAATATAAAGTGTAGCCTGACATGAGGTTGCATGTCTTTTAATCTCAGCATTTTGGAAGCAGAGACAGTCAGATTTCTGGGTTTGAGGCCAGCCTGGTGTACATAGAGTTCTATACCAGCACAGCTACATAATGAGAACATGTCTTTAAAAATAAGAAGAGAAAGGAAGGAAGAGAGGTAAAGGAAGAAAGAAAGAACATTCAGAACTTCAGAGTAAATGTGTGAGTGTATTTGGTGACAGTAATCATTTCATATATTGAAAACTCATGACTGTGCACCTAAAATGGAATTCTATCAGTTTCCAGCTTTACCATGCAGTGGTTTAGGCCTAACTATTCAGAGCTGAACATGGGCTAGACATAAAACTTAATAAAAAGTAGGTTGTCTAGCTGAAAGGGTCAATCCTTGCCTTCCTGTCTTTGAGGCAGGGTCTCTTTGCCACTATGTAAGCCATGCTGGCTGGCATGTGAACATCTGGGAACTGGTGAGTCCCCACCCCAATGTGTGCACACAGGAATGGCAGACGTCTGTATTACTGCCTCTGGCTTTCATGTGAGTTCATGGGATCCAAACTCAGGTAACCAGGCTTCTGCAGCACTGAGCCAGCTCGCCAGCTCCCTAACTCAGAATTGTTAATGCTATTAACATTTTGAAAGCTAGTCTGGGACTTTACCAACATGGGCATCTAGTCTCTGAGGTCATAGACTCACATGTGATTTCAAAAGTGTTTCAGACTTTTATGATGGGTATTAAAGGATGAATCAAGTGATTCTAAATATTTTAACACATCCCTAATGATCTTGTCTCAATCCAGCACCATTTTGCTATAGTCTTCCTTACCTGTGAGGGTATAGTTTTTTTTTTCCCCTCCCCACAGTGGTACCTGAATTGTGGCTGATATCAAACATTACATATCTGATGCTTTTACATACCTAGCATAAAGTCTAATCTATAGATTAGGCAGTGATGGATTAGTAATGAGATACAGAAGTATGATAATAAACTGTAATATAAAGCATTCTAATCCTATGAGTTGTTTATTTCTGCATCGTCTGACTGCATTTGCCCCAGGTAACTGCACTACAAAATGCTGAGGCTGGTGCACAGGGAGCTCCACTGTTTTTTCCTGTACTGGGAGCTTTGTTTGTTGAAACACAATGCCATTTCTAGTGTTTCCACCAATAATTCAATTGGATCTGGTTAGGCAGATCTTCCATATGTGGTATTGGTGAGCATACTGTTCATTTATTAAATAGTCTAACTTGGATACTTTCTTTCCCTTTTACTGTGAAATAAATATCTGACAAAAGCAAATTAAGGAAGGAAGGGCTTGTGTTGGTTTGTACGTCGTTGGAGGGTGCCAGCCATCATGGCGGCAGGAGCTTGAGGGAGGCAGGCAGCGGTCACATCTCCCCCAGGCAGGAAGCACAGAGCAATCGACACTACTGTTCAGTTTGCTTCCCCCTTTTTATGCAATCCAGGACCCCAGTGCAGAGAACAGCACTGCAGTGTTTAGAGTATGTAGTCCCTGTTCAATTAACTAGTCAAGATAATCCCTCACAGATACTCCCAAAGGCTTGCCCCTGGAAGAGATTCTATTTCGTCAAGTTGCTGGTCACTATCAGCCTTCTCACTGAATAAAGAACATTTCATAGAATCTAAAACTTTTCTCATTTGAACTTTTAAGATAAATTAAATTTTCAATGGATCTTTAGCCAAACCATTTGGATATTCTTGACACTGCATAGATTTTCATTATTTTGGTTTTATTTTCTTGAAATGAGGTCTTACTATATTGTGTAGCCCAAGCTATCCCCAAATTTGGGACGATCCTTCTGCCTCGGCCTTCTGAGCGTTGGGATTGCAAATTGAAATTCACTGTGCCTAGCTTTTATCTGAAACAACAAAGCACTATTCCCCAAATATTTTACAAGTTGACTGTTTTATAAAATATAAAATATTTGCCACTTTTCTAGTGTAATAAATTGCAAATGTAATTAAAACCAGTTTTAATAGTCACATGCTTGATCATAACAACAGCTCTTTTGACAGACCAGTTATTATCATGCCAGTGTCCATGTACTGAGTGTGTTATACTTGTGTTTCTAGAGAGTATACTATAATTGAATAAACATGCATAGATGTAAAACATCTGACATCTTAAGGGAGCTGGGATGGAGGTATAGATGATGATATAGCAACTGCTGAGTATGTGGAAGGCCCTGGCTCCAGCCCAGAACCACTGACTAAGAGAGGGAGGGAGGGAGAGAAGGAGGGAGGGAGGGACACGAAGGGAGGGAAAAGGAGAGAGGGAGAAAAAGTGAAATACAAGAAACTAGAAGTATTATATTTTATTATACAATTCAAACACACAGAAATATAGAAACTATAATGATCTCAGCAGCTGTTAATAAATAGTTTGCCATATTTGTCTACTTCTTGTGAACCATTTAATGTAGGCTCAGACAGCATAACATCTTATTCAAATGTATTTCCAGAGTCTAAAAATAGACATTCTCCTCTAGAATGCCACACCATTATCATACGTTATTAACAATCATTCCTTAATATTCTATTCCCAGAATGTATTTAATTTAATTTTCTCTATTAACCAAAGGAAACTTGTCTATTTTACTCGTTTGGTTAATCAGAAGTATAAGAGGGCTTTGAGCTACTGTGTACAATCATGTGGCATTGGTTTCTTACCCTGTTTTCAGAAGGAATTTGTTGAAGCTGCTTAAACATAATTGTTGGGTTTCTTTCTCTATCTTTTAAACATCGTTCTGTAACTTTCAACTGTAAAGCAAAATCACTCGTAGTTTGAGACACGTTTGGTATCTGTGCCTCTCGAGTGGCTCAGTCTCTGTGAGACTTTTTCATTGTGTCTTTATCAGTACCTAGCTTATTTCCCAGGTGCAGTAGGGTGCAGGCTAGAGTCTAGACGTATATGCAGTGATCACAAATGGAGAAGTGGAGAGAGCATTCATCCCAGAATGAAGCAGGGATGTCAGAGTTACTGTGAGAGGCCTGTGTCCCACCTCTGTTTACCCTGACAGCTGAGGTAGACACCCAGAGAAAGCTGGGGGAGGATTTGCCTGTTTTCCTGCGTGCTCTCAGTTTCCTTTACAGGGTGAGAAACATGCTTTATGCTAATAAACATTTCTACTGCCAGATTCAAACCCATGTTCTTGCTCTTAGCCGCCTGAGCTTCATTTTCTTTTACGTTATAATTCCCTTTTATTCCTGTTTGAAACATGAGTGCAAGCGCTGTGTTTATATGCATTCTTTACTCATGCACTCTCCTCTGGATTGTTTTGTAACCACAGAATGACAGCCTTAAATTTTAATTTCCTGACTAGGTTTGTCAGAGCCTTACTCTTTAAAAAAAAGAAAAAATAACAATGAGTTTGAATACATTTCTTCAGTCTTTAATACTTCAGCCCACTCTCAGAAGTTCCAGAATTTTACAGGACTGTTAGCAGAAATTGCGACTCTCTTTCCTCCTCTTGTTCTGTGTATTTCAGCTGGTACTTGTCTGCATTTCACTCGTCTGTAAGTGTTCATACTTTTCCAACAACACCCTTTCCTTGTGACTGATGTTGCTCCGAAGTGACATGAGTTCTCACATGGGCATCAGAGCCTGGGCTCTGCTCTGGGCTCCTTTGGATCCTATTTGGATGACTTGAATTAATTAAATAGAGCAAATGAAATGAATTAAGTTACTCTTGTCTACAGATTAAGGACCATGGTGTGTCCTCCCCTGGTCTCTTAAGATTGCTGTAAAGATCAAATGGATTGGATGGTTCCAAGATGGCAGCACATAAGCCAGCCTGCTCCCATGATATTTATTATCAGAGAAAAACTGCATACAGCCTCTGTCCTGTCAAAGAAATGCAGCTGAGCTGGCAGAGTGCTAGCCCAGCATGCATGAAGCCCTGGGTTTAATCCAGCACCAGGTGTAGTAATGTAAATCTATAATCCCAGTGCTCTGGAAGATCAGGAGTTCATCTGTAACTACATAGTAACTTTAAACATAGTCTTATGTTTCATTATAGGTTATAAAATGAAAAAATCTAAATATAGCTTTAAAATCTTAATACAGTAGTTAAAGAGCAAGTAAGTAGGTCTCCCTATTGCCAGGACTTCTTGTATTATGGTAATTACTTCTACAATTCCTATTCCACCTTGCAGAACCAGGTCAGTGGGTCACTAAAAGAAATAGCTGACCAGGTCAGGTAGTCAGGACTCCTAATACAGTGGAGATGAAGCAGGTGACGGGCGGCCTGGGTTTCTTTTCTTTCCTGCTGTTGTGTGGGTAGCAGGAAGATAGCCGCAGACACAAAGTGTATTCTGAGTGTCTGTCTGTCTACTGTGCTGCCGGGTTTAACCTCAGGTGTCTTCCCAATTGTTGCTATTCTCTCTGGTCACTATTTTTCTCACCCATGTCACTCTCAGAAGTGTTTCAGTGACCAGCATTCAATTAGTGATATAAATTAAGTAAGCTTTCTGTGTGTATCTCTGGGATGGAATGTCTCTGATGAGCTGAGTCGGTCTGCCCTGCCCAAGTTGTTCCAAGACAATAACTCTTCATACACTTTGTTTGATGATATTTAAAACAAACATGGAGATAGAAGCTGCCTTGGGGAGGTCAGAAAAGGTAAATTGCTTCAGAGAGATTTGACAGTTGTCTGACTAACTGATAAGCAAGCACTAGGGGATGTCCGAGGAAGGAGCTGTTCTTCCAAAAACTTGGGTATCCCAAGCTATAGAATGTAAGTTATTGAGGTGTCTATAAACATGTTAGAATGGAAACTTCTAGAGACATCTGGATAAAAGCCCATATCTGCGAAAGATCCCTGTGCTCTACCCATTGTTAATTCAGCCTGGACACAGAGGCACTAATGGGTAGGGGGCATCCTGCACTAGTGGGTAGGGGGCATCCTGCACTAATGAGTAAGGGGCATCCTGCACTAGTGGGTAGGGGGCATCCTGCACTAATGAGTAAGGGGCATCCTGCACTAGTGGGTAGGGGGCATCCTGCACTAATGGGTAGAGGGCATCCCGCCACCACCTACATTGTCCATCCCTTCAGTTAGGAACCCTGAAGTTGTAAGTCTTTCATTGTGCTGCCACAGGTATTTACTAGTGAGGATGTTTGCTACCCATTGATCTCACTGTAGCAACCTCTTGATACAATGAAGACTTTCTGTGGTGTCCTTTCTGAGTGCCATTTTCCGCAGATGTCCCTGGGGAAGGAATTCTGACTTCCAGAATCTCGTTAAGGCTAAGATGAGTAGTATTTTTGTTTGGATTTATTAAATAGAATCGGAGAATTCTTACTCTGGATCCCTTAGACACTATCTATCCATGTATATTAGTTTTTTTAAAAAGTAATATAAATATCAATAAGATAGAAATTATATGTTATAATAATAAAATATTAAATAAATAATAAAAATATATATTAGATTCATCTAGCTGTCTTATTACATCTTCACATTGTAAAATAGAATTTCCCAGGCGCCTTGACCTCAGCAGATACTGTGTGGCTTTATGAATGTAATAATACAGTTATTCAGCATGAGGGGAGCCCACGGGAAATGTTGCAATAATCTAGTTCTGTCAGAAAACCACCTGTGGGCATGGTCTCGTCTCCTTTCATTTATTGGGCTTTTGCAAAGGGTCTGGGTTTTTTTTTTTCCAAAGTGCTTTAACAGGATATCCCAGTTAAAGTTTTGACAGACTGTTTATAGTTCACTTCTGCCCAGCGGCAATGAAAGATGCATTACAGGATAGGCCAGGTGACTCTCCTGGCCGCCACAGGAGGATGTAGGGTAGGATTTTATTAACATTTAAATGAATTCAGACAGGCTGACATCTACAGAACACTGGGTTTGGAAGCAGCAAGAATTCACATGCAGAAGTTGCTGCGCCTAACAGCTCTCTTAAAGTAAACAGAAATTCAGGAGTTGAAAACAGAAACACACAGAAATTGAGGTGACAGCATTCAAAAATAGTCCTTAACAGAAAGACACCTAATCCTGGTTTGTCACAGCTATCATGTTCTTGAGAAGTTGCTGTGGGGTCCCCAGTTCAAGATCCTAAGGAAAAAAGGAAGCTGGCCTTGACTGTCTTTTTCCTTTCCTTTCCTTTCCTTTCCTTTCCTTTCCTTTCCTTTCCTTTCCTTTCCTTTCCTTTCCTTTCCTTTCCTTTCCTTTCCTTTCCTTTCCTTTCTCTTCTTTTCCTCTTTCCTTCTCCCTCCCTCCCTCCCTCCCTCCCTCCCTCCCCCTTTCTGTGTATGTGTTTGGGAGAAGCACACAGGTGGTATGTTGCAGACAGAGGACAACCTTGGATATTGTTCCTCAGATTCTGTCCATCCCACCCTACCATCTCTTTTGAGACACTCCCTGAAACTCATCAAATACTTAAGCAGGCTAGGCTGGCTGGCTAGTGAGCCCTAGAGATCCACCTGCCCCTGCCTTCTTAGTGCTAGGATTCCAAATGCACACTTACCGTGCCAATCCCGCCCCCCTTTTAAAAAACACAGTTTCTGGAAATCCAGCCAGGTTCTTCTTCACTGAAGAGTAAACCCTTTACTCCCCGGACCATCTCCCTCGCTTGAACAGTTCTTCCTTTGAACCATAGTGCCCGACTACCTGACCTTGCTCTCCATTCTCGCCATTGGTATGTGTTCTGTTCAGTTTATTACATTCTCTGTGATGTACCTACTGTGTGCTCTCCTAGCTCACAAAGCTGCTTAGCTCATGCGAGCTGCCTTTCTGCCCACAGTGATTCCACACACCCTAACTAACTGCACACTATCATGTGCACACCAAGAACCGGGTGTTCTGACCTTTCCCTAGCCCTAGGCTCTGAGACTCTGACCTAGCACTAGGCTCCGGCTTACCACATGTGCTGAGGAGTCGGTATTTTCATTATTTTGAATTTGATCTTTAGACATTCTCTTTTGTAGGAGAACCTGATTATTTGAAAAGTCCCCACAAAGGACTCATGAAAACTATATAGTACATTCTTTATATATTGATTCTATCTTAAATATCTAGTCCTGGAGGAAAGACAAAATATCAATCCAGGGATGCTCAACCTGGAGATTTATCAAAGTCACAACTCTTTTCAAATTGATAAGTTGATGTGATTCTCTGAACAGGCATGGACAGTTGAGAGTCATCTAACATACCATACTGCAAAGGACGGCTCAGTGTGTGGCCATCAGCAGGAGCAAACATAACTTATATTGTTGTGGAAGCTTAAGAAACTTAATTTGCATACAGGAATTTTATTCTGTATTAAATCAGGCCAAGTAGAAATTTTCTTCTTTTAGTAGGGAAAGCTCTTAGAAAAAAATAGAAATAAGCTTTTTTTGTTTCTATATGTTTTTTCCTTCATTCTTCCTCCTCCATTTTTTTGAAGATACATGTTTTTGGTTGTAGTCTCTCCTCCCCCAGCCTGAAACCTGCAGTAGCCTCCTCACTCAGTGTTTCTAAGCACTGCATATGCTTCTCTGTAGGGGATACACCATATTGATTCGTTGTCTCATTTTTTTTTTGTTTTGTTTTGGTTTGGTTTTTCGAGACAGGGTTTCTCTGTGTAGCCCTGGCTGTCCTGGAACTCACTCTGTAGACCAGGCTGGCCTCGAACTCAGAAATCCGCCTGCCTCTGCCTCTCAAGTGCTGGGATTAAAGGTGTGCGCCACCACACCTGGCTCTGACTTGTTGTCTCTTAACTGCTCATTATTATATGTCATATTTTGCTGCAAGGATTACAGGCCCTAACTCAGTAATTCAAGACTGAACAATTAAATTATATTAGTTTAGGTGATAGAGTGTGTCTGTTTGATTTCTGTGCTGCACTGGAAAACCTTCGCTCCAGCAAGTTAGCAGGCAGTAACACTAAAGCAGAGGCGCTGGGCGGACTGAAACCCTGTGCAGAGCCATGTGTGTTCGGTCTGTGCATTTGGATCCAGGGAAATACTCATTTTACAGCACTTTTCAGCCTTCCTAATCTGCAACCCTTTAATACTACTACTGTTTTGAATGTGTAAAGGCTGAATCTGTGTTTTCCCATGGTCTTAGGTGACTCCTTCAACCCTCCCCCACACCCTCACAGGAGTTGCAATCCACAAGTTGAGAACAGCTGGTTTAGAACCATTTCAAAGGATGCTGTAACTAAGCTTATTGTTAGGACAAATATCAAATGTGACTTTGTGTTAGAAGTCAACCTGGGATGGCTGCCATCTTGGTTGTAGCACGTCTGTGACATGCTGTCCCTTGAAATTCTGTAGGACGATCCAGTGGCGATGGAGTACGTCAAGCTGCACCTGATTGTGCACTTGACTGTGTTTGAGAGGCAGCCAGGCAAGCTAAGAGGCTATGACTCAGGGAAATCGGAACACAGCGTGCTGCAAACTGAAAGTCACTGGAACTTTGGTGTAGTCACTGAGGGGGGTGGCGGGGAGATCAGGACCTCAGCACCATCTCCAGCCGTGTTCCTTCAAGGTTGTCATAGTTACTCACCAACAAGCATGCCTCTTCTCACTCCACACCACCCACTCGCCCCACCCCACCCCACCCCCATGGTTCTGTCTGTACTGGAAGGTCCTGGAGATAAACCCCTGAATTTCCTATTCACTTCCCTGCTGCGTTCCTGATAAGAGGTCTTAGAGGTATGGGCTGCCGAATCCCACCTCATTCAGATCACTGTTCCCTCGTTCCTTAGTGATCTAATCTTGAGTGTGTTGCTCATGTACTGTCTTCTATGTTAACTTCCTGCTATGTGACCTACATGGGGTGCTACAGGGGTGGCCACACCATGGGTGTTCTGTGTGAGAGTTTAAGTGTGACGGGATCACAACGGTGCAGTGTAAGGGCCGTTCCATGATGCCTTGCAACGCCTACATCCTTTGTTTCTCCATAGTCTTTCTCACCAACACTGTTCAAAACGCAACTCCCCACCCTCACTATCCTTTCCCTCCGGCTGCGTTCTCAGCATCCTATGTCCTGTTCACTTGCGTGTGGCACTGCAAACCACCACGCACCGGGGGGGGGGGGGTTTGCAGGGTATAAAAGCACATGTGTGTTTTATCTCTCAAAAGACGCTTGAGGTTCTGGAGAGCAAAAGCTTCGATGTTGGAGACCAAGCATAGCTATGTAGCCCACGTTGGCCTTCAATTCACTAAGTCTCAACATTCACTTCCTAGTGTTCTTGCTTTTTGTTCTTTAAAAAATTATTTATCTACTTTATGGGCATTGGTGTTTTGCCTGCATGTATTTTCTGTGTGAAGGCGTCAGATCTCCTGGAACTAGAGTGACAGACAGTTTTGAATTGTCATGTGGGTGCTGGGAATTGAACCTGGGTCCTCTGGAAGAGCAGCCAATCAGCACTCTTAACCACTGAGCCATCTCTCCAGTCCTACTTCTCTACTTTAGAATCACTGTTGTATTTGTGCTATGAACGCTGTAAACCATCCTGAGAATTAAGTGGGACAGAAACTGTACATATTCCAGTTTGAGTAGACATGGAGAAACAGCAGGAACCAGGAGATACAGTGGGCAGAACAGCGTTCAAGCTGTTGTATGTACACCATAGCCTCACTTGGGCAAGTTCTCTCTAAACCTCGCCCCTTCATGTACTTGTCCAGCTACCTACGGTTTGTCTGAACCTTTCCTCGTGGTGTGTCTGCACTATGTACATGTGACTGTGTATGCATAAGACCCAGTACTGTCCTGGGTATCTGTATGTTGCTCTTCATTACTTATATCTTGTGATTTCCAATGTATCCCTTAAAACTACGCTAAAGTGGGGCTGGAGACGTAGCTCACTCCGCAGACTTCTCTGCCACACATTAAACCCTGACCCAGCACTTGGGGAGTTGAGGCAGGACATTAGAAGTTCAAAGTCAGCTCAACTACACAGTGAGTTCAAGACCAGTCTGAGATACATAAGGCTCTGTCTAAAAGGAGAGGAAAAGGTTAAGCTAATCTAGGAGTTTGGGTTGTATTTAATGGTAGAGCATTTGCCTAGAAAGTGTGTGAGGCTCTGGGTTTAACCTTCAACACCGCAGAAGGAAGCTGTGCTGATAGACATTCTAATAAAGTTAACTTTGAAATGTACATGTATGCAAATAGATGTATGTACTTTAGATATTTGTATGAATTGTGTGGGTTTTATCAGGTACTGGTACATTACAGAAATTAAGCTTCTTGGCTCAAGGGCTCATCAAGTCCATGGAGTGAGTAAAGGCCTAGGATCTATCTGCCTCGGGTATCTGTAGAGTGATGCCCAGATTCTGTCTCCAACCTTGGAAAACTGCCTGCGAGGCAGAAGGCATTCCAAGAACAAGATGTTACATCTTACGAAAGTTCTGCTTCCCGCCTGGCTGCCCTGCTGGGGTGGGGAAGCCTGTGCCTCCTGGCCTGACCCTAATATCTCCTTCTCCTCCCTCATTAGCCATGCAGTGGTGCCTGGGAACCAGCATCCTGTGGGAAGACAGAGGACCAGATGACTGCCTCCGGTCCGGCTCGGAAATACGTGAACGCGTTCTCAGCTCGAACTCTGGTCATGTGAGACATTTCCAGAAAAGCATTATAGTTTTCAGAACACTTAAAGTTGACTTTCGACAGATCGTTCCTCGGCGTGGAGCGCTCCATGGCTGAGAGAAGAGCCTGTTTTTGTTGTGGTACAACAGTTGAGAGCAGCACCAAGTGCATTTTAGTTGCTTGAGATCTCACTTGATTTCACACAACTAAAAAGGATTTTTTAAAAAAATAATAATAATGAATAACAGTCTTACCTAAATTATTAGGTAATGAATTGTGACCATTTGTTAATATCATAATCAGATTTTTTTAAAAAAATAAAATGATTTATTTGTATTTTAGAGGATACAACAGATCAGTATTTTTGACTGTGGTGAATTTAAAAAAAAAAAAAATTTACGCAAAGAAATATCCCAGTATTCCATGTATCTCAGTCACTAAACATACACGGAGATATTTTTAAAAACCAGGAGAAGCATTATTATGAATGTTAGCTGAACCCCAAGTAATATGTAATGCAACCTCTAAGAGCTCATTTGTGGCTAATAATCTTGGAAATATCTTTATTGTATTAAACCATTTCATGAGGAGAATTTTGTTGTCAGCTTGCTTGAAAAGTTATTACTGTATGAAATAGTTTTATTAAAAATTATATTTTTATTCAGTAATTTAATTTTGTAAATGCCAAATGGAGAAATGTGTTCGCTGCTATGGTTTTAGCCTGTAGTCATGCTGCTAGCTAGTGTCGGGGGGCAATAGAGCTTAGGTGGAAAAAAGAGAAAGAGACTCGGTGTTAGATAACGGACTATGCACTAGTATTCCAGACTTTTTATTTTTATATGTATGTCCCTTTTCCTTTTGTAATTGGAAAACTTATTTGGGAGAATTTTTGCATTTGTTGTACATTTTTGTTTTTTAGGATTTTTTGTTGTTGTTATTGTCGGTTTATAAAAGCATTGCACTTCTTTTTCTTTTTTTGGGAGATTTGTGTTGTTTATGTCATATGTTTTGTTTTGAGTTCAGCCTGAATGTTCATCCATTTGGGCATTTTTCTGACTTGGAAGAACTTCCCTGTAGGTTTCTAAGTGTACAGAGCCAGAACTGCCTCGTGGTTCCTGGACTTCAGGGAAGACAAATTTAGAAGTAAACAGCCGGTTTCTGCCTTGAGAGCATTTGCAAGAATGCTGGCCTTGAATTCTGAAATGACAGTGTATTTACTGCCTTTGTAGCAAAATAAAGCTATCCTCTTATTTTACATACTTCCTGATGTCTCTCGATTCTGTGATTTGGGGTGATGGTTGCATATTCGAGGAGATGAGACAAACTCAAAATAATCTTTTCTTTCAAAAAAAATGTGCTTGCCATCTAACTTTTTACATGGAGAGTCATCACCACTTCAGGGAATGAAAAGACAAACCAAGGTGAGTCCACAGAACCGTCACAACGACAGTTGGAGGGCTCTTCCAGCCTGTGTCAAACAAGGGCGCTGAAGCTCTTTCATTGAAACAATGCACTCTAGAAGTAAGTGCTGGTATCTGAGTTAGGGTGATGGCTCAGTCTGGAATGTTCTTCTGTCAAGAATATAAACCTGAGCCGGGCGTGGTGGCGCACGCCTTTAATCCCAGCACTCGGGAGGCAGAGGCAGGCAGATTTCTGAGTTGGAGGCCAGCCTGGTCTACAGAGTGAGTTCCAGGACAGCCAGGGCTATACAGAGAAACCCTGTCTCAAAAAAAACAAAGAAACAAAAAGAATATAAACCTGAGTCCCCATCTCCAGAAGCCCCACAAAGCCAGACAAGGCATCCACGTCTATAGTCCCACCAGACAAGGTGTCCACATCTATAGTCCCTTTGTATTCCTGTGGCAAAGAACGGGAGTTGAAGATGGGGATTCTCGGACGCTGGCATGCACCCAGCAAACCCACACAGGAAAAGGCAGACACTAAGAGATGCTGTCTCAAGACAAGGGGAGAGGGGAGAACTGATAGCCAAGGTTGTTCTCCACAGAGGAGGTGTGGCATGCATATGCCCCGCCTCCACCATGCACAGAGAGGCTCAAGAATTTAATCGCATATAGGTAGGCTGTGAGTACTGAAGGTCATGCTCATGGAAATTAGGAGACACTGAGAGATGCGATGAGCTCTGGTGAGGTGAAGGCTTTCTCTCTCTTTCTGCTTCCCAGCCACTCTGATGCAAACTGCTCCACTTTCCCATCATAATGGGCTGACGTCTCTGAATCTGTCTTTCCTCAAGCTGCTTCTATATTTTATCACAGTGAAGAAAAGTAACAAACACAGTTGTTCCAATGTGGTCTATTCACTGTTCAGTATCCCTTGCTCAAATACTGATTGATTTTCACAACTCAAATCCAAACTCCAATTTTGAGTTTTCATATGCATCACATAGCTGGTGTTCATCAAGCCAAGGATATGCTAGATCTAATGACTAATCTTCAGAGCTATTTTATAATCCTTGATCCTAGTGAGCAATACATTTTCTGCGTGTTGAGTAGTATAACTGATGAGTAGCTTTTGTCAGAAAATGGAGCCTTGGTGACCAGTTAGCTATCTCGGTGAGTCAAAGTAAGTATTAGAGATGATGAATGTGACTAGCAATGAGGAGCCTAAGTGTGTGGTTCAGTGGCAGGGCAAGAGCTGAGCATGTGAATCCCTCTTATAGAGGGTTTGCCCCTCTATAAACTCTTACCTATATGTAAATCATAGTTACATGGAAGGCAACTGTGAATGGCTGTTTTACTACCCAGATTTTTCTAGTGACTTTCAGGAAAGGCAGTAGTCATAGGTTTAAAACACAATGTTTTAAAGTATATCGTTCTCTAGTTCTGGGTGCTAGAAAGTCCAAGTTCAGTAGGTGGGTTTAAAGTCTGGCTAGAGCATACTTCCTGTTTCATAGAAGATTCCATGTTGTTGTGTTCTCTGTTTTCACATGACAGAAGGCCCTGGTTTACTGTGTTGATTGGGTGGGTAGATAAAGTGGGTGGGTGAGTGGTTAATTGGGTGGGTGGGTGGATGGTTGTTTGGTTGGGTGGGTGGGTGGATGGTCGGTTAATTGGTTGGTTGGGTGGGTGGGTGGATGGTTATTTGGTTGGGTGGATGGTTGGTTGGTTGGTTGGTTGGTTGGTTTGGTTATTTGAAACAGGGTCACCTGTAACCCAGGCTGGTCTTGAAGTTGTTATGTAGCTTTGAATGATCTTGAATTCCTGAACTTCTTACTTCCAATTCCCAGGCGCTGGGATTATAGGCATGGGCCAGTATACCCAACTCTTACTAGTTTATTTTGGTTGTTGGCTTTGTTTCATGTTTTAGTGACCCTACTCTCTGTGACACAAACTCTTGTAGCAAATACATGGATGTACTGTATTTACTACCTAAATGAGAAGCTATTCCAATGTCACTATAAAGTGGCATCTGAGGAACAGGAGAGATACTGAGAGGACCAATCTGTCCTCTGTCCTCTGTCCTCTGTCCTCATATAGGACTGGTAGATGCGGGTGTTGTCAAGGAATGAGGCCCTGCAGGGACTTCTGCATCACCAGGGTCCTGTGTTAGGGCCCCCTGCGTTGCCTCATCTGATCTGAAGTCTGACAAAATTTGGTTGTAATTCAGACTTTACCATCTTTGTTGGCTTCACACAAGTTTGATGTCATCTCTCTAACTTCATTTTACTTATTTTGGATATAGAATATAGGTATTATGAAGATGTTGTAAAACAGGAAATCCATTCATGGGTCTCTCTAAGATTCTGTGGCACCTGTCCATAAGATGCTTTGCTGGTTCATCTGTGCAAACAAGAACTGTGTGTGCCATTCAGTGATGAGGAATGAAAGATTTCTGAGACTCATGTCCCTGCTTGCAAGTTAAATGTATTCAAATATAAATATTCCTTCCTAATATTCTCAGTCATTCTACAGTAGATAAATTCTTCTTATGCAAACGACAGCACGGTTTCCCTTCAACCTCTTGGTTTCTAGTGCAGTGTATCTTACACACACTCGTTCTCATTCACTGCCGGTGGTGATATTAGCAGTGATGCAGGGTGGCTAAGTGCTTGCTGCATCTACTGTCAAGGAGGGAGGTGACCTGGTTCCCAGCAGTGAGAGGTGAGAGGCGAGGGGCAAGATAGGAGGCTGTGAACTGAGGTTTGGACTTTGTCCTTTGCGATATGGGGGGTTATTAAAGGCTTTTAGGTCGAGAAATAAAATGATTAATTTATATCTGATGTATAGAAATCCTGTTCAAACTCTTTATTCACATAGAGTATAAAATTAATCCTCAGATTAGTAGGGAGAGATGATCAGAGTCCAAATTCCATGCCAGTTAACTTATTTTTCATAGCATGTTTCCTGCTGCCTAATTTCAGAAGCATGCATTTTAATCCTAGAAAATCTAACTCAGAAAAAAAAAAAAAAAACCTCAACTTTGATCTGTGCTTCATGAAACATCATTTCAAGTGTTATAATCCATAAAGTAGAAATTGACTCAGGAAGAAATGATTGCCCAGAACACTTTTCTCCTTTAGAAGTGGGACATTTCCAACCATTACTTTATCTCAGACCTTCTCTGCTAAACCTCCCACTGAATCATTATGTGGTCTAATCCTTGGTTCTTTTTGGATATTTTGATGGATTTTTTTATTCCCTGATTAAGGAATCTTTCCAGCATTTGTTCCTGAAGAAATTCCAACCTAATGGTATATTGTAGTCTGCCCTTCACACTAGAACACCAACGATCAGTGGGTCTTGGGCACAGAGACTAAGAACACTGGTTGAGTGAAGTTAAGTCAGGAATGGGTCCTGTGTAGACTCTACATCCCATGTTTAACAGCCACCAAGTGACTCCAACACAGGAGGACTGAGGGAATTGAACTACAAAGACCCAGTTTTGTGAACAAATTTACAACCTGAGCTTTCTATCTGACCATTCTGCAAGCCTTACCCGTTTCTATTGAAAATGTCCATTGGTCTGCAACAGAACCTTAGAAAACATAACCCACGGCTATAGGATTTTCTTAACTCTAAGGATTTAATTTGTTACCAGTGTTGGTTAATTAGGTCTTTTGTCTGGTGTTTACAATTGCAGGAAGCATAATTTCATTCACAGTACATTTGGGTCTCTCTTATCATATGGCTCTGTTGTCTGAGTCCCATCAAAAGGGAATATACATCGATGAATTCCACATTAAAGCAAAGCAAAGCTGTTGTTCAGAGAGATTCTTATTTCTAAACCAGGCTGCAATGAACTTGCTGATCTCCTTTGTTTGCCTAAACCTCCGTGCTTTGGGTTTCCGTTCAAATGGCAGAAGTATTTAATCCTGTATATAGTTACAAAGCATACAGAATTTCTCAGATCAGAGATAAACAAAACTCAAAGAACACTTCAGTAGTCCAAAGCCATTGGAACACACAGTGTGGGCTGCAAGATTTTTAGGTCAAGAACACCCTCCAAATGAACCTACTATGTTTGGAAAATATGTAAGGACAGAGTCAGGGGTTGTTTTCATTTGACTGATCTTTTAAAAACATAAGTATTTTCCCACTTTCTAATAGTACTAAATATATCTGACCATGGATGGAGCAACTCATCCAGCTAGTCGGGTTAGAACCTAGCACTCATTTTTTTCAAAACTTTTTTTTTTTTTTTTTTTTTTTTTGGTTTTTCGAGACAGGGTTTCTCTTTATAGCTCTGGCTGTCCTGGAGCTCACTTTGTAGACCAGGCTGGCCTCGAACTCAGAAATCCGCCTGCCTCTGCCTCCCGAGTGCTAGGATTAAAGGCGTGCGCCACCACGCCCGGCTAAAACTTATTTTTTTATTGAGCACTTCCAATGCAAGGCCGAGTTCAGCTGAGTATATACAGCTCACAGAGATACTAAGTACACACAAGTATAGTGTGTACAGCATTCACAATTATAGGCAGGATTATTTTCTTGGACACCCTCGAACATACAAAGGAAAAAAAAATAGGCTTATACTTTGGTAACTATGTTTCTTTAAATCTAAAATGTGCCTTTTCTTAAGGCCTACTCCACCAGATGGAACCCATACCCGTCACTGTTTAGGTGACCAAGAACCAGAGGTTAGATGGACCAGAGACCTACAGTAAGAAAGCATAAAAGATGGTGATACAACGACTCCTAATGATATTCTGCTATAGTCATAGATCAGTGGCCCTGTTCAGCCATCAGAGAAGCTTCCTCCCACAGCAGATGGAAAGAAATACAGAGACCCACAGCCAGACATTATACACAGAGAGGCCTTAGAACACTCAGCCCCAAGTGGGATGTCTCCATCCATCAAATCTCTCCCCTCAGAGCTCAGGGACCCCCCCACCCCCCACAGAAGAGGAATGAGGGTAAGAGACAGAGGAGGTGGGCCACCCGGAAAACAAGGACCTCTAAGTTTGCATGAGCAAAGCACATATGGACTCACAGAGACTGAGCAGCAAGCACAGGGCCTATACACGCCTGCACCACGTCCTCTGTGTGTATATAACGGCTTTCAGTTTTGTACTTTTATGGGACTCCTGTCTGTGTTAAAAATGGGTCGCTGCGGCTGGGCGCGGTGGTGCACGCCTTTAATCCCAGCACTCGGGAGGCAGAGGCAGGCGGATTTCTGAGTTCGAAGGGTCGCTGATTCTTGTGCCTTCCCTTGGGGTTCTTTTCCTTCTGTTATTTTATCTTGTCCAACATCAGTGTGGTGGTGTTCTTATTATGTTTTATTTTGTCATATTATTATTATCATCACTTAGAAGCCTATTCTTTTCTCCTGAGAGACAGGAAGGGAGTGGATGCAGACGGGAGCCGAGGGACACAGGGCCTGAGCAGGATGGGGGGAGGGGAAAGAAAAAGAATCTACTTTCAATTAAAGCGAGGAAAATCTAAGATGTCTCTTTTAATGTTTTAGAAGTCTCTGTAAACTGGTTTTTCTTTCACTGAAACAGTTATAAACTCATAGTCATATAGTCAATACTGTAAAATAAAAGAACTTGGATCATCCCAGCAGATAATCTAGAGAAGATCTCTTCCTTTCTTTTCATTCATAGTGAAACAAAGAAGGGTTCTGTAAAGACTGTCCAGGCACATCTGAGCCATGTGCTAAATTTTGGCTCATGACTTAGATGTGAGAACTCTTCTGGGGGACCAGCTTATGTCTCTACTGTCAGTCTCAGGTAGGTGCCCAGTAAATACGGGGAAAGTCCACAGACTAGCATCTCCTCTACCTTATTGCGCACCTATGGATAAGCACCTCATATCTCTGCGTCTATATTTTCTCATCTGTAAACAAGTTTGGACTCGTGTGCTGGTTAATTTCGTCAGTTTGATACGAGCTAGAGTGATATGGGGAGAGAAGAAAGAACATCAATCGAGAAATTGCCTCCATCAGACTGGACTACAGACAAGTCTGTGGTGCACTTTTTTGATTAGTGGTTAATGTGGGAGGGCTGGGCCACCGTGGGCAGTGCCCTACCTGAGCTGTGGTCCTGGGTTGAATAAGTAACTGGGCTCAGCCAGACACAATGAATAAGCCAGTGAGCAGTGTCTCTCCACAGCCATTGCTTTACTTCCTGCTTTCAGGCTCCTGTTCTGTATCCCTGTCCTTGCCTTCCTGGGTTCCCGCTCCGATGAACTAGTCTTTAAGGGTCCTACTTCCGTTTGGACCTACTCCTGTCTTGTCCATTCCTCCTCCATCTCCCTGGCTTGAACTGCCTGCACTTGCTATCCCTATACAGTGCACTTCGACTTTTATCCTGGACACCAGACTCACTGACAGAGTCACAGGGCTGGTTTCTGTCATCCTACATCTGGTAAGTCCTTGATTCCTCTCCTTGGTGGTATTTGATCTTTATCACTACTGAGAAGGAAGTCCCAGAAGTTTCTTTTTTCTTCTTCTTAATAAAAAGGGGGCAGGGCTCAAACCATGACTCAGAGTTGGAACATTAATTAATAAAGGAACGTTTTCTAGGCCAGCAGACAGGGGTTGCATTCTTGCCAATCCTTTCTAAGAGCGGATGAGCAATGCCTGCATCCATCCTGCCTAAGTCATCTTGAAACTGAGGGTAGCTGATGCTTTTATTGGCATCCTTCCTTTGAATTTGACTTTTCAGCTCCTCTGTGGTTTTGTCTGCAGACCCTGGTGGTGAGGTGAAGGGGCAAAGCTTTGCTCACACTGCAGCGTTCTTCACGAGCATATTTGTCCCTGGACTCCTTAGCAGCCTGAGCACAGATGGATACAGGATAGACTGACGAATGGTTGTGAATGGTAGATGATGAGTCGACATAGCAATTACAGTCCAATGTTAATTGTCAACTAGACAGGGAGTATGTGTGTGTCTGCTTTGACTTGACATTTTTTTTCTAAATGTTTACAGTACTCAAAATGTAGAGCTTCAGGGTTGGATGACTACAAATCTAAAGGCTTCAACATTGACACCATAGAATCCCCTCTGACTTGAACGCCCTGAAGCTCATCATGCATCGAAGTTTTGTTTGTTGGTTGGCTGTTGGCTCATTTTTTCATCTTTAGGTATTTTCTTGTGATTGTCCAACACGGAAGCTTTAAAAATTGGGTATTTTTTTTCTTTTCAAAAAGAGAGCCGGGAGTAGTGGCGCACGCCTTTAATACCAGCACTTGGGAGGCAGAGGCAGGCAAATTTCTGAGTTCGAGGCCAGCCTTGTCTACAGAGTGAGTCCCAGGACAGCCAGGGCTATACAGAGAAACCCTGTCTCAAAAACAAAACAAAAACAAAAAACAAAACAAAAAACAAAAAAAAAAAAACAAAAAGAAAGAGAGCTTTAGGCTGGCCTGGAACTCACTAAGTAGCCCTGGCTGGCCTTGAACCTATAACCATCTTCCAGCATCATCCTCCTGAGTATGTTTGATTAGAGATGTGAGCTACCAGACTCAATTCAGTTTGTTAAAATAACAGCCAATTGTAGTCTTTTGTGAACCCATAGTCCTGGATTTCTTCAGGTGTCTGTATCTTGCTCAGTTTTTGGTTTTGGGCTTTGTGAGGGTTAGCACAGCTCCCCGGGGGCAGGAAGAAAAGTACAGAGCAGTTAGTTCAGCATTACAAGATCAGCTAAGCATCTGAGAGAGGGCCCCGGGTTCCATCTCCTATTGGCAAGCAATAGACTCACATTGCAGAGAGTATAGAAGGGCACCAGCCAGTTTTGGACTCTGTATTAGTCAGGGTTCTCTAGAGTCACGAAACTTATGAAATGTCTCTATATATTAAAGGAAATTATTGGACTGACTTACAGTCTGCAGTCCAACTAACCCAATGATGGACAACTGTGAATGTGAAGCCAAAGAGTCTAGCTCAGCCCCACAAGGCAAGCTGGTCTTCTAGAGAAGCAGGTTCCAACAGATGTGCTGGCAAGTAAGAGCAAGCAGGTGAAGAATGGACCCTTCCTTCTTCTATTGTCCTTACGTAGGCCTCCAGCAGAAGTATGGCCAAGAGTAAAGGTGTGCACCACCACGCCTGGACCTAAGTTGTTCTTTACTTGGGACTTGCTCTGTCCCAGGCTGGCCTTGAACTCAGAGATCTGCTTGCCTCTGTCTCCTGGGAATAAAGGTGTGTACTGTCTTGCCTGGTCCTAAGCTTTTCATGGCCACTATGCCTCAAGATCTGGATCCCAGGTGTGCCCTCCATTTCTGGATTGTAGTTTATTCCAGATATAGTCAAGTTGACAACTGGGAATAGCTAGATCACAGACTCTATCAATATAATCACCCCCTCAGCAGTTCATCTTTTAAAATATCATTAAAGGATGTGGAGAAATGGCTCAGCTGATATGGGGCATTAGTTATGGAGGAAGTGTCTGTGCTGGGCATGGATGCATTACAATGCAGAGATGTGATTAGCAAATGACCCTAACAAATACGGTTAGCAAATGTAATTTCTCCTTCCCTCCCCTCCTTCCTTTGGATGAATAAATAGATGTTTGCATTTATAAATATATAAGTCTCCCTTCTTACCTACACTTTACTTTTTGAGCTTAAATTTACCTGAAATCAAGCACAGGTCAAAAATATTAAGAGGAAAATTCTAGGAATAAACAATTCATACATTTGAAACTGCTTTTATTATAGTATAGTGTAACAATTACTGTATGTTGTTGTTATTATCACTGCATCTAATTTATCACTTAAACCTTACCTAGGTTTATAGGTACTGCAAATACACACATACACACACACACACACACACACACACACACACACACACACGTTGTGTATGTTGGTTAGGGCCAAGACCGCCAGGCAGGAGAACCCGAACTCCAGCTGCTCAGCCTGATTCTGATGGAAATCCTGACTTCCGGCCAGCTCACTGCCTTGCCTGTGCTGTAGGATCCCTGCCCTCCCCCAGCATCAGCTTCCGCAGAAGACAAGTGTGCCTGGGGCTCCCCTTCACACCCTTGAGCCCACACTCCCACGGGCACCTTGGTTTTAGAGCTAAGAGAGTGTTGTGCAGCTAAGCACTGTGTCAGAACTAATCACAAACGATGGGAATTGTGTGTGAGAGAAAGTGTGAGTCCACCCTGTCCTAAGACAGCACTGTACTGTACTGCCAGGTGAAGACAGACCACCTAGGGCACAAGATGGAGAAAAGACAGGATCCCTCCACCTGCCTTAAGACCAATGGTCCTTTCCCCTTTCGACACATGAAAGGCAGACAAATACAAAATCAGGTGGGTGGAACATAAGTCATGGTGTGGAGGCCTGCCACCCTAGCATAGCTGTGGCCATTTTGTCCCATACCTGCCAACTATTTCATATTGTTGCTGTAATATGACCGCCAGTCACTGACACAGAACAGTAATTTGACTCAGAGCAGGGTCATGCTGACCACATACCCTGCTATGTTCCGTAGGAGGTTTGTAAGAAATTCCACCAAGTCATTAATTAAAGGTCAGTATGAACTGTTAGGTCTAAAATGGCTTGAGTCAGGACAGACAACCAGATAGAACTTCCAGCACCAGCCAGCTCACGGTACGAGCTCACCATGGCTTTGTTTAGTTTTAGCTTTTATAAGGGGACATTATAAGAGAAATGTTCAGAGTCATAGAGCTACAGCCTATTTAATAAACCATGTCTGACTGAGATCAGTGATTGTGTGGTTTGTGGAGCAACCCCTGGACCCCAACAATGTTTCAATGCTTCAAGCAGTTCTTTCCTTAACAAGGAGATGCAGCCATCAGTCAGTTGGGTGTTGCTTACACAATGGGCACGCGCCCAGTGATACCAGCCCCCCTTTCTTTTTTTTAATCTCCCACATTTCCATGAACTTTCTGCTCACAGACATTTCTGCAATTGTATGTGTGTTCTCAACTTGGCAGTGTTTTTTTGTTGTTGTTGTTTTGTTTTGTTTAAAAAAAAAAAGCTTATTTATTTATTTGATCAGTTGTGAGTTGCTTTTTTCTAACTACTTATTTGAAGGGGATAACTGTTTATTTGAAGGGGAATGAGTGTAGCTGACAGCGGCCATAGGTTACTGGGTTCCTGAAAGGAAAGCTGGGGATGGATGAGAAGGACAGCCAGAGAAATAACAAGGCAAGACAAAGTTTTCTGATCAAGGCTCAATCTTTATTTGTAGGGTCTTGAATTTAAAGGGGGGAGACCGATCCCCTACTTTTGTCAGGTTCTGGTCAGGAAACCAAGCTCAGGCTGTTCAGCAGGTGGTGGCTTCTTGCAGGAAGCTGCAGATGTGGCAAACAATAGACTTTACCTAGGTCAGAAGACTCCCCCCTAGGTGAGCTAGCTGACTGTGGCAGAGGAAGTCTAGTTCAGCAAGTTCAAGACTGTGGGTAAGGGCGCAAATGAGATTCCAACGTTATTTTCCTTTCCTTTTTTGTTGTTTTGTTTTGTTTTGTTTTGTTTTGTTTGTTTGGAAATTTTCTGAGATTACCCAGCTAGGTCAGCTCTACTGCCTAGAGGTGTGATAAGCAACCGCAAAGGGTTTAATTCTTATAAAATCATTAGTATGCATGTGATGCTAATATAGCATGTTCTGGAACAAACAAAGATTCCAGGAGTGGGGCTGTGAAGACCTGAAATTGTGTGCAAAGTTATGTGTGGTTTGGGTGACTCAGTAATTCATTGCTGTGGTAACATGGCTGAGAGAACCCAAGGGGACAGAGCTCATCTTGGTGCCTGCTTTAAGGGGTTTTAGTCCAAAGTTGATCAGCTCTGTTGCTTTGGGCCTAGAGCAAGCAGAAAATGACTGTAGCAGGAGTGTGTGGAAGAGGCTGTTCGTCTTGTAGCAGTCAGAATCCACAATGCAAGAACAGCGTGGAACAACTAGATGAAGTAGTGGGGACAAGGCATGGCTTCCCATGTTTCTTTACTACTTCCTTTAACCACACCCCATCTGCCCTCCACCTTCCACCCCACACCTGCCACCTTCTAACGTTCATGTCATCTCCCAATAGTTCAAATTATGAATCCATCAGCAAATTGTTCCATTGATGAGATCAGGAGCCATTCAGTCCCCAAAGCTGATCAGTTGGTAACCAAGCCTTGAACTGAAGAGTCGTGAGGTGGGGGACTTTATATCTTAACCACAATGCTGACTGTAGGTTAGTGTTCTGTTCTGTTTTCCCATGAAATGGCCAAAAGCATTTGTGCGCTTTGGTCTTAACTCCATTAGGGTTTTCTAGAATGCAATGACAGGAATCTAACTATCTTGACCACATTTTCGGAAGAGTAGGAGAGGAGATAGCCTCAAAGACACCTGGAGGCAGAGCCTGCAGCACCATCAGGGTTGTCTGTGCTTCAGTCTGTAAGTCCAGCCATCTCTGGCTTCTAAACCATCAGCAGCTGCAGACCTCTGTCCTGGTAAGGTTCTGTCTCATAGCTCCAGGCAATCAGCTCAGGAAGCCAGGCTCAGGGAAGCCAGGCTCAGCCACTGTTGGTTTGGGTCACATTCCCTTGAAGCAAAGTCTGTGATGAGGCTGTATGTGCAAATGTGTAGTATAATGAAAGGCTGTCCGGAAGAAGGAAATGGAAGGGATGCAGGGGGGATAAGGAAGGGAGATGCTAAGTGTACTGGCTAGTTTTGTGTCAACTTGACACAGCTGGAATTATCACAGAGAAAGGAGCTTCAGTTGAGGAGATGCCTCCATGAGATCTAACTGAAGGCATTTTCTCAATTAGTGATCAAGGGGGGAGGCCCCTTGTGGGTGGGACCATCTCTGGGCTGGTAGTCTTGGTTCTATAAGAGAGCAGGCTGAGCAAGCCAGGGGAAGCAAGCCAGTAAAGAACATCCCTCCATGGCCTCTGCATCAGCTCCTGCTTCCTGACCTGCTTGAGTTCCAGTCCCGACTTCCTTTGGTGATGAACAGCAGTATGGAAGTGTAAGCCGAATAAACCCTATCCTCCCCAGCTTGTTTCTTGGTCATGATGTTTGTGCAGGAATAGAAACCCTGACTAAGACACTAAGTAACATAGGACTTTGGTAAAATCCCATACTTGGTTGGATTCTGCAAGAGAGTTCTAAAGTGTTAATAGTGTGCTGAGTTTCCCCAGACAAAGGCAACTTTGTTGGGCTTCTGAACTCCCAGATCAACCACTGGCTAATGACCAAACTGAGAAGTGTAAGTAGCTGGTACTTTTGACTCTCTGGCTTCAGGTGACACATAAAGGAAAATGACTCAAGTAGTCTAAGACAGGCTCATGGAAGTCATGGGTGTAAGCTCTCAGATGCTCAGTGCTTCAAGGCTGATGAAGGCACAGTATTCAGACCCAGTACCCCCAGGGGATTAAAGGACCAAGAATGTCACTAACATAATTTTCAGGATCAAACTCTATGATCAGTATCCACAAAACTTGGGTTGCTACACACCCCTTGCCGAGTGCTCTTCACTAGTCAACTGTGACCAAAGTGGTGAGCTTGCTCATGCAAATGATGACAGTTACTACCAACTAGGTCAGTGATAGAAGGGAAGAGAAGTTCCCCACAAATGGATATGTTCAGAAAACAGAATACACTTTAATATTTTTGTTGAAAATTCTTGATTCCTTGAGAGTGGTACATGTCTTTCTGATTTAAAAAAAAAAGTTAAGTGAAAAATATGGCAATAGCAAGTATTATTATTACTGCACAGTTGGTTCCAAAAGGGAGCATGCTTCTAAAAAAATTATTTTATAGGACCTTTCTTCAACTCACTCAAAGCTATGCACTGAAGAAATAGCAGTACAAGCATCATCAAGAACTGGTGTGGAGACCTACACAGCCTTCCGAACACAAGTCACTGGAGAGATGCTTTGGTGAATTGATGCAAACTGCACAGAATCATAAAAGCTTGCTGCCGGCCGGGCGGTGGTGGCGCACGCCTTTAATCCTAGCACTTGGGAGGCAGAGGCAGGTGGATTTCTGAGTTCGAGGCCAGCCTGGTCTACAGAGTGAGTTTCAGAACAGCCAGGGCTACACAGAGAAACCCTGTCTCAAAAAACAAAAAACAAAAAAAAAAAGCTTGCTGCCCATTGACAGAATATACAGCCAGACCCATTGTGCTGCTGCCACTACCAGGAGGAAGCAAAGTCCAGTGGCATTCCCAAGACCACTGCAGAGTCCAGTGGTGCTCCCAAGACCACTGCAGAGTCCAGCAGTGCTCCCAAGACCACTGCAGAGTCCAGCAGTGCTCCCAAGACCACTGCAGAGTCCAGCAGTGCTCCCAAGACCACTGCAGAGTCCAGCGGTGCTCCCAAGACCACCACAGTCTGTTTCCTCAAGCTGCTCTTTGCTTCTGTGTTTCCTAACATTTTTCCTCCATTAAAGAGTAAACTTGGACCTGTATCTTGATATTTCGCTTAGACATGGAGTGAGTCTTTCCCTTGGCTATAGTTTGTGACAGCCTTTGAGTTCAGGCTTCAGGCTGTTCTGAGCAAAATCCCTTAGCTCAGCATGACTCAGGGTATTTGCTACTAATCATTTGCTACCTGTCCCAGGCAGCTCAAGAAAGGGTCTTTCAAATGGCAGCAAGGTCATCAAACCCCAAGAGGATGCATTCAACTTGGATGATATGCTTTCAAGTTGAACTTAGAAGAAAGAAGAGGCAAAGACATCAAAGAATATTCTAGAAAATAAAGAGCTAAAAGGAAAGCTAGCACTGCCCTATACCTTAGCATATTCCAAAGCTACCACACACTGTAAATGTGTACAAACATGGGTTGGGACAGGTGATGGTCAGGGCTAATTGTCAGCTTAACAGACCCTAGAATCACCTGGAACACAGGCCTGTGGACATGCCTGTGGCGGCAGGAAGATCCACCTTCTGTGAGTGGTACCATTTCCTGCACGGGGTCCTGGACTATGTAACTGTCAAAGGGACATAAGCAGGGGTCGGCACGCCCTCACTACCCTCTGCTCCTGGGTTGCCTGGGTTTTGAATGCAGTGTGACCAGCTGCTTTAAGTCCCTCCACTTCTCCTCCATGATGTACCCTTGAACTGTGAGCCAAACAAGCCCTTTCTCCTGGGAGTCACTCTTGCCAGAGCACTTTATCACAGCAACAGGAAAAGAATCTAAGACAAGAGCATTCAAAATTGGAAATAAAAGAGTTTTAAAATTGGAAAGAAAAGCAAAGGCCTAGTAGATAACTAATTGGCACAATGAGAAACATAATAAGTCAATAAAAATACTTCAAGATCTGAACCATATTAAAAATATCCTTGCCGGGCGTGGTGGCGCACGCCTTTAATCCCAGCACTTGGGAGGCAGAGGCAGGTGGATTTCTGAGTTCGAGGCCAGCCTGGTCTACAAAGTGAGTTCCAGGACAGCCAGGGCTACACAGAGAAACCCTGTCTCGAAAAACCAAAAAAAAAAATATATATATATATATATCCTTGTTTGGCAATTCAAACTGTGAGAAGAGGCACGTGGAATTTGGAGTATGGTTCACCTACTGTTTTGGGGGCACTGGGGGTATAGTGAGACAGGGTTCTCTGTAGCCCAATCTGAGGTAGAATAGAACCTCTGAGTGTGACTCCTGACTCTCCTGCCTCCACTCCCTAAGTATACCACCAAGACCGGCTGCTACAAATATTGAAGAAAGTATTTTAGCAATATAAGTAAAGACCAATAAAATATTGTATTTTCTGTGACACTGGTATCCCAGTTCAGGTAACCAGAAACAACAGGCAAAATAAAGAAGAAACATTAAAACTTAATATGGAAAAAAAGGAAGAAAGAAACAGGACCAGAAGTTAAGATTCTGAGACAAGGAGCAGATGTCCCTGTTCTACAGTATGCTAGCCATGCAGCCATTTGAAATTCTCTGTAGCCCACTGAAGACAAAGAAAATTCTTCCAGTAGAATTGGAGAAGAAAGTAGGCTACAGCTTCACCTTGCATTCAGGGAGCTGTAGGCACAGAGGAGTCCATTAATGAACTAGTAGAAAAAAGTCCATCAGAGAAAGCTGCTGGAGATGACTGTCTTTCAAATGTGTTTGCATGGTTCTTTCCTGATGTGTCGAGGACAGAGACAACGCAAACATTAGCTTTTCCAGATGGCACACAGCCTCTTTCTTCACTGTTCATAGGGAGGGGACAATCTTTAAACTACCCCTGGATGTTACCCCTGGAGCAGGGATAACAAACACAATCATGGAAAACAAGAAACAAACTGCTCTGCTTATTGATGTATGTATTTATCTCGAGATATGCATAACCTAGCCGCTGTGCACACACAGGAGAAGTGTGCACAGTAAGTGAGCTCTGTGTTTTCCCTTTGGGCTGTGAAAAGGAACCTAAAGAAATCTCAATCAACAGCAAGGGTTGTCCTGAGTCAGGGACAGGCTCTTTGTTATGTTAATAATCTGCAGAGGAAAATAACCTCTGCCACTCAGGTCTGTAGACCGCTGCACTGTCCTTCATCTGGTAGCGATGTACTCTACTCCCATAGAGATACTTTTTTTTTTTTTCTAAGAAAATGGGGACATTTGAGTTTTGGAAGAGCTTTGTGCTCCCTCCTAGCCACTGTCCACCTGTCTGACTGTAGGTGCTGGGACTGGACAGAGGGAGGGAGCCAAGAGGCTGTGACTACCAACCCCCCACTACCTCCACCCCCACCCCCACTCCCGCAGCAAGGCGTTCACTGCTGGCATAAGAGGGCATAATTCCTCATTTTCATGATTAATAACTGCATGGTGGAATTTTCCCATTGTTCTGCTGTCATTTCTAAGCTCCGCATTGCTGTCACCCCAGCAGTCAGAATCTCCTCTGACAGCCCCTGGTGTCATGGCTCTGGCTTGCCATCAGTGAGCAGCAGCAATGCCCGCCGCTGCAGTAAGCTGACAGCTTTGTCAGAGTTAAGACTTTAGCTGCTCACACCTCTCCAGCTGGAAAAAGCTGGGAGGGGCTGTTTTCTTTCAGGACCCATGCCCAGGACTACAACTCAAGAAAAGGGTTTCTACGTCAAGCCTCCTGCTTCTGAAGCTGCTAAAGACTGTCTTTGTGATGGGTTATTAAAATCTTCAAAGTGGATTTAGCTTCTCTCTTTCCCTTTTTAAAAAAGTACTCATAGGGATAGTTGATAAACACAACTCTCTTTTAAAGTTTATCCATTATATTATTATTATTGTTGTTGCTGTTATTATTTATTAGTATTATTATTATTGAGGCACAGTCTTTGAGATTAAAAGCCTCAAGCTACCCCCAGTTTGCTCTCTCTGCATCAAGCTTGCTGTTAAGGATGCGGTCTTAGCTTCCTGCTCTTGCCTCTTCCTGCTCCTGCCTCCTGCTCTACTCTTACCCTGTAGAACCATAAGCCCAGATACACACTTCCCCTGATGCCACCTTGCTTGGTGTCTTATCACAGCAACAGAGAAGTCACTAATCCACTGTTGCATAACCACAGGATTTTATTGTAGGTCACAACTCTACTCTCTGCCCAGTGTGCTGTGGAATCACTGAAGTTATAGCTACTTGGGGAGCTAAGGTGGGAAGATCACTGTGTCCAAGGGTTTGAGAACAGTCTGGGAAGCAGAGTGGTGTGGTGTCTTATCTCAAGTAAGCACACAATCAAAACCAAAACTAAGCAATCAAAACATGAATCTATTCCTTCTGAGAAACTGGAATGAAGAGTCAACTAAAACAGGGCAAACGTGTGTGTGTGTGTGTGTGTGTGTGTACACTGAGGCCATAACTAAAACAGGGCAAAAGTATGTATATATGTATACACACACACACACACACACACACACACACACACACACACTGAGGCCATGGGTCATTTAAAATCCATACAGAATGGTGAGATTCAGGCCATGCTACCAATATGACCACGAGGAAACAGAAGAAAGGAGTCACCCTGTAAATGCAGAAGTCCTGAGGCTATCTATCTTAACACACACAGGCCTTGTGCGGTCCCTCAGCCAGCTGGGTTAGGCCTCACCACTTTGTCCACTCAAGCCTCTTCACATCTGCCTGCATGATCAAGCTGGACATAATCACCTAGTTTCCCTGTTTCTGAAGATTCTCCTGTTGTCACATTAAAAACCTAATGAAATAGAATCACTGGATATTTTCTTGTTTACCTGTTTTTTGTTTGTTTTTTGGTTTTTTTTTTTGGTTTGGTTTTTATTTTATTTATTTATTTATTTTGTCGTGGGACCACGCATTAAAATGAAAGATAGAAGAAGAAAAGAATTTTCCCTAAAGTTTCTGGTGCCCAGTGTGGGGCCTGATAGGATCCGTTCTACTTGCTTAGGAGTGCACCCTTGCTTAGGGGTATCTTTGGGAGTAGGACAAACAAAGCCAGGGAAGGATAGGAATTCTCCCTGGCATCAGTGTCTCAAGTGTTTGGTCAAAGATGAAATCAAAGTTCTTCTTATAGTCCTTATTGTCTGCCTTTAATAGCTCATTTCTTTAAAGGAATAACATTTTAATGGTTTATTTTATGTGCATGTTGGTGTTTTGTCTGCATGGATGTCTTTGTGAGGGTGTCAGATCCCCAGGAACTGTAATTCCCGGCAGGTATGAGCTGTCATATGCGTGCTGGGAATTGAACCTGGGTCCTCTGGAAGAGCAGCCAGTGCTCTTAACCACTGAGCCATCTCTGCAGCCCTGCCCATTTTCTTCTAAAAATTACATTTGTACATTTTATCTGTGTGTACATGTCACTCTGTGCATGTGGAAGTCAGAGGGCAGCTCTGAGGAACCTTTTTTCTCCTTCTACCACACGGGTCCTGCAGATAGAACTTGGATGCTCAAGAGCAATAGCAAGTGACTTTGCCTGGGAGCCATTTCACTGGCCTCTTCTTAATCCATGTTCTGTTGCCAATAACACAACTCCACAGACTAGTAAATTACCAAGCAACGAGTATTATTTTGGCTCAAAATTCTGGGTTAGGGTCAAGGAATCACATTTGGTATTGTCCTTCTTATTTATGAACTCCTCAAACATTGACCTAGTGAACTAGCTAAATCAGCACTTAAGGCAAACCTGCTGTCAAAACAATCCACGGAGCTTTGTGGCAGTTTGAATGGGAATGGCCTCTATAGGCGCATATGTTTGAATGCTTGGTCCCCATTTGGTGGAACTGTTTGGGAAGGATCAGGAGGTGTGGCCTTACTTGAGGAGGAGTGTCACTGTGGGTGACCTCAAGGTTTCCAAGCCAGTGCTATTTCCAATTAGCTCTCTTTGCCTCCTGCTTGTGGACCAATATGTGAGCTCTCAGCTTCTGTTCCAGTGCCTGCCTGCCTGCCTGCCTGCCTCCATGCTCCCAGCCATGATGGCCATGGACTCTACCACTTTGGAACCCCAAATCAAATGCTTTCTTTTATAAGTTGCCTTGATCATGGTGTTTTGTCCATCAATAGAGAAGTAACTAAGACACCTTTTAATGCATTAATCTGCCTGAGCTGGCAAAGCCCCAATTGCTTCTTAATACCCACCCCCTACTCCCAGATTCCTTCTTATCAGTAAAGCAGAGCAGTGATTGTATTTCAGTAAGTTTTTGGAAGAGTTGAAGCAAAATGGATCAATCAGTGGCACTTTCCAAATTTAGCAACAAACATTTATTTGGACTATGATTGTAAATTTGTGTATTTTTATTTTGTTAATCTGCCTGTGGCTACAGGTCCCTTGTCCGTGAACAAGAGGTAGATGAGAAAAACAAAAATCTTGCCTTTTCTCCCTATATTATCAGCCAACATAGATACAAACTTGTGTTTTGTATGTAGATTATCAAATACAATCCCTTATTAGCCTCACCAAGGCAATCTTTTCTTTTTAACTAGTGAAAGTACTTTTAATTTTTTAAAAAAGTCACCCTCTTACCCCATGGTGTAAATATTTATGTAAGATACTATGTCTTTCTAAGAAATAAAAGTTTGCAAGTAGAATCATGTTTCTAAAGAGAAAAGTGGTTTTAAGAAATCCAATTACAATTCTAGAGTCTAGAATAATAGACCAGTGTTCACGTTCCCAGGAGTGAGGACAGGAAAGGGCCTGTGTTTCCTGGCATTTCACCAGGGACCCTACCAATCCCAAATGTCCCCAGCTCCCTGATCCTGTGCACTGTGCCAGACTGTTAACAACAGGACCCTTGCCACTTTGTGGCAAGAAAGAGACAGACCACTTCTTGTTCCTTCCTTGATGTAGACTGAAGGCTTCAATTTCCTCTTCTGTCCTATGGACAGAATAACTTCAATTTTATGTGATGATTTTAAGGAATAAGTAGTAAAGTGCTTGATCAATACAAATGACAACTGAGGAATGCATCTGTGCTGCTTAGGGTTTGTTATTGTTGTCTGTTACTTTGTTACAAGCTTGCTTAGGGTTCGTTGTTATTATTTGTTAATTTGTTACACAGTAGGGTCATTTAGGAAGAGGGAGCTCAACTGAGAAAACTCCTCCATCAGATTGACTTATAGGCAAGTCTGTTGATTAATGATTGATGTTGAAGGCTCCAACTCACAGTGGGCGGGGCCACCCCTGGGCACATGGTCCCGGGTTGTGTAAGGAAGCAGACTGAACAAGCTATGGGAACCAGCCAGTAAGCAGTGTTCTTCTGCGGCTTCTGCTTCAGTTCCTGTCTCTAGGTTCTTGCCTTGAATTCCTGTCTTGGTGATGTGTAAGCCAAATAAACCATTTCTTCCCCATATTCTTTTTGGCCACAGTGTTTATCACAGCAACAGAAAGCAAACTGGGATGGGATTGTTAGGCAAGACCATTGCTGTGTTCATGCACAAACCTGGAAGATATGGGTCACACACTCACTGTGGCCTCGTAAAGCAAGAGACACAGTAAGTACCAAATGTAGGAAGGAGGCTGCTTGCCAGTGTAGCATGCTGGCAGGCTGTATTAGAGTGCATGTTGTTTCACTACTTAGTACAGTCTAAGATAACGATAAATGTTATTAACAAACCAAAAGAAAAACAACAACCCAGTAGCCTAGTCATCTGTTAGTATCTAATAGTATGTACTGGGCGTGATTGTATGTGCGACACTTTAATACAGCTGGCAGCACAGTCAGTGAGTTTACACCAGCATTTCCCCCAAACACATGAGCAAAAGTATAGGGCCATCATGATAAGGCGCTTTGCCATTAGACAATAGCAATTTTTTTAGTCTTATGGGACCACTTGGAGCAAATGTAATAGTGTATGGCATAGGCCTGCATTAGGAACACTTAAATAAGACAATACATAGGAGATTCGACAATTTAGAGAAACCCATTCTCTATTTCCTATATGTCATAAGCAACTTTTAACCATCTTGAATACAGCTGCGGTAGATTTGGGTACATCAATTCATTCTTTGTACATCACACTTAATGCTCCTTGACTTACTGTGGAAGGTTATCTGATGCTGTATCTTACCACTAGAATCCAGGGTCTTTTTATTTTTTATTTTTATATTTATTTATTTATTTATTTTGGTTTTTTGTTTTTGTTTTTTCGAGACAGGGTTTCTCTGTATAGCCCTGGCTGTCCTGGAACTCACTTTGTAGACCAGGCTGGCCTCGAACTCAGAAATCCTCCTGCCTCTGCCTCCCAGGTGCTGGGTTTAAAGGCATGTGCCACCACACCCAGCTTTGATTTTTTATTTTTAAAGTGTGACTTCTGGATAGCTAGAAAACACATACAAGGAATGCTCTTCACTTTCTCCTCTCCGCCCCCACCCCCATGGTTCCATCCTATTGTGTTTACAAAAAGATAAAGAGAGGGGGGGGTATGTTCTATGGAGGTGTAGTCAGGTATGGGGGAAGGGGGTGCCTCAGTGGGCCCATGCTGAGGCATCCCTTCCCCGGAGGGACCAGCCACACAGCAGTATAGCATAGAATAGAGTTGATTCCGGACATGGGGATGGGAGTTGAGAGGGTAGTAGAGGCAGAGAAAGGCAGAGAGAGGGAGAGAGAGAGAGAGAGAGAGAGAGAAGTAGAGAAGCTGACCATGAGCACAGGGTGGGAGGGCGGGGGGGGGGGGAAGGGTAGCAGAAAGCAAGAGAGCAAGAGAGGAGCAAGACAGGGAGGAGGGGGCAAGCAGCCCCTTTTATAGTGGGTCAGGCACACCTGCCCGTTGCCAGGTAACTGTGGGGCGGAGCTTAGACAGAATTAAAAAGGAAAAGATTAGAAAGAGGTGATGGTGAAGCAGGAATAGGGTCACTGTGATACCTGACTACTTCCTGCTGGCTTTGGGGTGATGTGTCTCTAGGGAACCTAGAAGAATGGGTATGGGGGTGTTTGTCCAGTCTTAGGAGTTGGCTGTTTCCTTGCTGTCCAGGGTCTGTGGATAGATCAGAAGGAACAAGTCCAGTAGAAGCGTCTGTGTCTGTGAGAGGAGGTTGGAGCATCTGGAGATTGCTTCTCTGGAGCTGTCCTGGGTGTAGTAAGTGCCTGGACTTTGACAAGATGCTGAAACACACACATATATATTTATTATGGGTAGAGAATAAGACTAAGTGTGCTTGGGAGGAAGGAGTTTTTCTTTCTTAGATGTACATGAAACCCAGAGGAATCCCACCCTCTGGACTAGGTAGTAAGTGGGAACTTTAGGCAGATGTACTTAACTGGATGGAGCCTATTGGGTCCATGAGAGGCAGATCTGAGTGGGTTTCCTGGAGCTTATAAGTTTACAAAAGAGATAACAATATGAGTTAACAACATAAAAATTATTTAAGATGAGCTTTTAGTGGGTCAGAAGGAACAAGAATTTGTGATTAAAACGTTGGACCTTATAGTGGAATGTTTTATTAGAATTAGGCAAATTTATAAGAACTTAAATAATGTTAGGACAGTAGCATAGCAAAAAGAGGAACTATGAAGCATTTAATCAATGGAACCTGAGTTTAGGTAAGGAAGTGACAGATTACGTCTGTGAAAGCTGTTTTCTAGCTGTCAAGCTATAGTTACCTTAGCTGTCAATGTAGTCAGAAATCTGGGGAAGAATAAACAATAAACAGTCATATATTATTTAATGTATTCATGATTTGCAGTTTTGTGTTTTTTAAGCTCTATGAGTATTTTATTTTCATCAGCAAAGTGATATTTGGTTTACTACCATTGTAGTATACCTCCCAGCAACCCTCTCTGGCCATTTACTGGTGTCGGGTAAAGAACGCAGGTTACCGACTGCTGAGAGATGAATGGTATTTGTAAGCACTGTTTCATCCAAATGGGTAGTTCCATGTAGTGACTACAGATTGGGTAGGGGCGACCTTGCAGTTATGTATTTATTAAGCATCAAGGCAGAGTTCTATTTCAGTGATTGTGGGAAATAACCAAAAATATGGAAAAAATGACCCCTAGCGCTCAGTGACTCATTTAAATCAAGGGAGGTGGGGACTTTCAAGAGATTTCTTACCCAGGTTCCTTATTTCTAAGAATGTCTATAGTTGTCAATAAATAAGCATTGTAGCTCAGTGTTCTTGTGCCAGTGGATGGAGGTCACAGTAGAGTCAAGTGGTATATCCATGTAGGGTTGTAGTCCTCTCTCTCTCTCCCTCTGAGTGGGGTGTGTGTGTGTGTGTGTGTGTGTGTGTGAGAGAGAGAGAGAGAGAGAGAGAGAGAGGTGATCATGAATCTACACCAGTTCCATGGCCTTTAATAAACACACCTCATCCATCTCTCTTTGTAGCATCTGACCTTCGAGGTAACCTGTGTACAGGCCTGCCTTCAGTCAAGGGCAGACAGGACTCACTGGAGAGCCCTGGCCTCAGAGGCATCCAGCAGCCCTAGCAGGCCGTCCAGGGGCAGAGTCAGCAGCAGATTGGGGGGGATCGGGAGCAAGAAAGAAGGGAGGACACTCCCAGAGAGACAAGTGAGACTTTGGTAATTGGAAGTGACAGTGTGCCCAGGGCAGGGCAGCCTGGGGAAGGGCCAGGAAAGGCTAGTAGTTAGGGAAGGATTTGCATAATTACATTCACCTGAGAGACTCCATTTACTCAACAATGAAGCGCATTGTAGAAAAGCCAGCAGCTGGCCCTTCGGTTGGAACAATGTGAGTCTTTGGCCTTATTCTTCCAAACCAAATGCTTGGACTCTGGAAAAAGGAAGACAATTAGCATGTCAAATAGACTAGAGCTAGGGATGGAACAAATGTTACCTCGAGGTGTAGCGCTCCATTGTGAGCAGAACAGTTACTCGCTGCACTTCTAAGCATGCCAGCAGGTTGTGTGCTAGTCATATTGCTGTGATTGTGTGTGCAGCATGAACACTGCCTACTTCCCACTACACACGTGCACTTGAGATGTACACCGCAAATAACCCGAGGGCAAAGGAGATGAGTCCCTAGCACAAGCTCCCCCTTGATGCTCCGTAGCCCCTCACCCGTTCAAAGCTTTTCTCTGGATACGCCTCTTGCTGTTTGAATGTGGAGTGCGTTCTTTTGTTTTCTGTCTGTTGAAGACGATGAAGGGTATGGGATGTAGAGAGGAGGTGTTTTGTGGAAGAGGCCTAGTGTGCTCTGTGTCCTGTTTACCCAAGACTCTGGATAGATATGGGGGAGATAGGAAGATCTTTTGCAAACATTGTGTGGGGCTCATTTCCTGGTATCACCCACACTTAAGAAAGGTGGGTACAGGGAGCGGAGGCTGGCAGCTTCTGAGGTGACTCCTTTTACCTGCTCAGAAATTGTTACAGTTTGCTTCTCAAGATCAGAACGTGGGATGCATTTCCAAGGCAGAAAAATAGAGTGTTTGCCTATTTGCAACTTTAATTAATTTCATTTTCTAATTGGCCTGCTAGGATCACAAAGCACCCAGTCAACCTGCTTGCTTCCCCTCCCTTCCTCTCTCCCTCCCTTCCCCCCTTCCACTGTCCCTTCTTCCCTTCTCCTCCCTCCCCTCTCCTTCCTTCCTTTCTTCCTTCCTTTCTTTCTTCCTTCCTTCCTTCCTTCCTTCCTTCCTTCCTTCCTTCCTTCCTTCCTTTGTTGAGAAGTCGGAGAGCACCTGAGCATTTCGACTGGGGAAGAAGACTTGGGAGGTCCTTTCTTTGAGGCTTATGTGGTCTTTTAGTTAATGGAAATCGGGAGGCAGGCTGCTCTCACTGTTTCCTGGCAGGATGAGAAGCTAGAAGCAAGCAGGATTCCCAAGCTGGGAGCTGGGTGTCAAGACGAGGTCTGTAGGTCCTTGACACTGCCCTGTCCTGCAGAGAGGGCACGCTGATCAAAACCACCCCCAGCTGGTTTCTATTTTCCTCTCAGAATGGGTAATCCAAATGACTAGTAAGGCACCTTGCTGCCAAGGCGAGAACAGGGAGAGAGGTGGTCACCCACCAGCCCCTCCCAGCAGGCATGGCAGAGGCTGCCACACCTGGCACACACAGGAAGCCTCAGCAGCCCCCTATCTCAGGCTCCATCAGTTCTCATGACTCAGCCTTCCACTCCAATCTCTGTCCCATCAACCCACCATCCCCTGCCCCTGAGAAGAGCTTTCTCAAACAAAAGAAGCCTTTCCTAGAACTCCTCCCGCTCCCTCCCAGAGGTTCATGGCAGCGGTCCCTAAGCCTGTTGCACATAGGAACCGGCTGCTCAAAACCCCATCCTAAACCTCAGAAACAGAGCTCTTAGGAACAGACAGGGCACAAGCTGGAGAGCTGTAGTCACAGAGCATTCCTCCTTCTCTGTCCGCAGGGCATCTGTGAAGCACAATAGTGTCAAATTCTTTATAGATTACCTTTTGTCCTGTGCACACACACCTGTGATAATATTCAATTTATAATTTAGGCACAGTAAGGGATTAGCAACTAGCGATAAAATAGAGCAACTATAACGATGGGATGTCGCCCCTCTCTGATCCTGCACTATAGTTCTCAGCAGTCTTGGTTGACAGACCTTTTTTCTCTCTTTATTAAATTGAGAACTTTTACTTTTTCATTTAAAAGAAGTACTTTAAATCACAAGTGATTATTTCTTGCACCGTGGGCTATTAACATGTAAAAAGGGGGTTACCTGGCCACAAACACGATGATACACCCAATCTGATAATTGAGATGGTTTCTAATTGATGAACGGGCGTGTAGGATATAAAGCACGGATACCCCGGACACTGTCACAACTGAGACTTCTGGTCTAAGAGAACACTGAAGGCGGATCTTGCACCAACAATCCAGAAGTGTGTGTCCTTGCCACGGAGTGGAGCCAGTGACTGCAGATGTTTACTGAATGCAAGACAACGTGGGAGGATAAACACTGGAACAGGGGCCCACAGGTCATAGTAGTGGTCACTCCAGTAGGAGTGTTCACTGACAACAGGCTCAGTGCTGCTTTCTGTGCCGAACAGGTTAGGTGTGCCCAGCGATTCCCTGAGGAGGGGCAGCATAGAATCCTACCCCCAACCACCCCTTCCTAGCTGCCAAAGCTGAGGGAGGTTTTACAGCTTGTGGACTGAAGGAGGCCAGTTAGGCACACAATCTGCAGCAGAGCCTTTGAGATGAGAGTCCCTTCCTGGCTGGGCCTCCGAATGAGTCATTTCACTCCTTTTTCTCTGTCAATGGAGAAAACCTCTCGTTCAGTTAAATGGAGGTACTTGAGGCAGGCCGTCATCACCCTGAGCTCAGAAAATGTTCAGAAAGCCCAAACTTTCTATAGACATTTTCATCATGTGTAAAGAGCTTACTGCTTCTCCTGCCTCTCCTCCTACAGTCCCCGCTGTCCAGGCTAGAAGGCTGTGGGCGCCATGCCCTGTAACCTGCTACAGGCTCAGTCACCTAAGAATGGGTTAATTCAGACCCGCTTCCCTCCAGTGTCTACCACAGCTCATCTCCTTTCTAGACTAGACTATAGACCATTCATCTACCCTCCAGATGGACTCTAGATATCTCTCTAGATATCTCTCTAGTCTCATTCCCTGGCTGACCTACCTACCTGTTCCTGTTTTATTCTCACCCCCACACCCTATTGGATGAATCCACCCTCCACAGCTTGGTGTACAAATCTGTGCTGTTCTGTGGCCACCTGCCATTTGACTGCACAGTCATGGTGTGTTAGCCAGGAGATGCCAGACTCCTTCAAGCATCCTGACTAGGCACCCCCTAGCCTTTCCCACACTCCTCAGTCTTCTCTGTCTGTCCTTTCTCCACAAGCACTGAAGTTTTTATACATGGAAGTTTTTTTCTAAATTGAATATTGTCTCAGCAGGGACAATGGCAGCTGGCTCTGGCATGATGTTCAATTACAGAGAAGACTGAATGAGATTCATACATATCCATTACAGTTACTGAGTGATGGGTATGCTGTAGTTCCATGAAAGGTAGACACACAACTGCTGTGTCTCAGCCACTCTGAATCCAGAGAGACGTGAATGAAGCCCTCCTGTCACCTCTGACAAGACCACAGTGAGCCAGGGGAAGGAGGATAAGGATGACTTTCTCTGTAGCTCTACCGTCTGACCTGGCACAAGGAGCTCATATTGCTGTTGCAAAATCAATTAAGGAAAACAAACGATTGCTCAATGAGTAAGCAGCAACCACGAAAGACACTTTCAGACAGGGAAGAGAATTGCTACTTCTGGCAGAGCTGGGACAGCCAGAGGACAACATTCCAAGTCCCCGGACACTGTAGCCAGGATGCCACCACTGACTTTGCAAAGGATTTCTATCTCCTCTAGAGGAGTCATCACAGTTTTACAAAAGGCAGTTCCAGATGGACATGGTGGTGCACACCTTTGGTTCCAGCACTCAGGAGTCAGAGGCAGGCCGATCTGAGTTCAAGGCCAGCCTGGTCTACAAAGTGAGTCCCTGGCCAACGAGGGCTACACAAAGAAACACTGTCTCAAGCAAAACAAAACAAATACAAACAAACAAACAAAAAAGGTAAATAAAACAAAACAAAGCAAAAAACCAAAAGGCAGCTCCAGCATTAGAACTAGTATGTGCCAGTCAATAGGTCATTAAGCCAAGTTCTTAACACAGGGTTAGGGCTGAAGGTTGGGAAAGTAGGGGACAGTTGAAGATGATTCAGAAATGAATATAAATTCGGTTGAAATTATACTATAACGATAGGAGAATTTATGGCATTGAACAGACAGAGTCCACGCTCACCTCGGCTTTTCTGGAGAAAAGAGAAAGGAAAAGGTGGCACGGACCCTGGGCAATGCCTAGACAGTTGCCATGGCTACAGCCTGCATCTTCCTTGTGTGCCTTCTGTTTATCAGAGAAGAATGGCAAGAAGTGGTGGCAAAGGAAGGGAAGTTCCCTTTTGATGTAAGGCTTCATGTAGCCCAGGCTGGCTGTAGACTTGCTATAGAGCTGAGGACATCTTTGAACTCTCTGCCCTCCTGCTTTGACATCACATGTGCTAGGACTACAGACTCATACCGCCACACCCAGACCCGAAGAAACTTTTTTTAAGTGAAAGAATAGGACCAGCAAGATGGCTCAGTGGGTACAGGGGCTTTCATAGGCCCGGTGGCCTGAGTTTGAGTCCTGGATCCTACAAGGTAGAAGAAAACTGACTTCTGAGAGTGGTCCTCTGACCTCCACACATGTACTATTTGGCATGTATGTGCCTACACACACATACACACACACACACACACCATACCACACACACTAAAAAAAGATCTAAAATTACAAAAGAAACAGAGAACTCTATCAACAGAATGGGTAAGACCTAATTTGAACACTTAGTAATAAAAGCAGGAGACAGGGCTACTGTACAGTTTTAGTATGCCATGGAAGAAAAAAAAAAAAAAAACAACTAGGCTTGCCTTACTGACTTGGCAATGTTCAGCCACTGAAGAATTATTTTAAAAGCTCTCTGTCAAAAGAAGAAAACCAATCCATTGTCCTTTTGGGATCCCACCTACAATTTTTATATGAGAAAATCAAGTTTAAAAAAGCGTGGGTCTGAGGAGGAAAGAAGGAAGGAACAGCACGGCTCGACATGGGGCCTCGGACAGCACAGCACTGGGTTGCTTCTGGTTGTGGGCAAAATGGCTAAGCAGTAAATGGTTCAGATTTTGGGGAGTAAAAGTGCCAGGCAGATATTCACATAACGACGGTGAGCATCGGTCTCCTCACAACTTCCTAAGTTAACAAATTCTTAACATTTCATGGCAATATCAATCAACTTTATAATATTTTCATAAGTCACAAAATACTGTTCTTTTTTTTTAAATTTTTCATCAGTCATTTAGATTTCTTCAATCAAGTATCACACAGAAAACCAGGTCATATCCTGAATCAAGCCTGTGTGACATAGATTGGTGGTGACCTCTGCCGCAGAATGTTTCTGGCTCATCTTAGGGTTCTTCAGTCCTGAATGGCTCAAAGTCCAGTTGATCTGCCTTGTTGGCACCTGCTAAGATGTGGTCTCTGTCATTGTAGTGTTGAGGACTGGTCTCAGGTTGGCAAGTGGTCTTGGGGTACCACTGTCAGAAACTGATCAGTGCTTTCCTCAAGAGACAAATCCCTACTCTCAGGACGCCTGGCTAGTTACTGTGGGAGCAGGAGATAAGCAGGGTCACCTGTGACGTTTTCTGTCTCCCACATGTACCTGGTGACCTTCTGTGTTCCTGCCATACTATGATGTAGCTGGGGCTACTCACCAGAAATTGGAACCATAAATCCAAATTAACTTCTTTCCTTTATAAGGTGCTAATTCTCAGGCCTTGTGTTACAGTTAGAGAAGCAGACTAAAGCATTCTCCAAGCAGGTTATAATTATACTGGGAGAACCATAGAGCAAGAGGACATGACAGACTCAGGGCTGTTCAACAGAATACATCTGGATCCCATTGCAATGGATGGACAGATGCCTTAGTTCAAGGGGATATTGAGTTTCAGGGGCGGCAACCACAAAATACCGAGTGGTTTACAAATATTAAAATTTTTATTGCTAATTATTCTAAGGGCTGAGAAGTGGGAAATCAAGGAACCTGTCCATATGCCAGTCGATGAGTGCATCAAGTGCACAGAGGTGCCTACCTTCGCTGAGATGTGCCTGTTGTGGCCTAACCTGGAGCTTGGAGTTGGTGGTAGTTTGGGAACCTGGGAAGGCGTCTGCTCTCCACACAAGCTGTTGGGGTGCTCCCCTGTTGTTTTCTCCTTGCTCTTCCAGACTCTGAATCCTCTCAGCGTTTCCACTTGTCTATAGTTTGCTAGCTTGACCCAGAAGACACAGCCTGGGAACTAGAGAGGTCACCAGCGGCTAAGGCGGGAGGAAAGCCTACCAAGCCGAGAGCATGCCAGGTTTGTACTGTATGATTATCCCGTCTTGCTGTAACCTGCTGGCTTTGAAACCACACACCGCACAGAAGGATCACTCAGTTCCAACCCCAAAAGATGGGGACAGTTTCCCAGAAAACATGACTCAGTTCTCGGCCCATCTCCACCAACACGGAGCCGATTCCGTTTCCCTTCCCACTAAAACTGCTGTTTGCCCTGCTGATAGTAATTGCCAGGCTTGGCAAATAAAAATTCAGGGCAGCCAGACAAGTTTGAATTTTGTTAGAGATACTGAATTTTTTTTTTTTTTGACAGCCTCTCACTGTAGCTCTAGCGGGCCTGGAATGTGCTCTGTCGACCAGGCTGGCCTCAAACTCACAGAGACCGGCCTACCTTTGGTTCTTTGTCTAGGACCAAAGGCGTTCCCCTCCACTCCCAACCTCATCGCAGATTCTTTGCTATAGCAGTGTGACAAATACTATATGTTCCCAATGCTACCTGGGAAATAACCGGAGACTCAGGTTTGACTGGGAGTCTTATACTTGATGTGGGTGGCAGTCCTACTTATCAAGAGAACCTACCCTCCAAAGGCCTCTCTATGTGATGTTCCTCATCTGGACTCCAGCCTGAACTCTGCACATCTCCCTCTGGGAGCCCTGCAACTCCAGTCCCCACATATGACTTCATCTCATTTCTGTGTGCATAAGCATCCTTGCCTGTGGAGGTAGAAGCTTGCTCTCTGAGTCACACAACCCACTATGTCCTAGCTCTTTCTCCCTGACATACAAAAGTCTTGCATCTAGTTTTTGTTCTTTAAGACATGATCTCATATAGCTCAGGCTAGCCCCTAACTTGTACTCTCCTAGGTTGGCTTTCTACTCCTTTATCCTCCCCCCCCCTCTCTCTCTGTGTGTGTGTGTGTGTGTGTGTGTGTGTGTGTGCTGGGATCTTGGACCACCACGTCAAGCCTTTTTTACATTTCTTTGAAAAACAAAGCTTGGTTCCTCCTAGTCACTATGCTGAAAAAAACCCAGGACAGTAAAGGTCCCAGGAGAGTCAGACAAGATTTAGGGCAGAGTCCTTCAGTGTCTCCTACAGATCGGAGGATTTAGTAGTTAGCTAATTACTATAAGACTTGCCTAGAAGCTACTCCCAGCTCTGTGTTAACCTGTTCAACTCCGAATAGCAGCTTTTACATTGCGTCTTGTTTCCTTGGAGGCAGTTAATCTGTGGCGCAGCCAGCTTAAAAGGAAATGACCAACCTCTGTCAGGAAGACAACCCATGGAGCGATCATGAAGAACTCCTAGCTGCCCTTTGCTTCTGCTGCTCACGAGGTCTACTCCTTTTCCATGTACCTGCACGGGACAGTCCTTCGATTTTAACCTTGTAGGTCTGATCTGTTAGATCCCTTCCATTCCTAGCCATGTACCAGTCAGCACTGGATTTTTTTCTTCCTGTTTGAAGTGAGGTCCCTCTGTTCGCCTTGATAATGGCCGTAATGCTGTAGTGAAACATCCCAAGATGTGCTGGTCTTTGGTGGACTCTCACAGCACAGGCAAGGTTAGAGGTTAAAGGTTGCCACCGGTCCCTGTTCTTTCTCCCCTGCCCATATGGGCATTCGATTTTGAGTTCTTCAATAAGCTGTCCATTCATCCAGATCTAGGCCCCTGTCTGGCTCGATGCTTATTGGTTTAACAGTGCCAATGCATAGGATTCTACAGTCAGAGCGGCTTAAGCAACAACTAAATATTGTTTTCTTGCTGTTCTGGGAACTAGATATTCAAGGTCAAGGCGTCAGTAGCTCTGTTGTGAGACCTCTCTGCTGTCGGGCTGTGTCTTCAAGTTTTTTTTTTCCCCCTCTGTGCATGTGTGCCTGGTGTGTTCCAATTTCCTCTGCATGAAAGACCAGTAGAGCCAAATGGTGGCACATACCTTTGATCCCAGGATTTGGGAGGCAGAGGCAGTTGAATCTGTTAGTTCCAGGCCAGCCTGGTCTACAGAGTGAATTCCAAGACAGCTGGAGCTACACAGAGAAACTGTGTCTTGCAAAACAAAACAAAGAATACTGGAAATGTGGATTCACACCCACTCTGATAGCCTAACTTTAAATTCCCACCTTGTTGGACCTATCTTATACACAGGGCTTCACCAAATGAATCTCAGGGAGTCCCCAGTCAGCCTGTAACAATCACAGCATGTCTGAACTCAAATTTAGTGACAGCATATGCAGACAATAATAACTGGCAAGGTGCGTGCATACTTATTTTTCAGTTGACGACTGTGTGGTGAGAAGTACTATGGCCAGATATAAGATTTGTACCCACAGAGGCAATGGCGTATGGCGAGTGCACAAGTCACCAGAAGTCACAGAGCCTAAGTGTCCTGTCTGAGGGCAGCCCTGTTGTTCTCCAGGCTCTGCCCTCTGGACTCCCTTTCAGTACAACCACCATTTCTTTCAAGGCACAAGTCACCCCTTGCCTTTCTTTGTCTTGCTTCCTTTCTCTCCTCTAAGCAGAGAATTTAAAAAGAGCACCCACCAAAGATCTGCTCCTGGGGAGACCATGGGAGACTCAATAGCTTAACCACTCTTTTTTCTGAGCTCTGCTCTATCAGTCGTTCAGGAAAGGGAAGAAGAAGAAAAAAAGAAAGAAAGCCAAATACTTTGATCCCTGGGGAGGTGAAGCGGAAGTTGATCTTCACCATTAAGGTTTTTTATAGATAGCAAAGTCCATGCTCCCACCTGCACCCAAAGCACACAGGCAGCTGGCAGAACAAAGCGCCAGGGGAAAGGAGCTGACCAGAATCTCTTAAATTGCCAGGGTACAGGTGCAGCTTGTTTTTTGTCCCCGGTGCAGGCACCAGTGATTGACAATGTTTTACCCGGCAGACTTAACCCTTTCTTCTCCTCCAGGCACCATGGTAAAGCCCTGTGCTTCAGAAAGAGTTCCTTCCCACTTCAGGTCTCAGAAAAGACTCCTTCGAGGTGGATGAGAGCAGGGTGTCACGCCAGTGTTAGCCGCCACGAGTGAAGATAACGATGAGGGCAAATGTTGAACTCGCTGATCAGGCCGCTGTACTTCTTTGTCGTTAAGAGACACCTATGTAAGCTAGAACGTGGGCCACGACCTGATGCTAGATGTGCCTGACTCTATTGACCTAGAAATCTGACTCCTCTGCACCGCAGCTGTTCCCCTCACCATCAAACAAGTTACTTTGCAGGCTAAGCTGTAGCAGAGAGGAGCCACAACCGCGAAGCCAGCTTTGGAACATGCCCCAGAGCATGCTGGGATGTCTCAGTGGCTCCGAAGTTTGCTTGTGTCCAGGCATATTTTCCTGGGATTGCACTTCAGAGTTGAGTGTGGAGACATGGGTACTTGTGAGTCTTCCATATAAGGGCCAAATGTGTGTAGAGTCTAGGTGGATAGGTTATCTGCGGAGTACTGTCCTGGGCATCCTGAAGGGATGCTTGACGTGGTCAGGGTGGGAGCGAGCAGAGGGGTAAAATAAGGGCAAGCTCAGTGTTAGACAAACTCATAAGCCAAAGCCGTGAACTCTCCAACGCCTTAAAAGTTAAACATTGGAAAAAGGCCAAATGCATAGGTGGAACTGCTTCCTAAACATCGAGCCTTCTACTAAGAGAAGTGGGATGGACTGTGAATACATGCTGATACTAGAGAAAGGCCCCAGAGCTGGGCAGGGCACGCGATAACCCCAGACCTTCTGGGCTTTGAGCTCAGGAAAGTGGCTTGTTAGTGAGCTGTTAGGATTACAGATGTTTTCACGGTTGGGTAGGTACATTATAAAACATCCCTTAGCACAAAATGAACACTCTTGATTTTAACTCGGGGACGCTATCACAGCCAGCACAGAGCATGACCTCTACCTGCTCCCTGTTGCAGCCATGCGGTGAGAATCTGACTTCTGACACGTCTTTTGAGGGTCTTGATCAACTTGCAGCGACCACGTTTGCCCAGCGAGCTACGATTCTGTGTCCTTGGTCTTAATTTAGCCTTTGAAAAGAGCCTATATGAGCCAGGTGGGAGATACTTGTCCGGATGATCTATAGACTAAAACAATTAAGGGAAACTCGTGGCTGGCAAAGCAATCTACACCATTCGTAAGTCAAAAACTTTGGAAACGAGACCTAATGCAGTTCTGTGGGCCCAAAGCTGCTGAGTGAAAAACACAACTTTGAATTTTCATTAATCATTTTGATCTTAGACATAGATAAGAGCTGCTAGTGATTGTTCGTGAAATCAAATACCGAGACTGGGCGGTGCCGTGGTGACAATCTAATGAGGCAAGGCCCCACAAGGATACAGGCTCAATAGGCTCTTAAGCAGCCTGTGGGGAGAGATGCCTCTCAGAGACACCCCAGCCCTGGTGGGTGAGCACACCTCCTGGAGCACATCCTCTAGACTAGGCTTCTGCTTCAAAAAATGTCACCATTGTAATGTGGAAGCTTTGGCTCTGACAGCGCAGAGGCACACACACACACACACACACACACACACACACACACACACACGGCTATTCCAAGAGGGAGAGAGAGACTCTAAATCCCGACCCTCATTCTGAGAGATCTACACACAAGGGTGATAGCAATTCTCTAGACTTTGGATATTCTTGACCTTGGGAAAACTTTTTTTTTAAAGTTTGTAAAGGTAATTACCATTATTTACAGTACCGAAGGCAAAGCCCCACCCTGGGCTTCAGGCCAGGGGAATCTCAAAGTAAGAAGAGGGTGGTGGGGTGAGCCAAGTCCAAGACAAAAGCACAATTATGCTTCCCTAAAAGCTTACTCTGTTGGGGGTGGTTAGAGGAACACCCACACTAGGGGAGGTGTGTGCAGGGAGGGGCGACCTTTGAAGTTCTGCATAAATCTTGATGGGGTCCCTCTACAGTGCTGGGAATAAGGTATTCCATGCTCCCCACCCTGGCTCTCTAACTGGGCTGAGCCATAAGGAAATGGACTTCTTACTTGATTTGCCAGTTGTTGAAAACCGAGCTTCAAATCAAAGAATTTTGGAAGAATTAAGACAATGGGAAGTGTTCAGGAACATGGTACGAAGGTTTCTTAATTTCTCCACGGAAAGGAAGGCCAAGTGACACCCCACCTCCCCTTTTACTTTTTAATATCCACTTCACTTTTCAACTTATTTTTCTTTTTTGGTTCGGGTCAGAGAGATCTGGGGGAAAGATCTAAGCCATGTTTGTGGCGGGGAGTAGCCTTCACAGTCTCCACACCACAAGCACCTCGTGAGGGCAGTCAGTGACATGGGTACTGGCAGCACCTGGGGTGCAGGGACAGGAGCACACTTACCGAGAGCCCAAGTGTGTGGATTCCCCAAGGGCTATCTCCAGACAGGCTCTTGGGCACTGACTTATGGTTTCTGTTGCTTCGACAAACACCATGATCAAAAGCCACTTGGGGGGGGTGAGCGTGTTTATTCCGCTTACACGTTCACAGAACTGTTCTTCATCAAAGGAAGTCAGGACAGAACTGGAACAGGGCAGGAACAAACATAGAAGCTGTGGAGGGATGTTGCTTATTGGCTTGCTCCCCCTGGCTTGCTCAGCCTGCTTCTTATAGAACTCAGGACCACCAGCCCAGGGATGGTGCCACCCACATGGGCTGGGTTCACCCCTCATTGATCATTAATTGAGAAAATGCCTTACAGCTGGGTCTCTTGGAAGCATTTCTTCAACTGAGGGTACATCCTCTCTGATGACTCTACCTTGTGTCACGTTGGCACATAAAACCAGGCAGTACAGGTGCTGTGTTTGGAAGTACTACCATAGAAGGTGAGGTTTGTTCCCCCTTTAGTCCTGGAGTGAAATACTCAGAAGAGAGGATGTAGGAATCTGAGCACGTGGCAGCTCCGTGAAGAGGAGGGCTAACATTTTTGGGCGGTCATCACCTCCTCTGGTTGCTTCACTCCCCAGATGCACACCGAGAGCTGGTCAGTTTTCAGCTGTCTGGTGCAGAAGGAGATGGGAATCATAGCGGTTGGGCTAAAACAGCCCTGCTCCTACCTGAACCCCAGGTGCCCATGGAGGCTCTCCAACCACCTGGAGCCAAGGGCGATTCAAGAGTCATTTGTTTGTCTTGCTTTTGTTTGCACCTCTTACCAGCTGGGGTGCAGGAGAGCCTCGCAAACAATTTTGTGTATATAATACAGGAGCTGTAAGAGTTTAATTGGCGGGCTGCTGTGGCTGAGGTCCAGAGGGGGTAAGCACACAGGTGGACCCAGGAGGCAGGAAGGAAGGGAGCGAGGAAAGGAGAAAGAGTTGAAGAGACAGATTTCCATAGGAAACCGAGAACACAAAGATTTGTCATCTTTGTGCCAGGATATGAACCTGCTGTGTTTTTCCACGTTATGATCTCTACACACAACTCATCCTCAGGCAGTTTGTTCATTTTCAGGAAGCCAGCGACTGGGCCTGGGTTTTCTCTGCTCAGTATTTATTAACTCTGCCTGCTGCTCACACTATGTGACCACTGGAATTGAGTGATAAGGACTAAGCAGCAAATGAACTGAGTCCAAATGAGTCCATGGCTGAGGCTGACCCGAGGACTGAGTATAACGGGGCTGTATCCTCAGGACACGGAAATGGGGGTGTACCCCAAGGGAAGAAGAGCTTTATACCCAAACCTCATCTTTTGCCACCATCAACCCAACAGATAGCATTTCCTCAGGGCATGAAGCATTCTGAGAAGACCTGTTACTTTCACTCATCTCTTTGCACCGAGATAGCCTTCCTATGATGGGAAAACGGAGAGATGCTTTACTACCACGGTAAAGGCTGAAATCGACATCTGCATAGCAAGATGCACTCTCAAGCTTAGTTTTCATCAACCTGTTTTGGTTTTGCAGATGGCTGGTTTTGCAAGAGGTATCAGAAATTTGGGAAATAATGTCTCAATTTCTTACTTAGTGTTCAATAGTAGAATGTCTTGTTTTATCAACCGTGTTTAGAATGCTCATTTAAAACATAATCACATTTATGTTTAAGGAAAATGGAGCAGTCAGCTTGGCAGACTCCATCTAATGATGAAAAGGGAAGTTTTGGAATTTGACAAACATGAAATCCAGTGCTGTCGCTCTAGCTTAAGTGCCACAGCATCTCAGACACACTTCTAACCTTAGAGAACAGGAGTTTTACTTTGCTTTAAAGTGGGAATACTGCGTTCCTTGTAAGCTTATTTTGAGAACTGAGGTAACATGGATTTGGTGTTTGACAAGGGGGCTTCTCCTCTTTAACGAACCTATGCTCAGCGAATGCTAGCTTTAAAAAAAATCAAAATTGGCATATAATTATGGATAATTATAATAATAAATGCTTTTCCTTTCCCTGCTCAAATACAACTGCACAGAAGACGGTGGGCTGAAAAATGGTGGTGATTTTGTGTTTTAATGACTACAGACAGCTGCTAAGGTAGTTAATGATACAATCATACACGCATGTATTGGAACACACAAACATTCAAAAAAGGAGGTTACAAAGGGTTCAGTGGTTGATATGAAAACAAAATATAAACTCACAGAGCCCTGAATTCTTGCAGTGAGATCCCAGATTCGGCTTTTATGGGTCTAGGGTTGTTTCCCTTAGAAAACTATTAAACCTGCACAGCAAAGAATAGTCAGGGTCTCCGGTTCACAGGGAGCAATGTACACATTTCAGCAGCCTTTGAAGGCTTTTACCCTGGATGAAAAGGAATGCAAAGTGCCATGCAAATTAGATTTAACCTTCTGGCTCATTTGCCTCCATAAAAAGCAAAAGGCCCAAAGGATTCTATCCACATTTGAAGGCCATATTTTTATGTAAATAAGGAGTTGTTCGGAAGTTCTAGGGGTGTGAGGAATGCTATCCAAGGTCCCTGGGTGGGTCCCCAGGTGGCACACTGGCATGGCCAGCAGTAAGGCTTCTAAGTTGATGTCATTGGTTCGTGTAGGGGAGAAGAGACAAAGAGAGGGACCAGAAAAAAACAGAAAAGGGAAGAGTGTGAGTGAGCAGGGAATTGCAAAGAGAAGAAGCTGTAACCACCAGCAGGTGTTGGTAAGACTGAGGCTCTTCTCAGAGCCTGTGAGCTGAGTATGGTGGCTCATGACTTCAGCCCCAGCACTCACGGCTCTCTGTGAGTTCAAGGCCAGCCTGGTCTACACAGTGAGAACCTGACTAGAAGAAAGAAGGAAAAGAAAAACATAAAATAATATCCTGAGATAGTGGATACATAGTTAGAAATCCAGGTACCTATGAAATGGGTGCTGATGTAGTTCTATTATTGGTGTGGTGTTATTACATTTCACTTGATTGAGTGATTGCTTGCTGGCTTTGGACCTAGGCCCACACACATGCCAGGAAAGGGCTATTCCACTGCTCAGTCCCTGTACTTCAGCCTCTTTATTGGGGTCTGTATCCAGATTAGTTGGCATTCGTGTCTACCTCCTACTATGTGCAATCGGTGGTAAGTTCTGGGCACACAATGAAGTTATGATAGCATTCCTTTCTTTAAGACCATTGTTACTTTCAGTATCATGAGTAAAAGAACGAGGGAGGAAGTCACTCTTACATGTCCTAATTAGGAATCTTTTTTTTTTTTGATTTTTAATATTTTTATTACATATTTTCCTCAATTACATTTCCAATGCTATCCCAAAAGTCCCCCATAGCGCCCCCCACTTCCCTACCCACCCATTCCCATTCTTTTGGCCCTGGCATTCCCCTATATTGGGGCATATAAAGTTTGCAAGTCCAATGGGCCTCTCTTTCCATTGATGGCCGACTAGGCCATCTTTCGATACATATGCAGCTAGAGACAAGAGCTCCGGGGTTCTGGTTAGTACATCATGTTGTTCCAACAATAGGGTTGCAGATCCCGTTAGCTCCTTGGGTACTTTCTCTAGCTTCTCCATTGGGAGCCCTGTGATACATCCAATAGCTGACTGTGAACATCCACTCCTGTGTTTGCTAGGCAGGCCCCGGCATCGTCTCACAAGAGACAGCTATATTTGGGTCCTTTCAGCAAAATCTTGCTAGTGTATGCAATGGTGTCAGCGTTTAAAAGCTGATTATGGGATGGATCCCTGGATACGGCAGTCTCTAAGTGGTCCATCCTTTCATCACAGCTACGAACTTTGTCTCTGTAACTCCTTCCCTGGGTGTTTTGTTCCCAATTCTAAGAAGGTGCACAGTGTCCACACTTTGGTCTTCATTCTTCTTGAGTTTCATGCGTTTAGCAAATTGTATCTTATATCTTGGGTATCCTAAGTTTTGGGCTAATATCCACTTATCAGTGAATACATATTGTGTGAGTTCTTTTGTGATTGTGTTATTTCACTCAAGATGATGCCCTCCAGGTCCATCCATTTGGCTAGGAATTTCATAAATTCATTCTTTTTAATAGCTGAGTAGTACTCCATTGTGTAAATGTACCATAATTTCTGTATCCATTCCTCTGTTGAGGGACATCTGGGTTCTTTCCAGCTTCTGGCTATTATAAATAGGGCTGCTATGAACATAGTGGAGCATGTGTCCTTTTTACCGGTTGGGACATCTTCTGGATATATGCCCAGGAGAGGTATTGCTGGATCCTCCGGTAGTACTATGTCCAATTTTCTGAGGAACCACCAGACTGATTTCCAGAGTGGTTGTACAAGCTTGCAATCCCACCAACAATGGAGGAGTGTTCCTCTTTCTCCACATCCTCGCCAGCATCTGCTGTCACCTGAATTTTTGATCTTAGCCATTCTGACTGGTGTGAGGTGGAATCTCAGGGTTGTTTTGATTTGCATTTCCCTGATGATTAAGGATGTTGAACATTTTTTCAGGTGTTTCTCTGCCATTCGGTATTCCTCAGGTGAGACCTAATTAGGAATCTTAGTGACACTACACTCAAGATGAAACTGGAATGCCCTGTCCCGATAGAGGTTTTGGTAGAAAGCACTTCTCTAGGACAAGAACAACTCAAGGCCTTGAAAGAGCAGTCTCTTTGGAGGCCTCCTTAAAGCATGAACAGTGGGTTTCTACAGGAAACCCTTGACTGGGGATTCCTTGGGGCTGAACACCAAGGCCTGTGTTTGCCATGTGAGTTGGCTCCAGGTCGCCGCCTCACCTTCAGATACTGACCAATTCTCCTTCCCTGCTGTCACCTCCAGGTGACTGTGTTTTATTTTCCTGTCGTGTGATACAAGAGAATACCGAGGAGCAGAGCTCCAGGGCTCCAAGTTCCAGGGCTCTCCAAGCTCCAGGGCTCTCCAAGCCAGCAGGAGGAGTCCGATGCTCTAAGGATAGCGCTATCAAGGAGGGAGCGTCTGTGAAGAGTTTCAAGACAGCATTTCACCTTATGAATTTGCCGTGGTCCTTCCAAGTTGGTGAGTTGATCTAATGATGCCTTAGGTCAAACGGGAATTTGTTGTCCATTAACAGAATAATTAACTGAAAGTATAATTCATTAGCATTTAGACCCCATCCCTTAAATATATAATGCATGGAAGCAATTTAATTTTTTTCAAAAATATTTTTGTTTATTTTTGAAACTGGAATTTAATTAGTTTCTTCCTTCCTTCTCCTCCCTGTGAACTCTCCTATGCACTCCTCTCTCCTCTCCTTCAAATTCATGGCCTCTTTATCTTCAGGGTTATTGCATGAATATTAAGGCTTTTAGAAAAAGGGACTCTTGAGTTTTCTATCTATCTCTTTCCTCCTCTGTCTAGAAAACTTAAACATTTAGAAATGCCCTTATTTGAATTCTTTTACAAGTTCACATTTCGAGTTTAAGACTTTAACAAGAAACACAAACACCTTTCATAACTGACTACCTGAACTGAAGACAAATTGAATCTAAAAGTCTTGCTGCCCTGTAGAGATGGGGGCATTGATTGGCTCTTCTAATAATTTATTTCCATATCTTCCCCATATCAATAAGGAATTTTCCTGTTTGGAAAGAATGGAGAGTGACGGGGAGGATCTTGTTCTGTTAGTAGTTGTTGAGGAAGTCACAAAATATTTTGACTAGTTTGCAAACATGGGTGGCAGGGGTTGGGGCGGGGTGGGGTGGGAAGGGCAGGCAATGCCTTCCTCATGCAGACTGTTAAGGGGCTTAAGTTTGGTAACGCATAGGAAAGTTCTCTAAAAAACCACTCTGTGGTGGCAATGGCAGTAATCAGGAGGGTGAATCAAGGTGACTCTCCTGGCTCAACTGTATCTAGCTCCTCTTGCCTGTTAGGACAGACAGGCATCCAGGAACCAGATGTTGGATAAGTAAATGCAGATGCACACACACGCACGTATGCACACCTAAGAGCAAATAGATGTGCAAAAGTCTTCAAGGGTCCCACATTTACCACATTTATTCTATTTTACTTATGTTTTCAGCACTGGGGACTGAACCCTAGGCTTTGTGTATTCCAAGCAAGTGCTCTACCAGTGAGCTACACCCCCAGGCAGAGTGTCCAAAATTATCAATGCGTTTAGCAACATAGTTGGTTTCAGCTCTTGATATGCAATAGAATTAACCATCCTCTGTATCCAGTTGTTAAAACTATCCTACACGTGCACAGAAATGGCAGCTCCTGTGGCTGTTGTGTTATTCACGTCTCCCCTTTTGAGTCCTGGCTGACTAGATTAGTCATCATACGTACACACATGCATAATGCATACATACACGTTCGGGTCACGTTATGGATGTTTACTTTTGACTGTGAACAGGTTGAGAAGATGCAGATTTGTCAGGGTGTTACCTAGTGTCTTAGTCAGGGTTTCTATTCCTGCACAAACATCATGACATAGAAGCAAGTTGGGGAGGAAAGGGTTTATTCGGCTTACACTTCCATGCTGCTGTTCATCACCAAAGGAATTCAGGACTGGAACTCAAGCAGGTCAGGGAGCAGGAGCTGATGCAGAGGCCATGGAGGGATGTTCTTTACTGGCTTGCCTCCCCTGGCTTGCTCAGCCTACTCTCTTATAGAACCCAAGACTACCAGCCCAGGGATGGTCCCACCCACAAGGGGCCTTTCCCCCTTGATCACTAATTGAGAAAATGCCTTACAGTTGGATCTCATGGAGCCATTTCCTCAACTGAAGCTCCTTTCTCTGTGATAACTCCAGCTGTGTCAAGTTGACACAAAAATAGCCAGTACACCTAGGAAACGCCTGGAGTTGCAGTTGTGAGTGGCCCTGCCACGGAGCTGTGGGCAAGGGGCTTAGTTGCAGGGTTTTAAAGCACAGTGGCCCAGGCCTGTAATCCTATAATTTGGGAGGCTGAGGCAGGAGGATTTCAAATGTGACGTCTGCCTGGACTGCATAGTGAGACCTTTCCTCAACAAAACCCAACCAAGCAACCAACCAGATCTTCATGCTTGCTTTTGAACAACCCTCGGATTCTCACTCCATTTCCAAGGTGGTTTTAGATGAGCTCTGGAGGGAGACCTTCATGTGAGAAGGAACTGACACACAAAAGCTTTCCCTCTACTTACTGTGACTTTGTCTTTCCTGGGCTCTGGGCAGGTCTGGTTCTCCTGTCTATGGAATGAAGAACTCTGAATTCTCCCAGGAAATGAATAGGTCTCTGTACATTTGTACAGCGTAGCTCCCACTTTTCAGAAGTGGTAGTTCCACTTTCCCAGCACAGAGTCTCTTTGACTATGGATTGTGTGCGTGCATGTGTGTGCCTGACCTGTGGGTGTTTGCGTGTGTGTACTCAGCCATGTGTGCCCTTGTGCAGGCTTGAGGTTGCCATCTTCGTCAATTATTTATCTCCCTTATATTTCGAGACATGCTACCTCACTGAATCTGGAGCTAAGCATCTCAGCTCCATTGGCCAGCCAGCAAGTCTGTGGGATCCACCTGGCATGGCTTTTATGTGGATGCTGGGGTATTGGGGTATGTGTGTGTCTACATTCAGGCTTTTGAAGCAAGCACTTCACCTACTGAGCCATCTCTACCTTCTGACTCATTCCTAATATCCATCATGATACCAGCAGCATCAAATCAGGCAGAGATCATTCTATAGTTGTTGGACAATGGAAAGGGTCTCATTGTTAGGATCCATTGTAACACACACACAAATACACACACACACACACACACACACAAATAAATAAAAATCACACTTCTGTGTAGCTTCACATTTCAGAAGGGAGTGTTATACAAACAGAGGTGGTTATGTGAACCTTATTTATATGAAAAGGAGCTTTCTAAGAGGCCTCCAAAATGGATTCAAGTCTCGCATAAGATAGTCCCAGTCTGCAGCACATTTGTGGGCGGCTTGGGCAAATCGGATCCAACGCTAGGGAGCTGTCCCTATCAGGAAGACAGACACACACGGCAGACTTGGGCAAACCAGGTTCATTTCTTGAGTCCAGAGCATTTCTAAATTCCTGGTATTTTTGAGACTGAAAGGGGGGCAAAATGATCCCAGATACAGGGCACACTGAAGTCATATTTGGGAAGAAAAACTACCTTCCCTTGGCATGCTTGTGGGCCAGCGACCACTGTAGTGTTTTAACAGTCTGTTGCAAGCACAGTGAATGTTTCAGTTTGCCAGACCTGTCATGATAAATTAATTACAGGATGTTGCAGAAATGGCCAGGCTCCAGCAGCATCTTGCATGGTTTAATATAGACCCGTTTCCCCATTTCAATGTATTTGTGGTTAGATAAATCCTCAGAAATTTACAGCTGCTATAGACTAGTTTATTATGTAGTCTGCCTGCACACAGGAGAAGTATAATAAGAATTTGATGTTCTTAAAGTGCGTAAATTTGACTGACATTCCTTTACCACATGAGATACTTCACTGCATCAACATAGAGCTCTCAGCATCGTCTTGTGTGTAGCAGTCAGGGCTGGGTGGCAGCGCCACTGCCTAGCTGCCCTTCACACACCTCACATTAATAGTTCAGAAAAATTATGTGAGGCATTTATATTTGTCCACATCCCTGTGAACAAATTTAGCACCCACAAAAAAGCCAACTGATTCTCTGCTAAAAACACCAAAAACTGAACTGAATCTGCCAAGCTTTTCTCCAGGGAGCCTGCTTCCTTCAGTCTTCTGCCTGGGTTTGTTTTGAAGGTTCAGTTGCCTTCTCTACTCTTTCAACAAGTCCCCTTCCTTGATGTCTTACTGTTTGTCCCCTTCCCACTCTTACTTTTCAGCAATCTGTCTCTATCCCAAGATCATCTGAGAAATTGTCCCTTGATCGGCAGTTGTGAGTTTATGCCTGTAAGAATGTCACTCTTACGTTTTCATGTAATGATAAGCCCTCTCCATCCTGGAGAAGAACCAAACGAAGAACTAAGAAATGACTTAGACTACGCCAGCACCGCTGATCATTACCCGTGACTTTTACACTGAAGTAGGCTAGGAGTTAAGCCATTTTGACCTACGCAATGAGAGTTGCACAGGGAATTACAAATCCTGACACACACGTCTCCTATAGATCGAAGAAATAAGGCTGGAGGTTCTTGTTAGTAAACATCTCTTCAACTTTCTGAAGCAAAATTAGAAGAGGGAGGTGCTCCCAGCCTGCCCTTAGATGTGAAGGGGATCTAAAGACGCATTCTCGGCGTTTACAAAACAAGTGTTTTTTATGTTCTCCGGTTCCCGCCTTAGCTTAAAGATCTCCCTATTCAGTTTAATAACTAGAGCGGAAGGCTAGATGAATGAGGCGCCTCATTACTGACTTTACTTCCTGGGTCTCCGCAGAGAGGAGCTGTCTGCTTTTGCCTAGTTAGCCCATTGTTAATCCTAAGCGATGCTGACATTCCGTTCTCCCTCAGATAATTGGGTCCATCCATAGACTGAGTTCTTCAGTCAACACAGCCTTGTGATTGACACTCTGCCTGATGTTTGTATTATCTTGTACATGACTGGAATGGCGGCTTTTCTGTTTCATGAGTACAATGTTACTGTACATGTAATTAGTTTGACTCTACAGAACCTGTTTCTTCAGGAGACCTAACAACTGTGGTACGGAGTGAGGTGTTCCTAAGACTCATTATAGAACATACAAATGACCAGCTTTAGAAATAGTTTTCACTTTGATATATACAAATTTCTAGACCTGGGTGGAGCGTGGTTTTAGTCACAGGGAGTACACTTTAAACTCTGACTGTTTTGTTCTCTGCAGCATGTGAGGATTTGCGATGGACTCCACTTCTTCACTTTATAGCCAGTATGGGCATTTACAGGCTGAGTGCACGTGGACAAGCAACTTAACTTTCAGAGCCGTGTAATACTTACTTGTAGAGCAGGGAAGTTTTGTGTAGCTCAAATCTGATGCAAAAATAAATGGAGATTGTGTAAAAAAAATGAAGATCTGAGAAATATTTTCTGTAATCAAGTTCAATTGGGTAAAAACTGTTAATAAAATGTTGATTTAAAAATACTTGTACAAGGCCAGGCAGTGGTGGTGCACGCCTTTAATCCCAGCACTTGGGAGGCAGAGGCAGGTGGATTTCTGAGTTCGAGGCCAGTCTGGTCTACAGAGTGAGTTCCAGGACAGCCAGGGCTACATAGAGAAACCCTGTTTCAAAAAAAATAAAAATAAAAATAAAAAAATTGTACTATTTCATTAACACATAGGGACTTCAGCTGGAAATCAATTAAAATATATTAAAAAATCATTAATTTTTATACTGTCCTTACCTTTTTAATAATACTTAACATATGACAGAAGTAACACATTTACCTTTAACATGGTGACTTCTGGGTACAGTTGTATTGAAATTCTTTAAGAGATGTCACAAATAAAATTTTACAATAATGTATAAAGTCAAGAACATGTTTTTATGTACCAGAAACTATGCACAAAATTTTGTATGTTTCAGGTGTTAGCCCTTTAAAATATCAATTTCAGTTAAAAGTGTATATTTTATATCAAAAATTTGCATTTGTAAGATTCCATGATTTAAATGGAGTAGGTGGGTGTTTCCGCTGTACACAGGCACATCCACACACATGAAAGCCTGTCTATACACGTGTTTACCACACAGCCATGGGAACAGTATCTTGGGTTTTTATTATTAGAGTTTTGCAACTATTATTCACAGTGTAGTTTTGATACTATAGACACCGTGATACAGAGATAGTGTCAAACTGTTCATCTGAATAGTGTGACAGCATTCCATAATTTCATAATAGTTACTAAAAGACATGAGCCAAGTGGATGTGGCGTCTTAGGTCCTGCAGGAGTGTAGTCAGGACCTATGTCTCCAGCATATGCTGAAGACACCTCTCAGGTTTTCATGAATGGAACCCTAGACTCACACTGGCCAGCCTGAGGAGAGCCTACTTTTCCTGGTACAAAGACACATCTGTGGTGACTCTTTTTTTTTTTTTTTTTTTTTTTTTTTTGGTTTTTCGAGACAGGGTTTCTCTGTGTAGCCCTGGTTGTCCTGGAACTCACTTTGTAGACCAGGCTGGCCTCGAACTCAGAAATCCGCCTGCCTCTGCCTCCCGAGTGCTGGGATTAGAGGCGTGCGCCACCACGCCTGGCACATCTGTTACTCTTGTCTTCAGTAGGTTCAATATAAAAATAGACTTTCAACATTTCATGTGAACATGAAGATTTAAGCAAATGCTTAGCTCCAATGTTTTTTTTTTTCATTAGTTTCGATTTTTTTTTTTTTTTTGGTTTTTCGAGACAGGGTTTCTCTGTATAGCCCTGGCTGTCCTGGAACTCACTTTGTAGACCAGGCAGGCCTCGAACTCAGAAATCCGCCTGCCTCTGCCTCCCGAGTGCTGGGATTAGTTTCGATTTTAATTTTGATTTGTTGAAATTCTTTTTGATGAATCCTGTGTGAATGCAGGAGGGTCAAAGGCTCAGAAGGCAGAGATGGGGGACCCTTGTTGGTAAGTGAGCTCTGGGTATGCCAAGAGACCCTGCCTCAAATGAAGTGGAAGAATGACTGAGGAAGATGGCTGACATCAACACAGGGCCCACACTCAGGCATGTGAATGCACACCACGCAAACACTCGTGCATGCACGCATGCACACACACACAGCACACATGTGCACACACACAGAAAAGAAAGAAACCAGGAGCTGAAGGGGTAGGAACACAGCTTTATTTTTCATTGTCTCAAGCAGCACACTCACAAGACAGAAGAGAAGCAAGTTCAGAGTGACTGAGCTGCCTGCCCAAGTGTGCCAGGGACGCAGACACACAACCACAGCAAGGCCGCTGGCACTGGCCGCCAAGCCTTCGGGGCTGAGGGCTGTGGGCTTCAGCAGTTTTCAGTGTCACCCTGTATGCGCTGGAAATCTCCTTTAGTACTAACAACAATTCTACCAAGGCTCTCCACAGCAGGGTCATGTTCCCATTTTAAGCTTCTACAACATGTGCACACAGATGTGTACTCGAAGCTCCTCACGCTGTGCATCTGGGCACGTTTACACCTCAGTGCTCAACAGTACGGTTCTCACTTCTTATTTCAATGAGATCAATTGTTTACTTTGGTAAATATGTTTTTCTAACTTTACCATAGTCTGACCTTGTTGGGGTTAAATGCTTTACTGACAGACAGACTTATCATGCAGCTGAAGAAATGGATGAGTGAAGAGAAAGCCAAGATGGAGGAGTCTCAGCTATATCCAGCTGCAACACACAGCCATACGGTAATGGCACTGTTATTCTGAAACTAAAGACATAAATAATGCTGTGTAATAATTTAAAAACAAATATTCAGACTAAACTATAACCACTACAGAGTTTATATCCATAAGTTACTTATGTTGTTAAATATGAACTCTGTCTAAAAAATAAAAATAAATTGGGTGTACTGTTGTCAGTCCAGCCAAAATCATTCTTAGTCTAGGAGTGCTGAGCGACATACATTCACTCAAGGGAAACACAAACATTTAGTTTTCAAAAGCAAACTGCGTTTTTAACGTGTTTGTTCCTGGGGCTGTTTGCAGACACAATATCCAGAAGCTACTTGTGTTTCACACACGGCTAACTTCAAAAGCAGAGTCTCTGCATTCTGAGCAGAGCATCATGGCCACAGGTACACAGGACGATGATGGCTTAGTGAATGACTAACACTGGGCACACTGTTATTCACGTTTACTGAGTAGCAGTTCTGGGGTTTTCTCTATTGGCTTTTCCAGCAGCAGCAATATAATTTTGATGTAGTTACTAATAGCACAAGCACAATACTTTGACCAATAACACTCACAATGGTTCATAACAAGCCCAAAGGCCACAGTGACTTTTTTCTTTTTAGAGCTAACTTTGCTTCAGATTATTAAGGTCAATAAATACTGCTTCTTTTCACCCAAAATCTAACGAGAACTCCGTCTGGCGTAGACTTCACATCATGTGCACTCATCAGGCGGCTTCTGCTTCTTCTCCAGCTTTTTACTAGGGAGAAAAGCATACAAGATACTGAGTGACGTCTTCTAGCTACAACCGGAGCAGTTATGCAAGTAAGAGACTCAGCGACACACCTCACCTGCTAAATAAAAGTGCTATGTTACTATAACAATATTAACATATTAGCCGTCGTATAGCTCGCCCCTGGCTATACTGTTCACATTTCTGTGCATTGTTAGCAGCTGCACTGACTCTTCCTGCACTGACAGGAACAAAAAAGACCAATTTCTCAAGAGGAGTTGTGGCAGCTCCAAACGGAGCAAGATGCTGAAGGAAGCAGCTTCCGGGGCAAAGTCCTTCCCTTCAGGAGGCGGGGTTCTTATGGAGGCATTTCAGTTTCATCACTATAAAGAAGTAGACCACTTTCACAGAGACTCTCTCACGCCATGGCTGGGTCTAAATTTCAAACTGGACTAATTATAGTTTTCAAACTATAAGAGCCAAGGGAGCCAAGGTGTTCTGTGCTTCTGATCCGCCATGGCTGTCATCATCACTGGCTATCATGCTGACTATGCATCTAACAGAATCTTGGGATACAACAAGTTAAATTATTACTAAAAATCAAGGGCCAACATACAGATGTTGCTTTCTTAGAAACCACAGTGGACATGGATAGTGAGTGTGTGACAGACAGAGGGATTGACCAATTGAGTGGCACAGTTGACTCTGGATTTACACCTCCTGGGATCCCGCTAGCCAGAGAGGCCAGAGCACTGGACTACCCTTAGAAACAAGATGTAGCCTTGGGACAATGGCAACAGGTTAGGTCAACTCACCACCTCTGAGAAAAGCAATTGCTGACACATTGTGGCAGGCAAGAACAGAGGCTAGCCATTCCCCACTGGCCTTCCCAGGGAGGCAAACACTTGTGTTTTCCAAAACAGGCCTTACTTTAAGTATGTGTTTATGTTATTTTTTTCCATATGAGAAAAAATTTACATCCAAGGTTGGGAAAAATTCTGTTTTTAGTTCAGGTTTTCTGATTTTAAATTTGTTAAGTTCAATTACACAGATAAATTCCTGTATGTGCAGAAGCACAGAAAGCGAAACTCATGAGAGCAACTGGTTTAAGTGTAAAATGCAACAGACACAACATGCTAAAATACTATAGTAACAGGAGGAGTCGGAAAGTCATTTCTGTTATCATGTCACACTTCCGGCCCAATTAGGGACGGAGAGGAGAGGGAAAGAGAAGAGTGGAGGCTCAAATAAATGCAGGTACAAATCATACAGAGACCCTAAAGCCTGCAGAACACAGAGAGGAGAAGAAAGGTTAGGACAACACAACAGACAGAAGGGGAGGGGGCATGGTGGTGGCACAGGAGGAAGAAAGAAAGGGAAGGGAGACAGGCCACAGCTGGGAATCAGTGATGGCTCCGCAGGTGCAGAAGATGGAGGCTGAGCTTTGAAAAGTAAACAGAGAGGCAGGAGAAACTCCAGAGCGGAAGCCCTGAGAGAAGCTGAGAGAAAGCTGAAGCAGCAGCGACAGTCTCTGAGGGAAACGACTCAGACCATCAGAAGGAAGGAACAGTGCAAGAAACATACAGGCTGCCTGTTAGCGGGAGGCAGGGTTAGGATGAAAGGGACAGAGGGACAGTCAGGGAAGCCCCGTTCTCCCAAGAAACACAAGCCCAAGTCCAAGCCCCTCCTCTGAGGTATGCTCATACTGAGCAGGCCTGCAGCTAACACAGGACAGAGGCGTAAGACAGAGGGGGATCTATACAGAAAGATCATGAAAATGAATATGAAACCTGATGTGTGTGTAGAGCAGCGACACTGAGTCGCAGGCCAGGCCTTATGTCAGAAGGAACTGGACCCGGTACGGGTTTGGTTCTGTGCTGAGCTCCCACGCAGGAAATGCCAGCATGCAGTGGCGGCCTGCGAGCACCGCAAGAACTTGCTATCCAGGCAGAGCCCTCAACACGGAAGAGGAGAACACCCCGCTTAGGGAACTGGGTGTTAGGAGACCTTGAGCCTCGGGCTCTTGTGTAGAAAGATCATGTTAGAACTTTTGAAATTATGTTCATTTTGAAGGGAATGTTGAAGTAGTGTGAAAACGTTGAGTAGAAAAAAATCAGAAAATAAATAGATACCAAGGAAAAATACTCAGCACGGCCTCAGCACCCAGACAGTGAACCCACACCTGCCCATGCTGCTGTTCAGGGGCGCGCGCTGAGCCTCAGCACCCAGACAGTGAACCCACACCTGCCGATGCTGCTGTTCAGGGGCGCGCGCTGAGCCTCAGCACCCAGACAGTGAACCCACACCTGCTGATGCTGCTGTTCAGGGGCACACACGCTGACTATACCTACCTACCTTCTAGATTTATCAATCACATCTTTCCACTTATATGCAATATGACAAAAACATGACAAAAACTGTGTCCAATGAATAACGAGTACCTGACAATGGATCATTTAAGTGTTTCACAATGTAATAAATTCCTTTTAGAAGAGCGTCCACTGAAACCACAGTCTCAATTGTGCTGTTGCAGGTGGGCTTAGCCATCAACCTCCCACTAAGAGGCAAGCAGCTGAGCCAGCATATTGAGTCAGAGATAATTTAACCAATGCTTTCCTCATAAAGACTGAATTAAACATCCACTTGAAGACACAGTCTTTTAACTGACTCTCTCCCTTGTCCTCAAATATTCCCCTGCTGTCTAGTAAGGGACATATTTAGTTTTGAGATGGAGTTTCCCTAGTTGGCCCAGAACAGCTTTGAACCCCTTGCTCTCACCACTCTTCCAGCTTCGAACACGAGCAACTGGGGTGACAGTCTTCATCACATGTAGCTATGTAAGAATTGTGAAAACCGTACACTCACATGCTCTCTTTCATGAAAATAAAAACAAACTTACTAGCAAGCTTGCATCCATGAAGAACGACTGGATTGTACACAGGGACATACATCTATGAGTGTAACCCACTTCCTTGTGTTCTCATAAAAATTATATTTCCTATATTTTGAAACTTGCTGTCATTTTTGTAATAAAAATTATGTTTATTTCTCTGATGATCTCTTGGAGCTTTCTATACGCTACAGGTACAAAATCATTAGGAAAATTCTATATGCTACAAGTACAAAATCATTAGGAAAAATTCTATATGCAACAGGAACAAAATCTTTAGGAAAAATTCTATACGCTACAGGTACAAATCCTTTTGGTAACATTCTTTTCTAGCCCAGCTGCTATTTAAAAACTTTATTGGTCTTTTTTAAAAAAACACATTTATTTTTATTTTATGGGTATGAGTATTTTGCCTGTATGCATGTACGTACATATGTGCGTAAGTACGTATGCATGCATGTACACCACGTAGTATCCAAGGAGGACAGAAGAGGGCACTGATCCTGCCGCTGGAGTTACTGACAGCTGTACGCTGCAGTGCCTGCTGGGAACAGGCAGCAGGTGCTGTAACTGCTGAGCCATCTTCCCTGCACCACTTTTAACGTTTCCAATCCATAAATCCAAACATCTGTTCCAGAATGGCTCCTAGCTGGACACAGTGACATGTAGTAGCCACAGTCGTAGGTTCTCAGAAGCTAAGGCAGAACTGCTTGAGCCCAAGAGTCTGTGGCCAGTCTAGGAAACAAGAGCTGCCTGTCCCCTAAGAAACAAGCCATCACGATGACAGAGTGAAAGCACTCAAAAACCTAGAGGAAGGGGTTGGTGAGATGGCTCAGTGGGTAAGAGCACCCGACTGTTCTTCCAAAGGTCCGGAGTTCAAATCCCAGCAACCACATGGTGGCTCACAACCATCCGTAACGAGATCTGACTCCCTCTTCTGGAGTGTCTGAAGACAACTACAGTGTACTTACATATAATAAATAAATAAATCTTTAAAAAAAAAAAACCTAGAGGAAAACCTAAAATGTTTTCTAACTCTTATATCATGATCGTATACAAAGCCATTTCCAGGATTATTTAATTATTCATCTATGTTTTTCTATACAAGTAGATTAACTTTTTTTCCTAATTAAAAAAGTTATGGAAGCTGATTTCCAGCATGTACCACATGCATGCATGTGGGCACAGTAGGGCTGGACCACTGAGTATTTTGTTTCAGTAACTTTCTGCCTACAGAGAAAGCAAGGTGCCTGTCAGGCTTCCCTCCATTCCTATGCCTGCCCACCTGCCACCATGTCCCCAAGGGCCTGTCTCAGAGGTAAGCACGGCCCACTGTCCAGGTTACAGCATAAGTCAGGCTTGTTTCCTTGGGACCCCAGGTCTCTTCCCACAGCTGGACGGGCTTTTCGGTGGCACTCACCTCTCAGTTCGCAGACCTTCTTGTCATTCTCTCTGTATAAAGATCTCCACACCGAGTTTCCTGCACTGAGTTACTATACAGTCTGACTGTTCTCTGTTCACAGCCCAGGATTTTGGGAAGAAAGACGATTCTGGAGGTCTTTTTCCTTCAGGCTGATGACAGTCTGACTCAATAGTACTACTAGTCCTGTCTACCAACACTTTCTGCAGGCCACTAATAGCTTCTTGGCTACAATTCCCAATGACCCCTTGCCAGTGCTTACACCAGAGGTGCTCTCTGGCATCTGCCATTGTTGACCAGGATGTCTGACATCTTTTCTTGGTGACAGAATAAGTCTCTGCTGATTCTCTCTTACCTCTATCAGGGTGACTTTGCGGACCATCGGCTCGCTTTTCTTTGTCTCCATATCCACTTTGTGTCCTCGGTCCTCCACGTTTTGATCTTTGCCCTTCTCAGAACTACAGGAAGGAAAGAGGATAAGTGAGAAGCCAGTAAGCCAGTGGCTGGAGTGGCTTAGATAAGGCGTGGATCTAGGGATGGGTTGGGATGGACACAGATGACAGGTGGGAGGGTCTGAGGAAACCACTGGACAGAGCTACATGTGGGATTATCCAGAGGAGTGGGAGACAGCTGCTCCATCCTAGCCACATCCTGTGAAGGGACACGAACTAAACAAACTCTGCCTGTTTCTGAAAAACATTTAGATGCATACGGAACACCTGAAAGTTTTATCAATACAGATGGCAAACATATTGTTACAGGATTTTTCCTAACGACAGAAAAAGGAAGAGGTTCCTAAGTGAGCCTTCACACAGCAACTACAGAAGGCAACAGAAAGTGCAATGGAAACAGCAGGACATACACTATGGTTTGTTGTAGCACAATGTTATATGTTAGGAAAATGAATACAGGAACATGAAAAGAGAGGACCCCAAGAAGTAAGGGCTGTTTTTTTACCTAGAGTATGTGTGGAAGCTGAGACCATCCTGAACAGAGCTGTAGAGGATGGAGGAAGGGTAGAGCGTGCACACACTGCACATGCGCACTCGGGGTCACGCTCTGGCTCTCACGGGAGCATCTGAACAGAGGGACTTTTAGGGAGGGTGAATACGTTCATATACTTCTAGCCAGACAGAACCATGCCAGTGGTTTAGAAGGAAAAGAGCCAAGAATCTGCTTGCCTGGGAGCACATACATACACACTCTCCATATGTGCCATAGTGAGAAGGCAGTCATGTGAAAGTCGGGAAGAGAGGTACATCATGGAGGACATGATGTACCCATGAAGCTTAGTAATGACAGGTTTCTAGTCAGTCTGCGGCCGACTCCCCAGAGGCACATGGTAGCAGGTGAGAACTGACTCCTTCAAGCTATCCTCTGAGCTCCACATGTATACCATGGCTCACAGCACTGCCCCCTCCCACAGTACAGGAATATATAGGGAAAAGGTAATAGACAGGTAAAACATTTAGACAGGTATTTATTTCACCAAAGAAATAATAAAAATATATATGGACTCAAACACACACACACACACACTTAGGGGTAAGGATATACAAATTTCAAACAGTGAGATACATCTTGAATTCTAATGACTGAAATTACAGTCTGACTATATCAAGTATTGGTGAGGAAACACAACCACCTTGCATACAGGTAAGCTGATAAATGTGAGATCGTACAGATACCCAAGAGAAGTGAAGACAAACGTCTATGCAATGACTTGTACACAAATACTGATATTTGCAGTGGCTCCAGACTAGACAATTCAAAGTGCTATTAACAGGTAATAAACAGACAAGTTGTGGAACTTGAAACTCTAGAAGGAGAGAGGTCATTGGGTGTCAAGGGATGGTACTTACAGAAAGGAAGAAACAGAAGGAAGATCTTTTTAAAAAGAAGGAGAATGTCTTTAATTATGGTAATGGCTCATGAAATCTACCCTTCCTAAAATCTGAAGTGTGTAAGATGTTATTTATTGTATATTAAGTTTATTTCACTAGACATGTTACAAATATACATGAATACACAAAACCAGACCTATAAAAATATGTGTATGTATATGTGTGTGTGTGTCTGTGTGTTAATGTGTGTGTTGGTGTGTATGCACTTATAGGTGCGTGTGAAGCCCAGAGGACAACCTAGGGTGCTAGGCTGGCTAGTTTCATATCAACTAGACACAAGCTAAAGTCATCTGGCTAGAGAGAACCTCAGTTAAGAAAATGCTTCCATAAGATGGAGCTATAGGCGAGCCAGCATGGCATTTTCTATTAGTGGTTGATGGGGGAGGACCCAGTCCATTGTGGTTGGTGCTATACCTGGGTCGGTGGTCCTGAATTCTATACAGAGTCAGGCTGAGCAAGCCATGGGGAGCAAGGCAGTAAGCAGCACTCCTCCATGGCCTCTGCAGGAGCTCCTGCTTCCAGGTTCCTGCCCTATTTGAGCTCCTGTTCTGACTTCCTCCTATGGTGAACAGTGATGTGGAAAGGTAAGCCAAATGGACCCTTTCCTCCCTAGTCTCTTTGGTCGGGTCCTGGTGTCATCACAGCCACAGTCACCCTGATAGGACAGGTGCCACACTCAGGAACGTCTTTGAGATGACCGTCTTTCATTGACCTGGTGCTCACCACTCATGCTAGACTGCCGGCCAGCAAGCCCCAAGAATTTTCTTTCTCCATCTCTCTAAGGTTGGGATTATAGCCACATGCTACCATGTCAAGCATTTTCCCCCTTGGGTTTTGGGGCTCAAGCTCATGCTTCTGAGATAAGTACTTATTTATTCACTGAGGTACCTCCAGCCCCAATTCTGACCCTTTCTCACTAGCCTTATCGCTACCATACTTTCTTTAGGAATGGCCAAATCAATTTTGAATAATTTTAATATTATCTTAACAAGTTTCTCTGGTTTCATCATTACCTACTACTGTGCACTCTTCTGTCAGATGTTAGACTGATACTGTTAACACTTGAGCTACTCCCTCTATTTGATGACACCCTTCCCCCTTACTAGAGGACTATAATGCTTACGACTTACCCTGGGCTCTTCATTCTCTCTCAACAGCTTTGTCTGTTCCATACACCCCAGCAGTTTCCGCACAGCGGCATAGGAGAGCAGGCATGCTCTTGTGCACACCCCTGCCTCGAGGCCTTTGCATTTCTCTCTCTCACACCACTCAATTCCCTTTTGCCTTCTACCCTTCTTTGCAAGATCATCTCTGACAATTCAACTTAAGCCACAATAGACCCACTATAGCGAGTGGATCATGTCTATAATTCCAGCTCTTAGGTGGATAAAACAGGAGGATTACCTATGAGTTCACGGCCAACCTAGACTATAGAACATGACAGTTGCAAATAAAAACACTAACAACACGAAACAACACCAAAATTCTGGAACAATTACAGCTATCTCTAGCTTCCGTCCATACTTGATTTTTCTCCACAGTGTAGCACACTCTGACACAGCTGTTTTACCCATGAGGAAATAACATGCCAGCTCTTTGAGACAAGGGCTCTCATGAGCTTACTGTTGCATCCCCAGTGCCTGGAGCATGAGGAGATGCTGGTGCCTGACGGACTGCTATGTAGAAAATGATCTGCATTGCATCTGTGTTCTTTGACACACTCAGCACACTCAAAGGCACGCACCATGCGTTGTTCTCAGTGCACATTAGTGCCTAGAACAGTCCTTCCTGCAGAAAACAACCACCAGCATTTTCTCCATTAGGCTGACTCTCCCCTGGAAAGACAGTTACAGCAGCCGGGTCAGAACCGAACTAAATTCTTGATATAGATGAATGCTTATTCTGGGTCATGTAAACCGCAAGGCACACACAGCAAGCTGTGCCTCCTGGTCTCACCTTCCAATCCTCAACGGCTCCAAACTCTCCAATCCTATATTCTTCAGGAATAACAACTCATTAGCGTGACTAGTGACTAGACTACCCCGTCCCCACCTACCACAAGTCTCCAATCCCACCACTAGTCTCTTCCCAATCCCCCTTGATATCTGAGTGGCTTTCCCCCCCATCCCTGGGTCCTGTATCCATGTAAATGCTCTGAATGTTCAGCTCTGAAGGCTCAGTGGAACCCCGCCCCGTTCCTGGAGGCCAGCCTGCTCTTCCCCTCTTGCGATGACCACCTGCCTCTCTTCATTTTGCATCTCATATGTAATTTGTATTATGAGTAATTAAAGTAAACAGCCTGGAAGAAAGTTATGAGAAACAACATGTTAGGAGAGGAAGGTGGGCTGCAAACTACATCCTTCAGGAGGGAGGGGAAAGATACTGTGACCTACGATGATGCTGTATTTTATTCCATACATTCAGTCAGTTTCTGAGTATCTAAAAAGAATCCAACAGCACAGCACGGCAGATTACCATGCCTTAGCTGTGCAGGTTTGTAAGACTGTCTGCATTTGTGAAGGAGAGTGTACCTTCTCCTTTTCTTCTTTTTTAAATCTATTTTGAAGCGGCTTCCCTACACATTGAGCTTCCTTGCCTTCTGAACAGTCTTTCTCCCTGCCAGTTGGCTGCTTGTCTGCTGTGCCTGCGGAACCCCACGCTGGCTTTCTTTCCTTTTTCCCACTGCTCTCCTTGAAGCTGCTGAGATCTCCAGTGTGACTGCTCTGGGGTTTCCTTTCAAACCCTAATGACATTGTCTTTGACTTCTGTTCAAATCCATTCTTAAATTATTTTATTAATGAGACCAAGGACCCCAAGGAGAGGCCCTGAGTTCTCCTGTATCATTTGGCAGTCACTAAGAGACCCTCCCATTCCAGTAACAATATCTTCCCATGGCAACTGTGGCAGTGACTATAGCTGAGAAAGGACAAGCAAGCCCAGTGGTGAGGGTCTGGAGACTGAGGTCTTAATTTAGGCAGTGACAGTGTGGCCCGAAAGCATCAGCACCCGGCTAACTAGAGCGGGGGTGGAAAGAATTATAACCTATCTCCAGATTATGAGTCCATGACTTTTAAAGTCTACTTAAAAATGATCCATCTCTCATCTGTGGAGTAAAATATTGTCTTGCAGCATATTGCATTGTTCGACCTGGTAATCCTCATCCTCTGAATAAGAAGGGGTAAATTACGCTTCAAACCTTGGGAGCATGTAGGTTATCTTAACCTGAACAACATACCAGAAGGAAGCCCAGCAGGGAAGGTCTGTGTGCACACTTGAGGGACACAGGAGGAGCTAGCACACGCCTGTGCTGTTCATGGATGCTGCATTTATGCTTTGCTGGTGACACCAAGCACATGCATTCTGCATTCTGGTGGGAACGTCTGGGGAACTGGCTGTTTTCCTGGAAAGCCTCAGAGGAGAGTTTCCTCATTTAGTGCCACCTCACCGTGCACTTGGACTCAGTCAATGTTATTTCAAAACACTACTCAGACAAGCACATGAAAGAAAACAGTGAGTCTGCTGATGCTCTGTGCTGATGCTCTGTGCTGATGCTCTATATATCATGATTTCTCTGGCTTCTAACACATTCCTAAAGTCCCACAAAAATCAGTAGTATGAAATTTAACTTGTGGTCTGGTCATTGTGTTATGAAAAAGGGATACAGATCATCGTTAAAAAACAGAGCAAAACAAACACTGCTATTATCATTGCAAATTATCCAAAAGGAGAAGCTACTTACTGCTCCACAGGCTGTGGGCCCAGTCTGGAATCCAGGGGTCTGCCCTTACTGAGCGACTGCTGTGAAGGAGGAGAGAAAACCAAACAGTAAGTCAAACAGGTGGGAGGACCACAGGGTCAGCACCCACAGAGTCCCTACCAGCTTGGAATGAAGACAGACACCAGTGTTTATACCTGTCTTGAGGTTGTAAGTCTATCCCAGTAACATACTCAGTCCTAGGGAAACCAGGAGCTGGCGTACCACAGGGTGTGCACCCTTCAGGTCAACTCTCAGAGACTGGCACAAACAAACAAACAAACAAACAAACCTCCCAAACAAACAAAACCATTAACAACAAGAACAAAAAATCCACAAAGAAACAAAGGGAGAGGTCGTGTGAGCTGAGGTTAACTCAGTGCTGTGGTCTGTTACTTGGGCCCCACATGTCTTCCCTCATTGCTTCCCTCTCTGGTCTCATCAGCCCATCCATGGTTTTTAAGTGAGGCTCAATGGAACTGAATGCAAGATTCTGAAGTTGAACACTGTAAACCTTTTACAAATTTGCTCAGTAAATCTTGCTTTATTAGTGGCACCCCTGGGACAAGGACTGAATCCGTCCTTGTGGAGGAGGGACCAACTTTGATTCCAAGTGATAGACGCTTCCTCTAGAGTTTGGAGCATCAGCTCCAACCCAAAGTTCAATGAGGAAGTGGGGTTTGCTGTGGCACAGAAATTTATAAATCCATCCAGTACTGCCATGAAACAGACTGAATCGAAGAAATTAGATGTTACAGAAAAGATTCATTAGACACTCAAAATAAGGCAATAAATTACTGAATAATATCCAAGTGAAAGATAGCTACAAAGTTATTTAAATTAAAGTCATTCAGAAGACAAAAAGAAAAACTAGATGAAAGAAAAGGACACAGCTTTTCTTTCAACCTTGCTTGAGAGCCACTGCGTTCCCATCTTCTCTCCACTGACGCTCACTTTGTCTCCACTTCTCCTTCATAATCACATTTCTGGAGACTGCGCCTCAGCAAGCTTTGTCAGCAAGTACCTGCGACAAGCAGTACTTATAAGGAGTTTTAAGACGACTGCTCGTCTTGACTATGGTCATGTGTTTACTATCAAGTGGCTTTAAAACAAACATTTGAGGTGAGAATTACAGACACACAAGGCAGGGGTGAAAGGTGGGTGCTGTAGCAAGTGACCCCAGCAATTGGTGTGCCTTTGCCAGTACAGTTGATAAGACGCAGTTAAAACACACTGAAAAAAAATACACACTCACAGTCAATTTCAATTCTAAGACTAGTTCAAATTGGTAAATCCCTAGCCTGTCCTCACCCCATAGCATAATAAGCAACAAAAAGGATCAAAGCCAAACTCAGAATTAATCCTCACAGAGCTTCCCCAGCTTCCAAACACACTGACAGAATTAAATGGGAGGTTTGAATTTTAACAATTCTTTACAAGGTTTAAGTATCAATTCTACCTCTTTGTCCAAGAAAGGCCAGCATTTTACCAAAAACCAACCAACCAAACAAACAAAAACAAAACAAAACAAAACAAAAACTTATATGCTTATAAAGCACGGTAAAACCACTGCAGACATGCTGCTCTAATCTGATTCCCATCATCTGCATCTATTCTGCAGTTGACCAGAGAAACAAGCAGTCGCCCCGTTAAGCCAGTGGTACCCTGCTTATAACAGAGGGGGATGCTAGGCTACCCTCAGATTTCTGTCTGTAGACATTAAATAGACTGAGGGAGGTAGTAATCAGAATGCAGTGTGTGCAGCAAGTCAAAACCACATTTAATAAAAGATAGAAAACAGATTAAATATTGTCCATGCCCCCGTGCTCTTATGCAACACCACTGGTATACCTCATTCTTTTCCCATGATACAAGGTGGCTTGGGCTATGTTCAAATGCTATAAACCTTCAGTCAGTAGATCTGTGATTGTCTTTACACTGATTCGTAAGAACTCTTACTTAGGACTCACACTTCACTCTAAAACCTTTACTCACTCATTCCTTGGTCTCAGCAGCAGCAGCCATATGGGAAGTGCTCATGGAGGCAGTAGGAAGGGGAAGAAGGAGTTGTCTCTGTCAGCTGTTTTATTTTATCTTAAACAAAAGCCCCCACGGCTGGACCGCAATCAGCCCACAAGTGCCCCCCACCATCAGCGAGGCCAAGGAGCAAGGCAGCCGGCCCTTCCTTCCCTCCTTTCCACACACACCTCTCAGTTGGTTTGTGACTTCGTTTCCTCTTCATGGCCACCCTTGATTTGGAGAGGAGGGATGGAGAGAGGAAGATGAGCAAAGCGAGGATGAGGAAGGGCAGGGCGAGCCTACAGATGCCTGCTTCCCACACCCTCACAGCCTCTGGGATGGTTGGCAGGTTAGGGTGCAATGAGGCTCACACAGGAAATGAATGATAAATAGAGTGATTATGTGGAGATTTATCAGGAAGAAAACGACTTGAAACAGCTTTGCAAAAAGAGGAATGGGCATGCAAACGACTCACCGGAATAGACATTGTAAGAACGTGAGGAATGGACGTAAAGTCAAACGCAATCAGTATACGCTGTAACCAGCACAGCAGCACCAGGTAAGCAGACTCGCGAGAGAGTGTAGCTTTATTTTACATGCTATTATCCGCCCACTGATACATTTACCCTCTCAAGTGGCTCATTTCTACTTTGTGTGATTTTTTTTTCTTTTAGAACATAGACATAAGAGAAGAAGGTTGCCAATGAGGGGTGGGTGGCTCTGTTCTTAATGTGTGTGGCCCACCTCTCTTGGCCTTTGTTAACTAGGACTGGGCTCAGCATGAACGCATAAGGTCCCACAGCACAGCACTACACTGATGTCTACAGATGAGGAAACGGAGGCCCAGAGTCACCAAGGACGCAGGAGCAGCTGCAGGGCTATGCCAAGTTTGCTAAAACTGACTTCACAGTCAAATAATTTTCACTATCATTTTGTTTGAAGTCTGAAGTGCCAACATGCATACGAAGAATCATTCTGAGTAAAAACTAGGTTTGCATGGCTCGGCACACCCTTGCCAATGGTATAGATCCCAGAGTTTTAAACTGTAGGTCACAGCCCTGTAACTAAATGTAGGAGATATATACATAAGATTGAAAAAAGGGAACAAGAAAAGGTTCTGTTGTGGAATGGCCAAAAATTAATTAAAAGTCAAATGGGAGCTGAGTCTGAGGTGAAACATGTATGTTAGCACACACGTGTACTACTTCCTGAGCCTTCCTGCGTCATAAACATGTCTGCAGTATCGTGCACCCTCTACCAAGCAGCCCTGGTGCTAAACCCCACAGCACACACATTCTGCACCGCTACACTGTTCACTGTTTCTGTCACACAGTGCCAGGAATGTCTGAACACAGCTCAGGTGTGAGGTGACCATGTTACAAATTGTGTTTTTATTATATACACACATTTTCTTTTTGCATTTAACAGAACCGTTTTCATTATGGAACAAAAGGGGCAAACAGCATGTTCTTTGTGTAAGTCGTTAGCATTTGACAAATCCCTTTGTGTCAATTGATACCATGTGACAAACTACTCTATCTTTGGGATTTGTATCAAAATGTTGGCTTTTAAAAGTTGCTGTTTGAGTTTCATAAAAAACCAAAAAGTTAACTGAAGCTGTTTTGGATTAGGAGAGATTTCCCAATCATGTCTCACATGGCTTTAATGGTTGTGCTATGTGTATGAAGCATTTATGCAAAGGGCTGATGGGGACATACTCCAACAGAGTGAGACCTGCCCACTCCCCTCTGACTGTCCAACCAGCACCCTCTTACATGCAAAATCAGAATGTCTACAAAGCACACAGGAGCCAAGTCTGAAGCCAACCTCACTCCATACAAAAGGTCCCAAGGACAGGGAACTCTATCGGGCCAGCGATAGATAGGATCTCATACCCACTTTCCTAGTCTTTTCTCTTAAACAAATAACTCAGGGGGATCTTTAAGATTCTCCTTCCATCTACAGACTTGAACAAGAAGTTGTGAGCCACAACAGAGGCAAGGGAGGCGACCTGGGATCTCTTGTCTCACAGTTATTTACACACATCTGGCCTTTGTTTCCTGGCTTGCTACATCCTGTAAGATGGCCACGGGCATCTAGCTATTCTTCTCCTCTCCATTTTTTGGCCAAACTGTAAATAAATTAACTTTCCTTTACCAATGTCCGCGTCCTAGCTCCTCTGGGATAGAGGGGAACAGGTAGTGGGTTTATGGTCCTAAGTACTCTACAACCCTTTCCAGTCTCATCAGAGATTCCAGAGTGAGCTTTGGTTGGTGGTATTTATTACAGTTAGGATACAGCATGCGTCCCGTTGGAGAATTAATATGGTGATTGATGCAGAATTTAAGGGCATTACTGTGATCAGTGTGGCAGAGCCTTGGTCGAGGACAGCCACCTGGGTCACTCCCTGGAAGAGTGCACCCTATTTCTAGTCCCTTCCTCATTCCTTCTTTGCTCCCTGCTAGGAGATGAGCAGCTCTGATCCATCATGCCTTCTCTGTAAGAATGCCCTACTGTACCACAGGCCCCAAAACACTGGAACCTGCAGATCGCTGGCTAAAACCCAGGAACTGTGAGCCAGGATAAATTCTTCGTCTTTTAAAATACTTTCAGGAATTCTGACAACAGAATCTAGTTCACCCCGAGGTCAGAGGTATGCATCTATGACCAAAGGCTAAGTACAGGGTCTAGTACTCAGGCACCTCTCACCTCTACATTAGAACGACATTGCTTTTATCTTTTCTTACTTTTGTCCTGGTGTCGTTGCTGGGGATCAGACTCAGGGCTGAGCAAATGCTTTCACAAGGAGCTACTCCCCAGACAGAGAATGAGCTTCTGAAATAGCAATTTAATCACATCACCTCTCCGCTGGCTCACACACTCTGAAGGCTCCTACCACCCTTGTATGAAGGCTTCTGAGATTCTGCTCATTTATTTGTCTTTCCTCCTTTCTTTCTCCCTCCTACCATGATGCTGTGCTGGGCCACGTTAGGGCCTCCACAGGCTGGTTCTCCTGTCTCAAAGGCATTCCCCAGTGATAACTTCTGGTTTTCTTTCTTTCTTTCTTTCTTTCTTTCTTTCTTTCTTTCTTTCTTTCTTTCTTTCTTTCTTTCAGCTCTTGATTCTTTTTTTTTTAATATTTTTTATTACGTATTTTCCTCAATTACATTTCCAATGCTATCCCAAAAGTCCCCCATACCCCCCCCCCACACTTCCCTACCCACCCATGCCCATTTTTTGACCCTGGCGTTCCCCTGTACTGGAAATATAAAGTTTGCGTGTCCAATGGGCCTCTCTTTCCAGTGATGGCCGACTAGGCCATCTTTTGATACATATGCAGCTAAACTTCTGGTTTTTACAAACAACCCTACAGCTTCCTGTCCCTATCTTTTTTGCTTTTGTTTAATTTTGTGACTTTATGACTAATGCCACTTCCATTCTCTAGGCTATAATGCAGTGACTATTGCTCATTTATTGGTTATCACCAGACTCCACTCTCCTGCACTGTCTGAGAAAACAACAGGCTTTCTTAACAGTGTTAAACAAGTGAGAAGATGCCAAAGCAGGTCCTCGGGTAGGGCCTGCGGACCAGGAGAATAAAAGCAGAAAGTAATCAAAGAGTTTTCTACACAGGAAATGCTGATCTCCCAAAATCACAGCTGAAAGGGTAAGCTTACAGAACTACAGAGAGCCGGAATGAAGACTTGAGAGATGTGTGTTTGCTTGCAGAGAGCAGGAGCCAGAGTCAACTCGGAGGCCTAGAGTGGCAGCCTGAGACATGTGTTGTTGTTTTCTTTGATGAGGTGTTAGGGAATGTGGCAGTGAGTCAAGGGGAGCCAACGACAAGACACTGTGCCCCACTGAGGCAGGCCACCAGAGCCTGACACTCCACAACAATGAATAAACACAGAGCACAAGTGACTAAAATGGACAAGTGCTTTACTCCAGGGCTGGAAACTGGTGAGACAATCCACGGACTCCAAGTGCAATTTATGCTCAGTAATGGTGCTTGTGTGAGCTGACTTCCTGGGGACTAAGTGACTTGGCTTGGGAAGCACAGAGATGGATTGTAGGCAAGCCAGACAGTAGAAACACCAAAGTAACCCTCCATTTAAAAAACGTGTATCAGTGACTTGTGTGTGCCAGTGTGCACGCAGCTGTGAGGGTGTGTATTACAGAGAGTGGGTGTGGAGATCAGAGAAAGCTGCAGGAATTGGCTCCCTGCCTTGACTCTGTGGACCCCGGAGACTGAGCTAAGGTAGCCAGGCTTGGCAGAAACTGCCTTTATCAGCAGAGCCATCTTGTCCCCCCACTCATCCCCCTCCCCTTTTCAATTCCTGAAAACAGAAGAGTGACTCCGTCTTCTTCCTCTTTTGAGCATGAGCTATTTCCTAATCTCCCATTATGAGGGAACAATTCTTTCCAAACCAGGCCACACAGACTATAAGGAAATTCTCTGCATTAAGATATGAAGCATGTAGGTGGTGGCTACTCAGATCCACCTACCACAATAGGGAAACAACACGGTAAACAGAGAAGGCTCACTCAGTGCCAAGTTTAAGGCAGTGTCTTGTTCCTATATGTCTAGAAAATTTTTATTTCATGATTCATTTGGATAAAAAAGACCCTTAAGAAAAGGCTCAGTCCCCTTTACATTTCATAAAAACCAAAACTACTCAAAACTGTTAAAATCGACTATCACTGTAACCGCTAAGTAATAACCAGGACGTGAGCACGTAGTTAATTTTCTATGGCTTGTGCCCAAATTAACATCAATTCCTCAAGCACAGGAAGCAAGCAGCAGTCAACAGGGTTAAGAGGTCTGCTGGCTTATGGGGTAGAGGGTTGGCTGGGTCTAGGCCAGATACCAAAGTTCCCCCTTCATAAAGTTTAAACAACAACAACAACCAGCCCCCAGCCCCCGACAATGCACACCATTTCCCTAGGAGAATGCATTATTGTCTGGAAATGCCTACAGAGTTGCGGATGAGTATCTTTTAAGTAGAAAGGCTGTCAGATGAGCACACAGTAGTCAGGTGCCAGAGAGCTTCCAAGGAAGGGCCATGCTGCTTGTGAAGACAATGAGGACATAACCATGCCTGCCACTCTCTAAGGACATTTCTGACAGATGGACCGGTGGGGAGTTCTTGAAATCTTATCTTTCCACTTGAGACCTCTGACAGGGTTTCAAAGAATTGTTACTGATGTTTAGATCGCCTCTGAAGACATCACTGTGACGATTATACTGTGCTACTCTGCCCTGTCAGAGTCCCGGGCCCTGGGCACCCCAGATGGCAGCAGAGAAAGAGTGGGATATCAGTTTCTATACTGCGGTATAGTCATTGGGATATGTGCTCTAAACATACTTTGTGTGTCCCACTTTAATAAAAAAGACTTTTCATTGGGAATCTATATTATGCTATCAATTGAGCTTCTAATGGAAGTTCAGCACAATGAAATGGAACAGGATAAATGCCAAGTTCAGGCTCAAATTAGGAGTTGCTGAAAGGGAAAACAAATATAAATGGAATTAATGGAATTAAGAAACACATGAGAGGGTGTTTTCTAGGACTACTTTTGGGGTCAAACAACTCAGGAACTGTCTCATAGACTCTTTATCCCAGAGCTCCTGGCAACTGTCTTGACCCTACCCTGGGTTGCATAATCTGAAAACAGGCCTCAGTACACATGGCCTCATCCTGTAGAGGCCAGAGGATCCTGGATCGATCAGAGAGAAAGGAGGACTGAGGTAAACAAGCCGACTCATGTGGGGGCACAGGTGCAGAAGGAGAAGCAGCAGCAAACCAGCCTATTACAGGAGAGAAAGTAATCTGTAAATCTGTAGACCCGCCTCCCTCTCTGCAGGCTGTGTGCTCCTGTGTCCATGTGGAGGATGGAGCCTGGAGGCACTGGTCTACTCTGTCTGCTTCTGCTGTCCACCACTGGGGCTCCGTGTATTTGCTCTATGGCAGTGCTGTTCATAGACTAGCAGTACGGAATGAGTATGCTTTTGTTACAGTAGTTGTTTAAGTCATAGAAGCGTGAAGGAAAACCCAGTCCTGGAAGCGCTGTACTTCCTCATGCAGCTCAGGAACTACATAGTTTATGTTTTAAACCATAAGGTAAAACTTCAGCCCAGGTTTATGAATTTCCTATTGTACTTCTAGTTAGTTCTTTCATGATAAAAGATAAAATATTCCTGAGACTTTGGGGTAAATTCTATAGAGAGACACCATTACCTTCTCTCAGAATTACTAAAGCAAAAGCAAAATGGGATTATCCTTTAGCAAGAGAAAGGAGGCAATAATTATAACTGTATTGTCAATAATTACTGTTCCAGAATTCTATGTATTTGGATATCATATCAAAAATTATTACTGCAAAAATATCTTTGTTGGGTACTTGACATAAAAATAAAATATTATAAAAAATAAAAATAATAAAATATTATTCTTATGTTTTAAGAATAATAATTCAAATTTACTGTTATAGGACCAAAACATTTTTTTGCTATATAAAGTGATTTTTGAAAATAATGTCATATAGCACAATTATCTCTTGAGACTAAGAGATACAAATAAAAATTGAAAGCATCATGGTTTTTATGTACCTATTGTTTTTATGAGAAGCTGATAGAATTTCTATCAGCTGATTGATAGAATTGTGTGTGTGTGTTTGTATGTGCACATTTGTGTATGTGCAATGTGTCTCTGTGTGTGTTGTGTGTGTGTGTGTGTGTGTAGAGTAACTACCATGGAATTATCTGATGCATTGTGGTTCTCTGTTCTTACTTTGGACTATACAAAACAACAACAACATATGTCACTGGATATAAGATATACCTTATTATATATAACATATAATATCTATACAATACAGACTCTGCACTCTGGTTTAGAAACTGCCATTTTTAATTAAGCCAGGTTGCTCTTACTGACTCTACAAGCCAGGAAAACACTGAAACTGTGTCCACATTTCTTTTACAGGAAGATAAGCTACCACGTGTACTTTAGAATTATTTTGGAATAGCAAGACTAATGATTATTATGTGTCTCATCCAAAGCATCAGAGACTGCGCTGTACCTTCAGATGTGCTCCAGTATTTCTGTATGTAAGTTTCACTAACTTTGGCAGCTATAACAAAAGCCATGTGTACTGTCAGTGCTGAACCACTTAGAGGAGATAAATGGTCCTTTTCAAATTTGAGTACTGCTTTTTAAAATTTAAAAGAGAAAGAAAGCCGACCACTGACAGAAATCAACACAGCACAGCACAGCACAGCACAGCACAGCACAGCACAGCGCAGCGCAGCGCAGCGCAGCGCAGCGCAGCACAGCACAGCGCAGCACAGCGCAGCGCAGCGCAGCGCAGCATTTTATGAACTAAGAATATTCTGGGAATTTTAGGAATTCTAAGGGTCTAAAATTTTTCTGTATTAATAAAAAAAATGTCCAAGACTTACTAGTTAAAGAAAAACAACACTAAGTATAATTCACTAAGATAAATCAACATGAATGAAGTCATGAGAACACTTTAGGAGACGACGAAAATTTTAGAATCAACAGGATTACAGGTGTACAAGACTTATTTTTAATCCTGCATTATTTTATAAGAATAGGGACATATTACTTTTATCGTGTAACTAATTAAAAGTGTCTAAAGGACAAGTGAAAAGTAAGAGCAAGCTGTCAGAATCATTTTTTCAAAGCTTCCAAGTTTCTTTCCTCCCGGAGAGCACCTGCCTTCTCTCTGTGTTGGATGCAGACTGGCAGGACGTTTTGTACTACGTCCTGATGAGCCTGGGGGAGAGTGCCCATCTCCACATTGGCAACAAGTGCTGCTGCCGGCCACTGCCATCCACTGCCATCTCCATATGCTGCTGGGAAGACGGGACAGGGTGGGGGTGGGGTCTAGCAAGCTGCCAGCACAGGAAGGCACATGAGTGCTTTTTATTCTATAGTTTCAACAGAAGTTATAATTGAAAAGAGGAAAGCTTTTGAGGTTTCTTTCCCCCTTTCCTTAAAAGTATAGAGAATAAGGCTGAGTGTGCTGGTGCATGGCTGTGGTCCCAGCCACCGAGGGTGAGCAGGGATAATCCTTCACCCAGCAGCAGCTCATGGCCAGTCTGGGCAATATAGCGGGGCCACCGTCTCAAAAGCAGAAACAAACTCCAAACTAAAATATACAGAATACACTTCATGCAAGCTCCATGTGAAGAAGGCACAGTGAAACAAACATTAAACAGGGATGTAAAACCAAACAAAAACACAGTGATACTAAAGGTGGCTGTGGAGGTGACCGTGTGGGAGAGCAGAGAAGGTGGCTGGAGACAGTGGGCCACACCTCTAATTGGCAGTGCCCTCCCTCTACATGCATGCTTTCCAATGTTACCAGTGTGCTTTGTTCATGTGCACACTGAAGCAGCCAAGCAAGAGTAGCAGCCTCACTCTTGGCTCCAGTGCCACAGTGCTAGGAATGCAGACCTCCCACAAACCCTAGTCACTGCTCATGTTCTTTAAAAGGCTTATCTTATATATGATAATGAGAAAAGGCTTGCATATGAAATGAAGTCTTGGATGCATTTTATGTTGTGTTTATAACACTGAATCTTGATAAAAATCAAACCTTATGCATTTTGATAAAGGACTAATTAAGATATACAACTAACCAAGTGTATTAGAAGCTCTGTTCTTCATTTCTCAAGGTTGATCAGCCTCCTGATTCAGAGCATTTAAGGCATTTCAGTGTCTGGGGCAACATCATGTTTATCAGCACAGTTCATTTCACACATGCTCTCTCCAGGAATCATCGTAGTGTCTAATGCACATGCAACAAATTCCTCAGAGGGTGTGTGTGTGTGTGTGTATGTGTATACACATACACACACATATATACACAGGTATATATGTATATATACACACATATATGTACATATAATTTATGATATATTATATTATATGTATATATATGCACATGTATATGTATATATATGTGCATATATATACATACATACATAAACACATACACACATACATAATTTTTTTAAAAACTGGAGATTGAACTAGTTAGTGTCTTATATAGCTAGGCAAGTACTCTACCACTGAATTACACCCCTGATCCCTTGTAGGGCTATAGTCTACACATGGATTCATATATGACTGATCACCTTAACTTTACAGTCTGATCTTTACTCCCGTCTCTAAGGGGATATCCTAGTTCCTGTCCCAAATGGATCCTTATACCATGCATCACTTACTCTATGTGCCAGTGTTGTTGGTCATCTTTGCTTCTGCAGGGATTCAATTCAAGGCTCTGTGCATGCTAGGCAAGTATTCTACAACTGAAAGCTACATGCTCAGCCTGATTATTTTCATTTTAAAATTTTAATTTGCATACTGCATGTTTCCTTGGGCTATATTAAGATTAGGGTTTGGATGTTAGCGAGATGAGCCTGGCACAGATTTTGGGCTAAGGTGACCATGTATGACTGTCTCCTGGGAGGTGAATGTGAAGGTACATCTGCAGCAGGATCAAACCTGGAACATCAACTACAGTCTAAGATAGTACCATGATGCACCGAGTCCATCTAAGGAGCAGGGGTACAGGCAGTGAGAGTTTTCCTAAGTGGTCCCTGAGGAACACAGGCACATCAGGAAGAGGACAGACAAGGCCAGTTTTACAGGCGTTATAGATAATGCCTAGCATCTGACTGACATAGAATAGATGGAGAAGGATGCACTGAGTTGGGAGTTCCATGGTCTTAGTTTCAATGATCAGTATGGTGGCAAGTTGGGGACACCAGTAAGGCGTCATCTTTCATTGCAGTTCATACTAGACCAAAAGCCTCACTATGCCTCATCCTAACAGATTTTCACTGCATTAATTTATCTAGGGAATTTGTATGGAACTTTGGTGAGTTGATGATGCATATCTTTTCAGATTTCCCATGCAGAGTCTCTAAGCCTCACTATGGTGTTCTTGGAGGTAATGAGGTGATGAGGATAGAGCCTTAGAAATGGGGTTTGTAACAGGGCGTGGTGGCACACTCCTTTAATCCCAGCAGAGGCAGGCGGATTTCTGAGTTCGAGGCCAGCCTGGTCTACAAAGTGAGTTCCAGGACAGCCAGAGCTACACAGAGAAACCCTGTCTCGAAAACCAACCAACCAAACAAACAAAAAAGAAATGGGATTTGCACTTTTCAAAACAGGCACAGACAGATTCTTCTGTCTCCTCTGCCCCATGCAGTTGCAATGGGGCTACAAACAGAAAGTCAGCCTTCAACAGAAAACACCACATCTAACCAGCACCTTGACCTTGAGCTTTTCATACTGTAAGACTTATTTGTTATTTAAGCCATTATGAGCTACTGCATATTTGTTATAACAGCCCCAAACTAAGACAAGCATTTGTCCAATGATGAATAGCAAAATGGTTATCTTCCTGAGGCCTTGTGGGGAACCTGGCTTTCCAAGTCTGCCAGCTCCTCTTGTTTTCTCCCAGCTGGTGAACCATGCAGGAAAGCTCTCACTCTTTATTTATAGACTTTGACTTTAGTTTCTTCCCCTTCCATTTAAAAGGGATGCTGCTCTAAGCTTGAGTGTTGGCATATTTTGTTAGTCAGATCTCCCTTGTATTGCAGAAGGATAAGTGATGAGCTCTAACTACTGTTGAGAAGCCAGGAGCATCATGCCCCTTCCTTAGAGCTGGTGTATGTAACAACAAAACCTGCAGACATTGTCAAATGGGAGATAAAATTACTATCAGCTGAGAAGCCCTGGCCTATGCCAGCACTCAGCTATCAGCTTGTTTCTCTATATTCTAATAACCCTTCTGCATCTTTCATAATCTATCATGTCCTGGATTTGCTTCCACAGCTTCTCAGTCTGTGTCTATTCAATACTTGAAAAATAACCTGATAGCTGGTTTCCCTCCAGCAACTGCTCCCTCCAGTCACTGTTCCCTCCAGTCTGAAATGATACTCTGAGAGTCACTGCTCCCTCTAGTCTGAAGTGACACTCTGAGAGTGGCTTACTCTTGATTGCTACTTTGATCCCAGTGCAACCCTATCAGAGTCCTCCCAACTACCAAATGCTCAGGAGTACCAATGACTCCAACTGTTTGGCTGGCAGATGTGTACCACCCTCAACCTATAGCCCGCATGTCCATGGACAGCTATGAGGATGCTCTAATACAGGACTGTATGCTTACTTAAATAAAATATTAGAGGTTTTGTGTGTTTGTGATTTTGTTTCCTTTTTGTAACCTGACTGCATGGTTTTCAGCAGGAACTTTGTACACAGCAAGGTAGTGTCACAATGTCAAACACTTGGACGTGCCTAGATATGTTCTTTGCTTCACCCTTAGCTGTGGGCATGTCCTTTGTCTGGTGTTTCCAGTCTTTGACTCCCTTAGTATTAGTGTCAGCTGGCTTCTGCCTTTGCCTTCTCTTGCGTCTTCCCAGGCCTTACTCGAGCCACAGCCCTGAGCACAGACTGCGCTTTCCCTGACTATCCAATTCCTCTTCATGGAGATGTGCTTTTCTCTTCAACGCAGTTCTGCACTTCTGGATGCTTGTGAGTATTTCTACCTGGGAACACTGACGATGTCAGCAGCAAATTCAAACTGAGCTAATGAGCTCTAACTGCCCACTCTGCCTCTCTTCTATGTTCCCAGATCGTCCTAGCTCATTCATTTTGTAGTTCTTGTCCCCTGCTCACTTACATAGTAACCCAGCGACCTCAGCATTATCCTAGGTTCTAATGTCACCAATTCACTGGATCAGCAAACTGAATTAAAGGCCTGGCTTATCTTCCACCCCTCTAGTTCAGTCTTATGTATTTCATTTCCATGCATCCCTCTGTCTTTGCCTCTACTTACCCCCTGTGCTAGCACTATAATTATCTTTTTAACATGGGCATCCTTTCATATCATTTTCCAGGTCACCTCCTCCAGGGCATCTTTTGTCTGGAGGATAAAATCTAAGCATGTTAGCAGAGGTCACTAGGCCGCTTGTGGCCCCATGTCTGCGTTTCCTCTCTAACTTTTCCCCTTTGAGCCTCGATTCCCCAGATACAATCATAATGTACCTTACCTTATTCAAGTCCCCTCTTTGGGAATGTTTTGTCCTAACTTCATGTAGCACGCACTACCTTTTAAGCTTCAGGCCATGCATTTCTCCCTGGCAACCATTGCTCGCCTTCCCGGACAGAATGAATGAAAGGCTTATTAGCAGCTCGTTAAGCCCACACAGGCAAGTGTCTTGTTCTACCATCTTCATCTGGGGCTAAAAGACTGTTCAGTATGGAAGAACTATGGAACTCCATGCTGGTCCAGCACTCAAGGTAACTACATGCTGAGCACACGCTGGTCCAGGGCTCAGTTGCCCAAAACCTTTTACTATGACTTCACACACAATATAAACTTGTTTATATATCATACTATATATATATATATATATTTATATATGCACACACACACACACACACACACATACATACACTACTTCATAGTCAAGAAATAATGGGCTTCTTGACCTAAGGGAAGAGCTAACATCACACAATAGAACAGGTCTAATAAGCAATACTCATATCAATTCCTACTCTCAGAAGAAAGATACTGACCAGTGTTTCTGATGGCACAGGCTTTAAAAGGCAATGGCATTTCTCTGGCTGATAAGGCCTGAAAATGTCTTCAGTTAATATCAGGTGAAAGAAACTGCCTTAGCGAGATAGAGCGTTTGTTCTATGGACTCTTGTGACCTCTGGCATAGCGGGTACCTTCTAGATGCAACTGTGAGGTGGACAGCAGCACCTACAGTCGCAGCTCCACTTGTGGGCTGTGCCCTCACAGGCTGTGGGTTGGGGGTTTAGGACTTTATCCTCTCTGAGCCTCCTTGGTTTCCTTATCTGGAAATGGCTGTAATATTCACTTTATATATTTCTCATTGGTGCCCAGACCAAAAGAAGTAACAATGTAAACAATGGAAGATCATAAGCATGAAAAATAAAGATTATACAGACTGAAAAATCAAAGCACCACGCACACAGCACCCATTCTTGATGGTACATACCTTTTGAGAAGCCAGAGGCTTTTCTGGTTTAGTTTTCTCCTTGGGAGTTAAAGGAGGGGAGCGCTCCTTTACCTTCGGAGGGGAGTCTCGATACAGTGCTGGAATTAAAGAAGGAATTCAGTTATTTAAATCGACCCAAGAACAAACTACAACAGAGGGTAGACGTGGAAGTGTAAAGACACTGATATTCGCTTCTTTGATGTAACAGCAAGTGATACGGCACTTACTGTTAAGGCGGGTTGTCGTCTGACCCACTGGTCACGACTGGAGAGTGCTAACTGTGAGGATTTTAGACCCGCAGAAGGCATCGGTCCCTCACTGTGCTGCCACACAGATGCTCACCTTAGTTGCTTGGGACACAGTTACCAGGAACCTAATGTAGGCAAGGTCATGTTAGGGAGCAGCACTATCGCTCTTCTCAAGGAACTCGTGTCTGCCTAGAGCAGAGACTCTCAGCCTCCCTAATGCTGCAACCCTTTAATACAGTTGCTTATGATGTGGTGACCTGCAACTCTGAAGTTATTATGTTACTACTGCATAAGTGTAATTTTGCTACTGTTATGAATGAAATATCTGTGTTTTCCGATGCTCTTCGGGGATATGACCCAAAGGCTGAGCACCTTTGGCCTCTGAAGGCAGCTATAACAGAGAAAGTGAGCTGGGGATTGAAGTCCTGAACGGAGGAAGGTGCATCAAGCTCTGAGGAACAAGTGGGACTGTGCCTGGAAGGGTAACTGGGGAACAGAGAAGGAATAAACATGGATTTAGGATTGTATCTAAGGTTTAAACTTAAAACCCTTTTAACCTAAGGTGATAACCTAATAATCTACTGAATCTACATGAAGTGCATGTGTGTAAAAAGCCACATGGGAATCTTCAAGGGCTAAAATGAAAATCTATTTTAATTAAGAATAATTTGGGATTGAGAAATTGAAATTGTACAATTAAGATTCTGAGATATTAGTGCATGTGGGTATGGGTTGGCATTACTCTGAGGTTTCTGTCTATCATAGAGAAATGGGTGTTGGCTGTGATTAAGAGAAACGGACAGCGCTTTCTTTCCAGTGGCTCACAACACAGAATCAGGCTGTGTAGCAAGAGACTGTGGTCTTCTTTTATTTTGCTGGTCCAGTTGAACACTGGGAACAGACTCTGTTCATATATAAACTCTCTTACATTTGCTTCGCATATGTGGATTCAGATAAAGATCAAGGACAATTCCTCGCACTATTTTTAGAATGGAATATGTTGCTGAATGCTGAAATGCAGTTGAACTTTTGTTAAATTCAGGGAACAAGTAGGGTAAAAGGGGAGGAGAGGACCTGTGCATCGTGAGACTCGGCTACTGTGCTCTCCAGTACTCCGAGGCCCTTCTCCTGTTTGTTCTCACCCACACAAGCCTCTCACAACAAGGGGGGAGTGCAGACAGCGTTGACTCTTGTAGGACACAGTAAGAGATGGTCACTGCACAAGGGTAATGCCTCAAGGAACCAACTCTGCGCAATATCACCAACCACCCCTGTGGGAGGGTTACTCGATGAGGAAAATACGTTTTCTTAGGTTTTAACTCTTTGCATATTAAATGTCTATGGCCTCTGAAGAAGGCAAGCCTATGGCTTTATTTCTGCAGGCGTGATCTTTTGATACTGTCAAGTAAAAGCCTATCTGTAATGCTTTCACTGGTATCCATGGGAACAGGCTGTGACTCCTGGTCAGTCAGACACCCTCCAGCAAGAGTGCACACAGCAGCTCTTGTGAGTGCAGCCCAGCTGTGGCCTGAACCACAGCTGGCTCAGGAACTGAGCTGCTGAGGGTCATTTGGATGTTAATGCCGGTCAGGAAGTTACAAGTGGGAGAGGACTTTAAAGCGGTCTTAAGTCTATTTGGGAGTTACCTTTCCTACAACTTCCTTTCACCCTGCCTAAAGCTTTCTCCAGTGTGCATTTTCTTTAGCCAAAGAACGTGCCTTGAGGAGAGTTTACAAGCTATTAGTTCCTTACAGAATACACAAACCAGGGACAAATAGAAAATTAAAAATTGTGTTGTAGGAGAAAGAAAGTGGATACTTTTTGCATTCCTTGGCACTTTTAAGGGGAGGAGTTGGTTGAGAAGGAGGGAGCTGCAGCAAGACAGACACCAGTGTACAGCTTTGGGAAGGACCACTGGGCAGTAAGGGGGGAGGGTAACATTAAAGGGAAGTCACTTCATCTAGATGGAGCCTAGCATGACAATCAAGGAAGACATTCTTCTTCCTCCTTTTAATTTTAAAAAAATATCCTTTTACTCTCAAATTCTGGAACTTAAGCCAGGAATTAATAGTACATTTATTCAGTCATAATATGTTTTAAACGGGGCTTCAAAGATTAGCACGAAAATCAATGATTAGGAATAAACAATTGTTTGCAGAAACAAAAGGCAATCAGAACCAGCACATCAGTGTCTGTGTAGAAAGCTTAGCTGATGTCGCTCAAAGTCCTTATTTCAAAGGCAAAGAAGTCCCCTAGGTCAGTATAAGCTGCACGTGGGCTGCAGGTCTCCCGGCATGCCACCAGGCCAGCAGCGGCAATTAGGACAGGTAATTAGGATGCATTCTGAAGAAGCAACGCTACTGGGTGCCCCTCCTCCAGGACAGTCCACCTTGGGCTCTCTGCGGTAGCTCTAGTTTCAGCTTTCAAAAGCACTGTCTGCCTCACTGGGAAGTGTTTGTGCTCTCTTCTTCTCATTTAATGAACTTGAGAAGGAACAAGCCCGGCTCACTTCTGTTGCTACGGAGACCTTGGCCAGAGCTGAGGTGTACACAGGTAGAGTGGGAGCTGAGGGAGCTGAAGTTCCTATGCCGGTAATCAACCTGTAACAGTCCCTGTGGCGGGAGCAGAGCTGCGCAGCTGCCACAGGCTCCCCAGGCATGACAAGGGCAGTCAGCAGGCACTCCAATCTCAGAGCTGAGTAGCTCTCTGGCATACTAGTGCATCACCTTTTCAGTTTTCTCATCATGAGGATGAAAAATGTTCCATGCTAAACATAGGCAATGGTCATATAGACAATACACGCATTAAAGAGTAGCGAATGATCACATCTTGGGCTCCGTTCTATCATCTTAGTGTACCAGGAAGACTGTGTGCACTTACTTTCACTGGCCACATGATTAGCTGGAAAGAACCCTTCCTGCCCCTTTCTTACGCTGCCGTACCACCAGTCTTCATTATCTTTGAAATACACTCGGATAATGTCTCCACGATGGATGGTTAGTTCATCTGATCGGCTTGCTGTGTAGTCATAAAGAGCCACTACCTAAGAGAGAGATAAGACCACCACAGCTTTATCACAACTGTGCCACAGAAAAAGCCCCAACACTCACTTCCTCTTGCAGAAGAGCAGCTGAAACCAAAGCAGGACTTTGGCAAGTCTGAGGCTGTCTCAGGGGTTGCTAATAGGATCAGGGGTGGTGGGAACACAGCAGGAGAAGCAAGATAAAAGACTGTGGGATTGAGAAATGGCTAAGAACATTCAACACACCAAGATTAGCTTCAAAATACCAGATGTTAAAGTTTGAAAGTGTAAAGCAAATTAAAAAAAAAAAAACAAAACCAAAAAACAAAACCCATAACACACCATTCCCTTAAGCACTTTATAAAACTCCTTTAGCTCCTGTTCTCTGTGCTAAGCAGATGCATCTGAAAGAGAAAAATGCAGGTTATCAGCATTACAAAAAGGAAAGGCTCAATGGGACAACCTGGTCATTAAATCCCGTTACCATCCCGAGTTGACTGCTCAAGTCTATTTTTGAGAGAAACTTTTCTTGAAAAACAGCTTTTGATATTTTTATACCAACAACCTAAATCTCCTGACTTCCCTGTAAAGGCTGATCTTTGTTAGCTAGGAACTAAGAGGAAAGGCCCTAAGACAATCCTCTCCTTTGTTTTATGACACTGCTCCTATATTTGATTTGTTTTTGTTTAAAGAAAAAAAAAGCACAAGTCAAAAATGGTGCTGCTGCCTGGCTGAGGGTTTAAAAGCCCTTTCTAGCATCTCAGGGGGGAGCTCAGTCCACCCAGACCCGGTGCACTGTAGAGAGTGGGGCACAGCAGCATGCATGTGCATGCCATTCATGTGTATAAATATGCTTACTTTACCATTTTTCCTAAACAAGGCTTCAAAATGTCCATGTTACATAACTGTATCATGGAAACACAACGCTGTAGGTTTTTGTAACTAGGCTGACGGGTTCTTTCACTGACTATTTAAATCCTAATGTGCACGGTGTTCCACCCTCAATTAGAGTTCACAAACTGACAATAGGTATGCTACATTAACACATAGCATTACTATATCAATAACTGACATTAATATATCAATGACTGATGATAGATATCTTAGTAATGGATATTTAGCTTTCACTAAATTTTCATAAGCATCCACTGATGAAAGAGTCTCTTGAGAAACAGGGTTCCATAAGACAGGCCTGGCTTCGGATTGCCCACTATACCTCTAATGGTAGACCCCAATGACCACTGGACTCTCTTAGTATCCAATGCAGCACATGAAGTAGTAATGAAACAGTTTTATGGTTGGGTCACCACAACATGAGGAAGGAACTGTATTCAGGACCACAGCATTAGGAAGGCTGAGAGCCCATGCTCTGAAGCAATGGGACAGTTCCTGGAGCATGTCACCATGGTATTGAAGAAGTATTAAAAAAGTATAGCAAAGTAAAAACAAAATTCGAGGCTTTTGGGCTCAGGCTTGGGAGTGTAGCCTTTGTGGCTTAGTGCTCCAGGTACTGGTCATAAAACAGATAGCGACATTCCTCCACCTACCAGCTTCCTGGGTTCAATTCAAAGAATGGCACCCTGACCATTACTGGAACCTACAATGCAAATGTGCTATCTTTAGGGGCTCTTAGATTGTTAGGGGCTCTTAGAAACTGTCTTGAGAGATAACCTGACACTTGTGACTTTATACTTCCTTGTGACTCTTAACTGGTATTTTTGGTATTTTCCAACAACGCCCTCCCCACCTCCATGAATTGTGGTTTCTTCCTTTAAATACCCCCTTACTCAGCTACTTTTCACACCATGGTCCTCTACCCCTGCGTGGTGTATGGCCATGGGCCCTAGAGCGCTCTTGAATAAAAATCCTCTTGCAATTTGCAGCAAGATCATTTCTTGTGGGTGATTTTGGGGTGTCGCCTCTCCTGAGTCAGAACGTGGGGGAGTCCTCACGTTGTGGGTCTTTCAGTATTATTGCCATTTAGGCACAGACTTGTTACCCAGCGAAGCAATGAAGTGCCTGCCAAGTCAACAGTCTACCTTCCAGCCACGGAGCCTGATCTTTGGCTAGACTCTCTTCTCAGGCTGGAAAGCCATGACAGAAAGGACGTGGCTCAGGAGAAGCTGCTGCTGTGGTATGCAAGGATGGGTTTGCATCTAAAATGCTAGCAACTTCTCATCTGAAACAACGTACTCTTCGGTTGAATTTGGCAGGAAATTATAAATAAATCATGACCTGACCTTTCTAGCTACAAGATTTTACTGTCTAAGTGTTCAAGCAAAACTGGACAAACAACAACAATAAAAACCAATCAACCAAACAACAGTAGGCAAAATCCCAATAAGAGGTTTATCCCCAGTGAATAATATCTGGCCTATTCTTTTGATATGGCAGGCCTCCATGTCTGTTTGGAAGGTTCTCAGTGATTGTTCTCTGTAATACTCCACGTGATGTGTAACCACAATGTGTTCATGTAGGACACTGTGTGTGTCCTCTGCATGTGTGTAGGACACTGTGTGTGTGTCCCCTGCATGTGTGTAGGACACTGTGTGTGTGTGTCCCCTGCATATATGTAGGGCAAAATTGTTTTCTGCAATATGATTTGATTCTTGAGCTGAAAGAATAGTTATGAACTCTTTCTATAACAAATGTTTAAAGATATGCTGGTGTGTTCAGGCTGGTCATGTAAGATATGGGAAAGGAAAAGCTTTATAAAATCCACTTTCTTTATATACTGACCTGTAAACTGAACTATCATTAGCTGGGAAGTGCATTTAATATACCCAATCTATCCAGTAAGCATGGCTTATCCTGACATACTGTAAATGTACCTTAAAAATTCATAGTAAGCCTACACTTGGAAAAAAAATAGTTTATTCACAATAGTGTGTTGAATATTGCATACAATTAACTGAATATTATGCTAGAAGACAGAATCTCTATCCGGCACCCTTTCTGTACCACCCTGAGTGAGGACCGTGGATAGTCAAAACAGAATTTTGTCTTTTTCTCAGAGCCAAGTTGGTTGAAGTGAAGTGGTTCTTGAGTAAAGGGCCAGGAACAAGTTTTGTTTTTATTTGTCTGTCTGCTAGTTAAGGCCAGGTCTTACTATGTCACCCAGGATGGTCTCAAATTTTTGTGCTCAAGGGATCCTCCTGCTTTAGCCTCCCTCTTGGTGGAGTTAGATTGGTCATTTGCTCTGTCTGACTCTCCTTTCTTCTTTCCTTCTTTTTCAGAGGGGGTCAAACAGAGGGCCTTACATGTGCTTTGCAAGCGCTCTACCACTGAGCTACATTTCTAGTCAGAGGCTTTTTGAGACATGGTTTTACTATGCATCCCATGTTGGCTTTGACCTGCGGCTTTGACCTCCCCAAAAACTTGGATTATGGGTGTGCACTGCTTCAGCTGGGGCTTACATTTTAGTTATCCATGCATACATTTTTTCAGTCTTAACAGCAGTAGCTATTGGATACAGCTTTGGATTTTTTAAAAAAAAATTAGCCTGGATATTATAAGATGCTAAGTAGAGTCTTCTTTGAAATATATTCCAAGAAATTAAACATTATTATGGCTATCTCTAAGGAGTCTCAATGACCCTTGGAGGAACACTGAACAGCCAAGTTCAGCTGTCTGGCTGTTCCTTGTACTTTTATCTAGAACAAAATCAATAGTCAATATTCATAATGTCCTCAGGCAATTCAGCAAGCCAAGTTATGTTGAACAAATTCTTATATCAGAGCACATTCTCCTGAAACAGGGCTTCAGTTGGCTTCATAATCACTGGAGACTTCTGCTCTGCCAACCTGAAGCCAGTGTAACATGTCACCAGTGCGACATACTTGCTCTCTCACTCTGCCATGCTTTTCCTTCACTGATTCACCTCGTGCTTCTGGCCTTCAGAACTTCCAGAGCATAGCGTTTGATGGTTTCACTTACCAACTCTGTGGTCCCTATCCCAGCCCAGAGAACTACAAAATGTGCACTTTGCTTTGCAAATGAGCTGGTTTTTCCTGTATCCCTTTAATGTGAGCCATGCAGTAACCTAAGCTCATCTTGGCCCTTCCAGGACTACTTTTACGTCTTGTCAGAATAATTTAAGAGACAACTTTACAGCTGAATTAGCCTCGCAGCCAAGCTATGGCAGTGCTAATCATTCCATCTATGCCTTTCTAGTATGGTTATCAAAAATGTGAACTTTCCCACTCCTGCTATTTGTACTGGCCACTCTCAGATGGGCCTCTGTCCTATGTATGGGCATGTGGGCATTCAGCTAAACACATAAAGGTACTTATAATGGTTACTTACAGATTAGTACCCATTAAGAGATAAAGATGAAAATTAAACTACTTTTTAGTATTCATCTCAAAATTAAATAGACTTTGAGAAAGTTGTTCCTAGTACTAATTAGGGAATATTGTGCCTTTGGTATTAAAACATAAATAAGGAGATAAAATATATGAAAAGAAAATTTCACAATAACCCTTGAATTGTATAGAAACCCATTATTAAGTGCTGTATAACCCTTTTCCACATAGTGAAACTGGATTCTGTTGCGGCCGGCCAGCAGCTCGCAACGAGAACGGTTCGACTGAGATGGCCACTCGAGCTGAAAAGAGAGGAACTAGAAGGGGCGAAAGAAGAAATGGAGCCAAGTCTCTGATCAAAGCTCAATTTTACTTGTTCAGACACTCAGTTATAAAGGAAGGGGGAGGGGACCCGATTCCCGCCAAATAACTCGGGGTCCAGTAGCAGTGTTAACACGTGTGTGGCTCCAAGCAGCAAAGCGACAGGGTCCAGCAGTGGGCGTGGCAGAACGAATGAGCAGGAAACTCCACCCTTGAGCAAGCAGGTTCCAGGCTGGGGGTAGGGAGACTACATATCCTCCCATTTGTTAACAAAAAATACAAAAAAAGGGGGGGTGGGGAGGGCTGGCCTGAGGCAAAAAATTTATTTATGCTCAATAGTTCTGTCTGAATTCTTAGGGCTAAAGAAAAAACCTGATTCCGTGGGATTCCCTAACTTTTCTTATGGTAAACTCTATCTGGCTAAGACTGTCCTTTCTATCCTAGTGAACAACAGAAACCCATTATTAAGTGCTGTATAACCCTTTCCACATAGTGAAACTGGATTCTACGTTCCCTCATAAGAAGAATGAACAAACACATACCCAGTTCCTAGACTAGTATGGCAGAACCTATCTTGTTCTAATCATTTAGATGAATATTCCATGAGAGAGCCCTGAGAATATTTGTAAAAAGTAATCCAGGTTCTGTTACTTTTAGCTAATCTTATCTAGGTAATAATAGATAAGGAATCAGGACTAAAGAACACAAATACCTGTACAAAGCATTGTCTCAGTGCTGTCTTACTGCTGTCTCACTGCTGTCTGTCTCACTGCTGTCTCACTGCTGTCTCACTGCCATCTGTCTCACTGCTGTCTCACTGCCGTCTCACTGCTGTCTTACTGCCGTCTCAGTGCCGTCTCATTGCTGTCTCACTGCTGTCTCACTGCCGTCTGTCTCACTGCTGTCTCATTGCCGTCTCACTGCTGTCTTACTGCCGTCTCACTGCCGTCTCACTGCTGTCTGTCTCACTGCTGTCTCACTGTGACGAACACTGTTGCTGTTGTGCTTTATAATGCTGGCACAAACAAAACTAGACTCTGTCTAAGAAGTGTTTGAAAGCATTTGGGTTAAATTATAGTCAGATAAAACAACAACCATGAGTAAATTGAAAGAATATAAAACTAGGGATCAAGAAGAGTTCCAAGGTAAAGAACACGCAAAACATCTGGTTTGTATGACTTTAAAATAAGAAGTCTGTGTAACAGTGTCTGGTACCCTTATCTTTCAACTTTAGAATTTCAGTACATGTTTCAAATAACTATTCCAAGAGAACAACATTCAGAGACTTAAAAGTAAATTGGAGCCATTAATATACAGGATAATGATTTGGGCTTATTTGTAGTCATCTATAAGTTGTAAAATCTTCCCTTTGATGGGTGCAATTTTTACAGCAGAAAAGCCCTTAATAATAATTAACAATGAGAGATCCCTTAAGAGTTTACCATTTTGGGAATTCTCTAACAAGCAAATGAAAATGGCAGCTAATGAATTTTACTTTGTGGTTCAAAAACTAAAGCACTTTATATGTGAAGGGTTATTTCTACTCAATGACTAAAGCTATCCTACGAATTTCTGTGTCCCTCCAAATCTGTGCTTTGAAACCTAATGGCGAATGTTAAAATCATCAGATGCATTCTGTGGAAAGGACCTGGTGCATGAATGCAAAGGCAGCCCCAGTCTGCAACACTACTAGGCATGAGGCTTCAACGAGGGAAACATAATGGCGGTTTCTCCTAGCAAGCAATTATGGGATACTGGTCTCTTTTCTAATCTCTTTGCTTCCTAGTTGCAGTGAGGTGAGCAGCTCAGCTCAGAGAGATACATACATACACACACACACACACACACTTAAGCATACACATGTATACGTGTGCACACACATACATGTATAAGAGGCTAAATTTTATGCAATGGGAAGCATATAAAAAATGAAGCTATTATAAAAAAATGTAGTTAACTCAAATAATTGTTATGGGAGGTAAAGTTGCTTATGATAAGCAAAGCAACAGTACTGGTCATTACAAAAATGTCAGAGAGCGGAGCCTTGCTTCTGGTCAAGAAGTAAATATGAGAGGTTATATCGTAGAATACAATGGGTACCAGGAAACTACACAAGCCTAACAATTTCCAAGGGTGTATCTGTAGGAACGAACTGGCTCTTAGTACTGGGATAGAAAATTGGGGAGAATGGGAGGCCTGGAGAAGGCAGGAGCATTGAGCAATACTTATTTTAAGTTTTGTTTTCTGTAGGTTCTCAAATGAGAACACCCTAAATATTGATTATAATGATTTTTTTTTCTTGAGTAGAAGGAAACAATAGTTAAGATCAGGATACGGAGGGAGCTTGCAGACGGCCTATCCTTGTCCCTCACTGGCGATACTCATAACTACCTTCTCATCCCCCACTCATCTTCAAACAGCTGCCTGTGGCATGTGGGGAGCAGGGCAGCAGGGCAGCAGGTGTCTGTGATTTCCTTTCTCAAGGTCACAGGTGACGGTGCCTATGCACTGGAAAACCACAGCTTCTAGGCCCTGTTCTTCCCACCAAACCCCAAGGTCCCCTTCTCACATCCAGATCACTCTGCCTTTGCGTCTCTCACCCCTCAGCTACTGAAAAACTCAAGGCCACTTTCCCTAGGAAATCACCTAGATTACAGCCACTAATCTCAAATCATCATCTGCTTGAAACTTCTTGCTGGGCTGACAGGATGCTTCACGAGAAGTATTTTAGAAACGTTCTCGTAGGGAGCTTCCGAGGAAGGCCTTTGGCCTGGGCTATGCTCCAAAATCTTCATGACCCTCCAGTGCAGCTCTTTCTGTTCAGTGTCTGGAGTGGTGCTCAGAGGCCGAGTCTGTCACCCTGGCTCTCCACCTCCCTCAGAAGCGTTACAGTGATGTTATGCGGGTCAGAAGAGACGACAGACACTATGTAGCAGATGATAAAAAGATTTCAAATGTTTTACAGGATTAACTGCTGTTGTTATCAGAAAAACTCATGATTTTCACAAAATCTGCCTTGTGCTATGGAGCACCATAGGAATTTAGTTATTTATTAATAAGGATTGATTCTGCTTTTTAGACTTAATGTTATTGGCTTAATGATGGCTGCCATAATTCATTAACACATTAAATTAAAGTACTTCTAGATGATTTTAAAACACTGTCTACCTCAGCTTCTCCTTTGGAGAGTTAGGATGTTGATGAGAATGCCCGTATTTTATAGAATTATGATAGAAAAGTGACATCCCTTACAGGAAACACCTTACACAGTGCCTGGTACACAGCAAGTACCCAGGATGTTGGAGGTAAGTGTTATTATTCAACTTTTCAAAAACTTTCCAAATCATAGAGGGATATTATTTCAAGTAAAATATTTCTGTAGAACCCTCGAAGTTATAAAATGACCTTATATATGGATCTGTTAACTCCAACTACATATCTGAAAATAATCATGTTTTATTTACATGTTTGGTAAAAATATGCTCTGAATTCCCGAAGTATCCCTAGGGAAACCTGCCTGTCTCCCGTGTACGAGGGGTCAGCAGTTGGAGACGTGACCAGAAAGCTTTCTGATGGCCAATGGCCAATACAACCACGGAATAAGCTTTGCTTTTTAAAAGGAGTTTATCGGATCTCTAAGCATCTAGCAAATCTACCAAAGGGTGTCGGGTCCTTATGGCTGTGTCACCATCTCTGCTGCGGACCAAGGATGGCAGAGTAGACAGCACCCAGAGGTTGGGACCTGGTCAGCTCGTATTTGTCAAAAAGAAAAAGAAAAGAAGGAAACCTACTGACTGGTAGCAGACAATACAGTCCTAACACGACAGTCCTTATTTATTTTCCCAGGCTGGGGAACAAACCCAGGGTCTTACGAATGCTAGGTTCTATCTATCACTAAAGCTGGGTCCTCTGTCTGTCTCTAGTTTGATATCCTTTGATTATCATTTATCTTAAAATAAATATTTCACATTGTTTCCCTTTCCTTTCCTTTTTCCTTTTCCCTTTCCTCCTTTTCTTTCCCCCTTTTCCCTCCTTTTTTCCCTCTTTTCCCCCTTTCCTTTCCCCCTTTTCCCTTTTTCTCCTTTTCCCTTTCCCCCCTTTTTCCTTTCCCCTTTTTCTCTTCCTTTCCCCTTTTTTCCTTTCCCTTTTCCTTTTCCTTTTTTCCTCTTTCCCCTTTCCCCCTTTTCCTTTCCCCTCTTTTTCTCTTCCTTTCCCCTTTTCCTTTTTTCCTTTTCCCCTTTTCTTTTCCTTTTTTCCTTTTTCCCCTTTTTTCCTTTTTTCCTCTTCCCCCTTTTCCTTTTTTCTCCTTTTCCTTCTTTTTCCCTTTTCCTTCTTTTTTCCCTTTTCCCCTTTCCTTCTTTTTCCCCTTTTTTCCCTATTTTTCCCTTCCCTTTTTTCCCTTCCCCTTTTTTTCCTTTCCTTCTTTTTCCTTTCCTTTTTTCCTTTTTTACTCCTTCCTCTCCTTTCCCCTCTCTCCTCTCCCCCCTCCTCTCCCCTCCCCCCTTCTCTCCCCTCCCCCTCCCCTTCCCCCCTCCTTTCCTTTCTTTTTTCTTCAAGACAGGGTTTCTCTGTATAGCCCTGGCTGGCCTCCAACTCACAGAGATCCTCCTGCCTCTGCTTCTGAAGTGCTGGATTAAAGGTGTCTCCACAACTGGCAGGCAGTTGGTTTCCTTTCTGAAGAATGTTTTCTTCACTTTAACAACATGATCTACTCCTGTTTGGTTTCGGTTGTAAAATTTTTATAAGGTCAAGTTTAATTTTGCTTTTTACAAAAGATAAATTTTAACTAGCCACTAAATACTGTTTTAAAAGATAATCTGTTACAACTTTGTTAAACACAAAATAAAACTGCAAATACCATTCAATAATAACCTCAAACAAAAGACTGAAAAACACTTTGTTGTCCAAAACCAAAGCATTAGCCACTTGTTTCATGCCTTCCTAATGCTTTGAACAGAGAATTCATAAAGGGACACTGTGACATGTGCCAATTACACAGAGACCGCACAAAGCCAACTTCTGAGCTAATAGCAAGTGCAAACCAAAACCTAAAGCTAAGTAGGTAAAAAAGCAGGTCGATGACATTCAGCAAGGGTAAACGACAACTCTGTAGTCCTGTCTCTCTTGCATGGTTCCTTCAGACTTGTGTCACCTGGGCTGTAAACTGCAGTCGCCTCACACTCACACCCTTCCTAACCCCAGCCGTCTGCTTAAGTGTGACCCTCTCAGAGCAGCATGTGCTCACTCATTCTCAATTCAATGTTTGATACGATTTAAACCTAGACCCAACGACCTTTCGACTCTCTTCCAAAGCACCCTGTCCTCATCTCCCACCCCACCTACTCTGCTTCAGCCAGACTGTGTGTGCTCCTCCTGTGACCTCTGCTTCAGCCAGACTGTGTGTGCTCCTCCTGTGACCTCTGCTTCAGCCAGACTGTGTGTGCTTCTCCTGTCACCTCTGCTTCAGCCAGACTGTGTGTGCTCCTCCTGTCATCTCTGCTTCAGCCAGACTGTGTGTGCTCCTCCTGTGACCTCTGCTTCAGCCAGACTGTGTGTGCTCCTCCTGTGACCTCTGCTTCAGCCAGACTGTGTGTGTTCCTCCTGTCATCTCTGCTTCAGCCAGACTGTGTGTGCTCCTCCTGTGACCTCTGCTTCAGCCAGACTGTGTGTGCTCCTCCTGTGACCTCTGCTTCAGCCAGACTGTGTGTGCTCCTCCTGTGACCTCTGCTTCAGCCAGACTGTGTGTGCTCCTCCTGTCATCTCTGCTTCAGCCAGACTGTGTGTGCTCCTCCTGTGACCTCTGCTTCAGCCAGACTGTGTGTGCTCCTCCTGTGACCTCTGCTTCAGCCAGACTGTGTGTGTTCCTCCTGTCATCTCTGCTTCAGCCAGACTGTGTGTGCTCCTCCTGTCATCTCTGCTTCAGCCAGACTGTGTGTGCTCCTCCTGTGACCTCTGCTTCAGCCAGACTGTGTGTGCTCCTCCTGTGACCTCTGCTTCAGCCAGACTGTGTGTGCTCCTCCTGTGACCTCTGCTTCAGCCAGACTGTGTGTGCTCCTCCTGTGACCTCTGCTTCAGCCAGACTGTGTGTGCTCCTCCTGTCATCTCTGCTTCAGCCAGACTGTGTGTGCTCCTCCTGTGACCTCTGCTTCAGCCAGACTGTGTGTGCTCCTCCTGTGACCTCTGCTTCAGCCAGACTGTGTGTGCTCCTCCTGTGACCTCTGCTTCAGCCAGACTGTGTGTGCTCCTCCTGTGACCTCTGCTTCAGCCAGACTGTGTGTGTTCCTCCTGTCATCTCTGCTTCAGCCAGACTGTGTGTGCTCCTCCTGTGACCTCTGCTTCAGCCAGACTGTGTGTGCTCCTCCTGTGACCTCTGCTTCAGCCAGACTGTGTGTGCTCCTCCTGTGACCTCTGCTTCAGCCAGACTGTGTGTGCTCCTCCTGTGACCTCTGCTTCAGCCAGACTGTGTGTGTTCCTCCTGTGACCTCTGCTTCAGCCAGACTGTGTGTGCTCCTCCTGTCATCTCTGCTTCAGCCAGACTGTGTGTGTTCCTCCTGTGACCTCTGCTTCAGCCAGACTGTGTGTGCTCCTCCTGTCATCTCTGCTTCAGCCAGACTGTGTGTGCTCCTCCTGTGACCTCTGCTTCAGCCAGACTGTGTGTGCTCCTCCTGTGACCTCTGCTTCAGCCAGACTGTGTGTGCTCCTCCTGTGACCTCTGCTTCAGCCAGACTGTGTGTGCTCCTCCTGTGACCTCTGCTTCAGCCAGACTGTGTGTGTTCCTCCTGTCATCTCTGCTTCAGCCAGACTGTGTGTGCTCCTCCTGTGACTTCTGCTTCAGCCAGACTGTGTGTGCTCCTCCTGTGACCTCTGCTTCAGCCAGACTGTGTGTGCTCCTCCTGTCATCTCTGCTTCAGCCAGACTGTGTGTGTTCCTCCTGTGACCTCTGCTTCAGCCAGACTGTGTGTGCTCCTCCTGTGACCTCTGCTCGTACTGCTTCCTTCCTTGCTCTACAACATCTATTACTTATTAAATTCTCTCTCCCCACCTTGTAAGATCCAGTTTTAGACATACTTACTCTAACCAGAGTTTCCAGATGACTCAGTCATGGGAATTCTTATAGCACTCAGCCTGTTCTGTACTCTACTTGTGTGCACACTGCCATGGTGCCATGGGGCTCCTTCCGTGATTGCTCTGAGCCTGGCTGGCCATCTAATACTGACTTAGCTGCATACAGGTCACCTTTCTTAGGAGTGTAAGAAACAGTCAAAGGTATGCTTCTAGTTTATGAAGACATGCATGCTTGGTTGGTTGCTCCTAGTTTATGAAGACATGAATGCTTGGTTGGTTGCTCCTAGTTTATGAAGACATGCATGTTTGGTTGTTTGCTCCTAGTTTATGAAGACATACATGCTTGGTTCGCTTTTCCTAGTTTATGAAGACATGCATGTTTGGTTGTTTGCTCCTAGTTTATGGAGACATGCAAGCTTGGTTGTTGCTTTTGGGTATCTGAACAGTGCTTACTATGCCATTTTCCCAGGTCCTCTGCATCTGCTGCTACTTTAGAATTAGGTTCATGCTGCTGTGACTTTACAGTGCTCCAGAGACAGGAAAATTCTAGAATAAGTTTGATAGACTAAAAACACTTAGTAAAGCACAAAGAAGAGAGAAATCTTCTAAAACCATAAACGTCAGTAAAGTGACAATGGGAAAATTCACATAGGCTTTATAATTCACAGTGTTCAGAGGAGAGAATGGGGATACTTGATGAAAATGGTCATTATGAACAGCCATTCGTGGTTTTAAAAGAGATCCTATTATGTATGTGTATTTGATTTCCAACAGAAACTTTAGCAGAGCTGCTTTGAATGCTACTTCATTGATAAATGAAAACAGGATTTTTACAACAAGTTATAAAAGTGTATAGTTTCCATGTCCCCTCTCCACCCTGCAATTATGTACAGGAAGAAATCAGCCACAGGCCCCAGTTTATGAGTTTTGTAGGGCATGGTCATCTCAGTTTACATACTATGAATTCCTGGAAAATGCTATTGATTGGAGAAGATAACTTGTGCCCTTTCAATCAAGACATTTCACTTAAATCCATACTTTTACCGAGAAATAATACATTGCATGTGAAACAGTTGTATTTTTACAGAAGTATACAAACCAGGACTATTACACAAAGCACAGTAATACAGTATGTAGGAATTTTGTCTACATAAAGGGCTAAAGAATGATAACAATATAGCAATAATGACTCAAAATGTGGCAGAATAAGAGAGATCATAAAATCCCAAAGAGACACAATAAAATTTAATTTGTGTAATTCAATCAGTAGATTTACGAACAAATTTAGTGTTGAGGCCAGCAACACCACAGTCATCTCAAATATTTCAAAAGTTACAAAATAAGTCTAAAACATTATGGTTTATTATTAATAGGTTATAACAAAAATCTATCAGTTGAGCCATAAAAATTCAATGCCAAATCAAAGAATGAATGTAAGAACAACATCTGAGCTAACATTTAAATGTCAACTCAAGTCAGGATATTTTAGATCCTTCTGATGAAAGGGCTACTTTGACAAATGGTAAGTATTTCACAATGGGTAGAAGCCTAAGGAAACAGACTGTTCTGTCTGAGCGTGTTGTGGCAGATGTGTGAATAGAAACGTCTTAGAAAAGATAAGCCGCAATTTTATAAACTACTCCAAATCCATATGTTAAAAGGAAATGTGTTCTCAGAAATAGGAAGACTGAACAAATTAAGATCAATGCATACTGGTAATTGTTACAAATATGAAAAGCAGAACTTTGCAAAAATTTAAGTCATTAATCCGAATAGGTCAACAAATATTATTTGCATCTTGTATTATTATATTGAGGAGATTAAGAATAAAGCCCCAATCAGTGAGAAGCATGTACATATTTGGCACAGCTGTCTATGTTTTAATGTCTTCTACAAAGATAATAATCTGCCACAAAATATAAAATGCTATGCTATGCATGGTAACATATTAACAAGAAGGCATGTGTCACTGTGTTCCTAAGGAACATTTACTTATACAGGTAGGGGCTTCTTTTTGATTTGCAAATAATCCCTGCATATAAAGTAAATAAAGGATTCAAGCCTTTGCTGACTTAACTCTTAAGTAACTTTTACACCTGCCTCTCAGAGTTCAGACAAAGACTTCTGAAGAGTTCTTCTTAACTTGCCACAGGCTCTCAGCAGGGAGGAGACTAGTCTTTAAAGGGTATAATCTAATTATTTTCATATGATCTACTAATGTAACCAACTTGTTCCTCGGTGCTTTTCAGGACAGTGTTCAAGTAAACACTGCTCATCAGAACAGCCGACAAGAAGGTTACAGTGTTAATCATCACGTCAGACCTCGGAGACTAGGTACAAATGAAATCAAGTCTGTGATGGACAAGCAGGCCTAACAGTTCAGTTATGTAAAAGGACGTAGGCTAACGGCTAGGAAGCAGAAGCGATCACTCTATCACATCTTTAAAAGCAAAAAGGTTATACTCCCAAACAAAGATGTGACTAAGCAAATATGCATACTTAAGTAATTCATCTCCATTCTGATTATTCGTCTCTTGAAAAATAACTCGGAAATGTACTCTTAGGTGTGAACAAACTTAAGAAGTCAGCATGTACAGGGCTGGGGATATAGCTCGGGGGTGGAGCACTTGCCTAACCTGTGAGGCCACAGAGTCAACCCAGAACAAGACAAAACACAGGTCAGCACACAAAATAAAAGGGGAGGTCTGAGTCACTTTGATGGAAGCCATCAATCCATTCAGCCACAGCCTTCAATTTCTATTAAAATAAGTGCAGAAACAGGGTACTATGCATGCCAGAGACAATCAAACACCCTCCACCCCCCGCCGCACAAGAAGAAGGTTCGTGTAACTAATACAAATAGAAGAGTAAATGAGTAAGCTGGGAAGAGGGCTGGCGATGCTGAGAGAAGGGACAGAGGTGGCCTTATTTTCAGTACACTCTGTATTTGCTTATGTGACTTAACAATACAAGCAAACAAGAAGCAAAATCTCCCCTGTAACACACATTTAACTGAGAGCTATTCCGAATTCCACCTGAGGAAATACATCCTTTTGGGGTCAGAGCCCTGAGAACTCTCAGCTCCTCAAGTGCCTCCCTGGGTAAGTAGGTACAGTGGCATCTAGCGCTCGCTCTGCAAGGCACTGGCTGGAGCACGGGGACTGAGAGGGAGAGTAACAGGTAGGTATCGAAGCAGTGAGGCTCTCAGTCAAGGTCAAGAAGTCACTCACTTAGGGCCCAGCACCAGCCACTCCCAAATCTTGGGTGATCCCTTCTTATTTTGATTTAGGCACAAAAGCGTGGCCTGATGCCTGGGTTTGCTTCAGGCCAGAGGAATACAAGATTTGGATTTACAAATCCATCATCTTGATAATTTTAAAGGGCTGATTGCTTACTTCATATTTTCCATAAACATGTTTGTCTCTTAAACAACTTAAGAGCTCAAGGACAAAGGTTATGCAGAGCTATATTTCTGTAAGAATCAGAGTTAATCTGTTCCAAAAGCAAGCTGCAGGCAGGGGACATTTCCATGTATAGCAGGCATGTGAAAGTGTATTGACTATACAGGGTAAAAGTGGTACAAAGACTAAGGAGCTGCCATTCCCTGATCATCCAGGGAAAAGACTCCTAAGACAACAGCATCAGAACATCAGAGTGTTCTGGGGTCATGGTCGGATTACCATCACCATGAGTACTGCGACTGCTCCTGATTGCGTGTGGATTAGGCTCTGATAGTCAACCAGTTAATAACATGGACTGAAATAGAAATAAGAACACTGGTGCCATAGGAATGAATGCTTTTCAGGTTAAAATAACAATATGTAAACAATCTAAGGACTGAGTACTTTATTCAAATACATTAAAATAACAAATTTCCTAAATTAAGCTTCTAATTTTACTAATGAATAAAATGTACACAACGTTGCAGCTACAGTTTTGGCAAACACACTAAAGGAAGCTGGAATAGTCCCACAGCTGAATATGTTTTATGATTATTTTGGTGACTCCCATCTCATACATGCCATGCCTGAACTCATTCAACTAATCAAATAAAAAGCTGAAGTCAATTTTCTAGGAGGCAACTATTAAGAAAATATCAAGCCGGGCGTGGTGGCGCACGCCTTTAATCCCAGCACTCGGGAGGCAGAGGCAGGCGGATTTCTGAGTTCGAGGCCAGCCTGGTCTACAAAGTGAGTGCCAGGACAGCCAGGGCTACACAGAGAAACCCTGTCTCGAAAAACAAAAAAAAAAACAAAAACAAAAACAAAAAAAAAACAAAAAAAAAGAAAATATCAAAATACAGTTCAATATTGTCATTATTTCATTTAAAATGGTTTCTCACAATAGAAAATGGTGAGTTGTGTGAAGAGCTTGGAACTTAAGTAAGGGACGAGAAGATTACATTGAAGGGAAAACAGCTGTAGTATAGATTACATCATCTTATGAAAATCTCAACCAGAAACTAGTTATTTAGGTGTATTTCATATAAGCACATTATAAAACTAAAAGGAAATACCATTTTATATATGTTATCATGGTAAATATTATAATTAAATGCCTTTTGTTGTCTAGTATTAATAGAAAAGGGATATAAAAGGTAAAGATTCACTTCTATAATAATACAATATAATAACCAAGTCTTTTACTATTATAAACCATCCATTCTAAATAACACCACTCCAGAAAATAATGCAAATATTTAAATGATATACTTACATTATTCAAAATATACATTATTTTAGGTTAAAAAATGAATAAGCAGCCATAAGAGATTGCCTCTTATTTTCCTATGTGTTGGTAAAAATTAGGTTTTCTTTAATTGGAAGACAAGAAGTTGATTTTCTTGTAGGGCTGTAACTTTGGAATAGAGAGGTTAAAAGAGTTTTCAGCATGGCATTTTATGTCACTAGCCAGCATTACGCAGTAGTTTCTTAGCAGTTTTAACAATTTAGAGAGAAAGACTGCCTTACCATTGGTGGTGGATCAACATGGCGCACAAAAGGCCCTCTCTCTATGCTGATAAATGCTGTGGAAGGGAAAGAACCACATTTGGTTATTACGTCCATTCTATTTTTAAAACATTATGTCAACATGACAAGCCTGGTAGAATTTATAAGAAAGAAGCACTCTTCAGATGGCAGGGTTCTACCAAACTGTCACAAATTCTCTCGGCTGGAACAGCAGGTGAGTTGGGCTAAGATGCCCAATTGAAGGTCCACTAGGCCAGTTTTCCCATTCGAGTGGCGTCTAGTGAAGGTTTAGGATGTATTCAGAGCCTCCTCTCAGCACAAAAGGTCTACCATTCTTCCAGCAAAGGTTTATTTCTGACTAGAGGTCACTGAATTTAAGCTGTGAAAGAACCATGCTCCCTTATTCTCTCAAAAGAATAAACAAATCCATTTGAACTTCTCTCCAATGGCTCCTACTGTGATACATTCTATTACTTATTCAGTCACCACGCAGTGACAGACAGGAAGTTCTGATTCTTCTCTTTACAATGGTAACCATGAGGGCTGATCTTGAGATCCTTTCATCGCATGTGGATTTATGTTTTTGTTCCTAGTGTTCTTTACTGCTTTTTTTTTGTGTGTGTGATAAATAGCCTGTAAAGTATATACCACCTGCATCTGATCTGTAAGACACTAGTTCAAAGCCAGGCTCAGACTTAAAGTGAACCCAGGTGCTGGTCTCATTTACTCTCACATTACAAACTAACATGTGGGCTGGAATACTGTAACAGTTAACTAGAATGGTTTGGTTCAAATAATGCTAATGGTTGTCACACAGACCTTGGAGATGAGAGCCATAAAGTCTACTAGTAGCAATTAGCAAAACACCCAGTTTAAGCAAAAGGCTATTTGTATAAATACTATGTAAGTATTTATTTAATCCTCTTTAATGAAAATGAATGAAATGAGATTAGGACAAACTATAGCTTTGTATCACTTTCAAATGGTATCTTTAAAATAAAACATCATATATTTAAGAATACAGCTTTGCTTCCTTTAAACATTTTTTTTTCCTTAAGAGCTAGGTATGGTGCTGCACACCACTAATCCCAGCCCCGAGGATGCTGAGTATGTTCACATTAGTCCTCCACAGGTAGAGTTAAAAAACTGATGCAGCCCCAACAATTCGGTAAATCCCAGGTATAAAACAAGCCTTCAAGCAATATGAAAGCAAGACCTCCCACATTTTTGGTACCTACTGTTTGCAATATCATATGAAGCACTATATAGGCTTGCTCCAAACAAGGCTAATACTTATTGAGTAGTTAATTGGGAGTCAGATAAAGATAAGCTAATATAATAAAACAGAAATGTTCGGTATGAAAAAAAAGATATAGAGCAAATGAAGTAGGATTTCTTTTCCTTACATGTAAGTCTTTTGAGAAAAAGACATTCATTCACAGATTAATCTTACTTCTGAGTGAAAAAAAGGCAAATATAAAACTACAAAAAGTCTACATTTCAACCTGGCTCTACATTTATCAGCACCAGCAACTGAAAACACACACATGGCTTTCTGTGGCACCTATGACCTTGTCTGTCAAGGTGGCTAAGCCATGGTACCTAGCTACTTACTCAAACAACATTCTAGATGATTCTTTGAAGGCATTTTATTGGATAGTAGTAACATTTAAGTTAGAAGAACCAGAGGAAGGTATATTCTTCCCACTGTGGAAGAGGGCCTCAAGTCATCATTTAAAGGCCTGAAAACATCACTGACTTCTCGGAGAGAAAGAAATTCCACCAACGGATTTCCACAGGACAACACAGGAGGCACAGTAGGTTGAGAATAAACTAACTATGATGGTTTGGTTACTTGCTGTGATGATCTGAATGAAAATGGCCCCCTTGGGTTCACAGGGAGTGGCATTATTAGAAGTTGTGGCCTTGTTGGAGGAAATGTATCACTAGGAGTGGGCTTTGAGGTTTCAGAAGCTCAAGCCGGGCTCAGTGTTATTCTTTCTTTGCGCTGCCTGCCGATCCCGATGTAGGACTCTCAGCTGCCACTCGAAACCATGTCTGCCTGCACGCTTCCATGCTTCCCACTGTGGGGATAATGGACTGAACCTTTACACTCTTGGCCAGCCCCAATGAAATGTTTTCCTTTTTAAGAGTTGTCTTGTATTCTATATGTCACACTCTATACCAATATAATATATTCTAGTCTTCACAGTCTATGCAAGTATAATATATTCTAATATATCAGAGAATCACTAAAAATGAGGGCCTCTGATTTAGATGGACATAGGTAACTGTGATGTGGGTATACCCAGGTAATAGGGAAATCTCTTCTTCTCCTTTTTTTTGTCCTTTGCATTAGGACTATCTCTTTAAAATTATTTTATTTATTTATGGGGAAACCTCTTCTAAACAAGACATTTTTTCATTTCAAAGTTAATGGAAAAGTAGAGAAAACATTTGTAACCTTTGTTCTTGATAAATGACAAGTTCCTGTTATAAAAAGCCAAAGAAGGCAAATATGAATGTAATTTAACCTTGAAGCAGCAGTTTCACTATAAACCCATTTTTAAAATCTTTACTTCCTAGTTATGTTTCTGGAGTGAAAGGCCTGGGAGTAATTAGTTTCTGAAATCCATTATCCATTTGCAGCATCAAAACAATTTTTTAAAAAGTGGAACATCTGTGGGGCAGGAGAGAGTGGACCTCAACATCACAAGCAAGGAAACGCTGCTCATGGGCACACACAGAGCTCCATGCTACAGGACACATGGGCACGCACAGAGCTCCATGCTACAGGACACATGGGCACGCACAGAGCTCCATGCTACAGGACACATGGGCACGCACAGAGCTCCATGCTACAGGACACATGGGCACGCACAGAGCTCCATGCTACAGGACACATGGGCACACACAGAGCTCCATGCTACAGGACACATGGGCACGCACAGAGCTCCATGCTACAGGACACATGGGCACGCACAGCGCTCTCCACTTCTGTCTGACACAGTCCCCGAGTCTCAGCTAGGGCAGCCAGACAAGTGGAAGAAAAGGTCAAAGTATCTTTATTGCAGATGATCTCATTCTATGTGTAAACAATCTTAAAGATGTTACCACAAAATTTCTACAACCAATAAACACATTCAGCAATGCATGAGAAAGCAAAATTAGCACACAAAAGTCAGTAGGTTTCATATTTACAAAGGACAAGCAAAACAGGAAGGAAATCAAGGGAGCAACACCATTCACAACAGCTTCAACAACAGGAACAACAGCCACCATCATCAGCAACAACAAAATGTGCACGAAATCTAACCAAAGAAGTGACAGGTTTGTATAGTGAGGATTTTAAGACACAGAAGAAAGCAACTGAAGAAGATATCAGAAGATGGGAAACCCGCCCATGCTCACGGATTGATGGGTTAGGATTAATACTGTGAAAATGGCCATCCTTCCAGAAGCAACTACAGGTTCAGTGTAATCTTAATCAATATTCAATAGAATTCTTCACATAGACTGAAAAAACTCTTCCATAGGAAACTACAAAAGGCCCAATGCTTTGACTCTGAGAGGAGGAAGCGGGAACTATGCTTGAACTCATTTGCAGTTTTCTGAACAGGATCCTGTCAGCTCAGGAATTGCAACCAACAACTAATAAGCAGGATCTCATAAATCAAAATTCTTATGTGGCCAAGGATATCACTACTCAATTAAAGAGGCAGATTACAGAACTGCTGAAAATCTTCACCAGCAGCACAGAGGGTTAGTATTTAAAATGTAAAATGAACTGAAAATAAAAAAGAGAAAGAAAAGAAAACAAAACCCAATAAAAAATGTAGTACAGAACTAAACAGTGTTTTCAAAAAATGAAATACAAACTTCTGAGAAACACTTAAAAGTGTTCAATGTCCTTGGACATCAGGGAATTGCAAATTAAAACTTCTTTGAGATTTGATCTCACTAAAGTCAGAATGGCAGAGGAGGAGGGGGGGAGGAGGAAGAGGAAGAGGAGGAGGGGAGAAGGCTTGGGTGTGTGTTGAGAACACTCATTTGCTGCTGCTGAGAGTGTACACTGATCTACTCACGGTAAAAACCGTGTGGAGATTTCTCATAAGCCTGTCATATGACCCAGTTCATGTCTCCTGGGAACATCTGTGTAGTAGTCCATCTCCTGTGAGACACTGCCTACCTGCTCCTCCATGCCTACTGCTGCTTTACTCACAACAGCCAGGAAACTGAAACAGCCTAACATACGGTGTACTTATACAATGGAATACCACTCAGCTATTGAGACAAACAGGATGTGAACATTTCATGTAAATGGGTGAAGCTGGAAACAATCAGTCTGAGAGCTGTGCCCCAGAAAGACAAACATCACATTTTCTCTTATCTGTGGATATGAGCTTTGAAACTTCAGATATATAATTTGGGATATCCATAGAAATCAGAAAATTACTAAGGTGCCATGAGGGAGGGAGGGGCTTTTAAGGAAAAGGAGAGAATACACTGTTACAAAGGGCTAAAGGAAGTTAATGGAACAGGAAGAGTTATACTAGAGTTCGGGAATATAGTGTAGGGTAGAGGACAGAGGGTGGGAACAGGCTTCTAACTCCAAAGACTTCAAAAAATACACCCGCTACTGTATAAGCTTACATATGCACACACACATGCTCACACACACATATGCTTGCACACACACACATATGCTTGCACACACACACACACACACACACACACACACACACACACAGGGGGCGGGGAGGAATGGAGGGAGGGAGGGAGGGAGGGAGAGAGAGAGAGAGAGAGAGAGAGAGAGAGAGAGAGAGTGAGTTAGAGTTCAGCATGACTCTACCAGCTATTCCAGTGTGCAGGAAGCAGTCACTTCTTTTGGAGCAGCTGCCCAGCACGGTCCTCTAGACCTCTAACATTACAGACCACTGCCACTGCTCCTAGGTCCCCTCTCGAATCTATGGGAAGACACAGCTGCTGAACACACCGTTCACTTGTGTCACGTACACGGTGAACTAAAGCTGGTACTGACATGGAAACTCCCTTCTTACCAACACATTTTCACAGTGCTGGAAGGTGATGAGGAGATGCCAGAAGAGACCTGTAACCACCAGTCATGTCTAGCTGTGAGGACTGGGCCTCACTGACTCTGACTACGCCCTGATAGGATTTAAGTTTCTCTTCACAAGAATATGCCCATAGCTGGCATCACTATCAGACAAAGAACCTAGTCAGATCACAGGACCTAGGAGAGAACCTATTATGATCGCAGTGCTAAATGGACATAGTATGCCACCACCTTCTAAAGGCTCGTCCTTCTATTCATAGACCAAAGCATCTCTGAAGCATCATCAGATCCGAAGCAACATCGGAGAAATGAGCCCTCAACTACTGCTCCAGTGCCATGCCTGTCTGCTGCCATGCTCCTCAACTACTGCTCCAGTGCCATGCCTGTCTGCTGCCATGCTCCTCAACTACTGCTCCAGTGCCATGCCTGTCTGCTGCCATGCTCCTCAACTACTGCTCCAGTGCCATGCCTGTCTGCTGCCATGCTCCTCAACTACTGCTCCAGTGCCATGCCTGTCTGCTGCCATGCTCCTCAACTACTGCTCCAGTGCCATGCCTGTCTGCTGCCATGCTCCTACCATGATGGTCATGGACTCTAACTGTGCTCAGCCCGAAAGTGGGAGGGAATGGTTACTTTGGAGAAGTGGCATTCTGTATTCCTCTCACTAGGGAACTTGAGGAAAGTTACCATTGGATGCTGACACTACTCAGCAAGTCTGTTGGGAAGAGAACACTCACAGGACCTATAGAGTGCAGTAACTGAAACAGGAGCGCTTTATTTCCATAATGGAGAGGTCTGATGTCCACTTCCTTCATCAAAGGCTAAACTTACCAGCAGCAGTAGTGGGATACCCTGACAACACATGACACTTGATAAGATGTGTAGAAGTGATTATCACTCATAGTATGGCCACAAGTTTTGCCTGAATGAAACCACGATGAAATAGATAAATTTAAAACACTGACATTGTATAAGACAATTAGCCCAAGCACTTTTCTTTCTAGGTTAACTGAAAGTTGACACTAATACAACTGATACAAATAATATAACCACCAATGAAAATATGAATCTTGACCAGGTGCTAGAGATACAAAGCTTGCTTAAGGCATTTTTGGCATAATTAGGGATAGCTAAATGTGAGCATTCATGAGATGGTTTTCCTATTACCTTTGTGACTTTTCATATATGATAAAGTATATTTACATAGTAAAGTCCTTCATTTTATCAGATGTATGGTGAAGTTTCCAGAAAGAAGAGTGCACTATACCATAAACTTATTTTAGTTTTCATCTCAACATTGAATTTATCAACCACACATGTTGAATATGCATGAATGAGTAGTTGTTATAGCATATATTCATATTTATTGATTGATTGACTTTCTAAAAAGTAATATTTGGGGCTGGTGATATGGTTCACTGATTATGATCCCTGACTGATCTTCCAGAGTCCACAAGGACACTCAACTGCCTGTAACTCAAGTTCTATGGAATTTGATGCCCTCTTCTGGTCTCCATGGGCAATGCACACACATGGTGCACAGACATATACACATACAGGCAAAACATTCATACATGTAACATACAAAATAAAATGAAAAAAGTTATTCTTATTGAGAAGTAGGAATTTTTACCCAATCAGAGAGATGAATTTCTTAGAATCATTATTTTCTCCCTTTATATTTAGTAAAAACTGTATCTGAGGGATGGAGAGTTGGCTTGGTGCTTGAGAGCCCTGGCTGCTCCAGGGGACCTGGGTATGATTCTTAGCACCCACATCATGGCTCACAACTGTTTGTAACTTTAGCTCTAAGGAATCAAACGCCCTCTGAAGGCATGACGCACACATGTGATGCAAACATGTACATACAGACAAAACATCCACACGCACAAAATAAAAATAAAGTAAACACCATTTGAGGGATGAAGTACTCATATTCAAATAAATCACTTCCCAACCTGGCTTTGGAGACACTGTATATTAGAAGACGGAGAGGAGTTTATGAGATCTGTGACTCTGGTGTGCCTCCTCACAGGCCGGGAAGAACACCCAGCCTATGCCACTCTTAACCGCTCTGTTCTATTTCTTCTCAAACACTAATAAAAATTAAAATTCATACCAGAGGTAGGGTCATACACTTAATACCTACATATATAATCCCAGAACTCAAAAGGGTGAGGGGGAAGGATTGCTGAGTCTGAGGACAGCTCATTATAATACATCAAGACTGTCATACACACACACACACACACACACACACACACACACACACCCCACAGGCATGTACCACTAATACTATGAGTATATAAAGTCAGTAGATATTTAACTATTTTTAAACTACTGCCCAAATAATTTAATTATGCCAACTAATAGTTAATTATATATTGTACTAATGTCTATGAAGAAAACAAAACAAAATAGGAGCAGCAATTTCCAACATTTGCTAAATCTCTTCCATATCTGCAAGAAGAGGCTCAAGTTTGCATATGTTACCACATGCAACCACATGCAACCACATGCTACCACATACTATCACATGCTACCATATGCTATTACATGCCATAAATATCAATCTAGGGCAGTTAGGTATGTGGCACATGCCACATATTACATTGGCAAGGCCAAAAGTACATGAATGTACATGCTCTCTCTCCCACACACATGCACACATACACACACATCCACATATACACACATGTGCACACACAAAGCTTGTGTGAACAAAGTACAGTCTTGCCTTGACTCTTGTTTGGAGACACTATTTTTGACAGAACACTGTCTTTCTTAGGTAAAACTCTGCTCACGTGTTAGTTTCTTTATGGCATGTTCCTTGGCTAATCTATTTAAATACCGACTGTTGGGTCAGTGAGAACTTGTAGGGTAAAGGCACTTGCTGCACAAACCTGGGTACCTGAGTTCAATCCCTAGAACGCAGGTAAAATTGTCCTCTGACTTCCACACATGCACCCCACCCCAACCATGCACACAAACACATTCAATAATACAGTTAAAAATAAATAAGCCGGGCGTAGTGGTGCACGCCTTTAATCCCAGCACATGGGAGGCAGAGGCGGGAGGATTTCTGAGTTCGAGACCAGCCTGGTCTACAAAGTGAGTTCCAGGACAGCCAGGGCTATACAGAGAAACCCTGTCTCAAAAAACAATCAATCAATCAATCAATCAATCAATCAATAAATAGTGAGCAACCTTACTTTGCATGTTACTCTTCCCCTCCCACTCTGGTTTGGACCTTAAGTTTGTCTGCACACACCATGTACGGAAAGCTTGAGTGATGGCTGAGAAGCAGGGTCCAGTGTTTACCAGTGGTGTATGTGGGAAGGCGGTAATAGGGCTTAAGGTCTTTCTGCTTCCTGGACACCACAAGGGAGCAGCTGCACTCTACTGCCCACCGCCTGCTGTGTTACTGTGCTTTGTCATAGCCTCTGAGAACTGAGTCCAGGTAAACCTTTCCTCGTTATTCACTGATACCTCAGAGCATTTTGTCACTAGTGAAGTGCTGACTGGGTCATCCTCTCCTCGTCACTTGCCACTTAGTCTGTGCTTAGTTTTTAATTCAGTGTCTTTCCCACCAGAAGACCAGCACACAGAGAACATTTATCTGCACAGGAGTAGCTACAGCACTCACAGAAGAGCATCATCTGCTTTTTAGATCTAGTTATTAGCTGGATCTGGTGCCACAGACAAAAGCACTTCTGAGTTCTTACTTAATATATGAGTTCACATTTCAGATCCTGAATGTATGGGGATAAACTAACTATCTTTATAATTAAGACAAAACAAAAGCCAAGTCTAAGCAAGAAAAGAGTTACTGAAGAAAAAGTTCACTTACTGGCTTGGTAAGATACTGAGTGTTGGAAGGTGGGAATGCAGCTACATTATCTACAAATAATGATATGATTTCATTTGTTTCTTTTTTAAAAATATATTTATTTATTTTATGTATATGAGTACATGGTAGCTGTCTACAAACATATCAGAAGAGGGCATAGGATCCCATTACAGATGGTTGTGAGCCACCCATGGTTGCTGGGAATTGAACTCAGGACCTCTGGAAGAGTAGTCAGTGCTCTTAACCACTGAGCCATCTCTCCAGACATGCTTTCATTTCTAAAGGGAAATTATAAATTAAAATTTTAGGCATAATCAAGATTTAGAAATTTCCTATACCTCTATTTAAAGAGAAGTCAGTTTTAAAGACTGTCCTATTCCTTCTCCCTGTAAAGGTGCAGCAGAGCTGTCTGGGGATCAGATCTGTGCTACAGAACTGTTAGCAGCTATATTTTTAAAAGGAGAACAGTAACTGGAGGGACCCAGGACTTGTGAGACATTGGCTTTGTAAAAGGTCAGCAACAGAATGCAGAATCTTGTGTCCCACCTACTGTTTAGAAATCCCTTGGACAGACAATAGTGCTGTACAGTACAGTAATAGACTGTACCACCACCCAGATTTCTAAACAGCATCATGAAACAGCCAGGATCATTTAGGAAACATCATATAATAACCAGCTCTCTTCTCTTCCTGTCCCCACAATGTTCCATGCCAGCTCCTGTTAAGCTCCCTGCTGTTGCACGACCATGACTTCTGTGCCTGCTGGATTCTCCTAGGCTGGGAGAGCCTGGGGGCAGACCGTCATGGTCACTTGGCCATGAGTTGGGCTGAGCCTCTCCATAGAACAGCCCCCTCCATTAGCACAGCCTAGGTATTTGCCTGGACTAATTTTTAGATCTAAGAAAAATATTTATTTTTTAAACCAAGGAACAGTTTTCATTAGAGTATTTCTGCCAAAAATATAGTGCTTTTGAAACTACTTTCAAAAAAGATAGGAACTGTTCAAAAGTCATTCTTAGGTTTCCTTCTTATGACCGTGTTTTCAGAGAGAGAGAAGTGCATTGCAGTGAGCACACAGCCCACTCGCTGGACACTCCTAACACAGAGCCTCTGACATGACTGTAAAATGCTGACAGTCACCTCATGCACTCCCTTGTCAGTTTCTGAATGTGTCATCACCTTAGCTCTGAGATGGGCAGGCAAGGGTGCTGACTAAGAACAACATAAAGAGTGATTCTTTACATTTCATTCAGTTTTCATTCAAGGAAAAAGCTTCCTGAAAATGCACACTTAAAATTCTGGAAGATACAAATCTAGACTTCCTTGATCTTGAGGTCTCTCTCTCTTTCCCAGAAGGCCAGGCTCCTAAATCTCACCTCCATTTCTAGCTGACGACTTTCAATAAGTGATGGATATTCATTTTCAGAAAACATTGCCAGTAACTTTTATGATATCATAGACACTCACTACTCACCCCAAACTGACTAAACCACAAAATGCAAAAGCTCTTAAGTTCTCTCAGGGAAGCCCTGGGACTATTCCAGTACACATGCTCTCTTCAGCCTGAGGAGAGTAAATGAGAAAATGTAGGCAGCTCTCTTCCTCCCAAAGCTTGTAGTAGATACAACTTTTAAAAAAAGATTTATTTATTTATTATATGTAAGTACACTGTAGCTGTCTTCAGACACTCCAGAAGAGATTCAGTTATCATTACAGATGGTTGTGAGCCACCATGTGGTTGCTGGGATTTGAATTCAGGGCCTTTGGAAGAGCAGTCTTAACCACTGAGCCATCTCTCCAGCCCATAGATACAACTTAAGATGCTTAAAACCAGGCTTTATCCTGTAATAGATCTAATGAAGAATTACCCTGAGTCACAGGAATTTATAAAGGAAAGAAGAATTATTATTTATGAAGACCTACTCATTTAGTTACAGACACACCCACTCTAAGTCAGGAAGCAAATAAAATACTTTAAAAAACTTCCCTTTTGTAGAATCAGAATGGTTGCTACAAACACTGGTGGGAAATGCTAGCAGTGCCAACTGCACAAGGCTGGGAGGGGGAGGGAAGGCTCTCACTGCAAAGCATCATGGGAGCTGCGAGGACAAGGCTGCACTCATTTTCTTTAAAAAACATGAAGTAAGTTTATTATCAGAAAAGAAAGTAAAGAACAACTTGTCCTAAATTTGAGTACTTTGAAATGAATCCTAATATTACTTTATATTCCTTATTATGTGAAAATATGCGAAGTTGTCAACTTCATTTGAAAACTATAAAGACGGTAAAATGCAATCAAGGGTTGGCAGAAAGCCTATTAAGACAGTGAAAGTCTTGTTCTCATGTCAAGATGACTCAGCCATTTTACCAGAGCCTCCTCTCCTTGCTCCTCTCACCCCCGCCTTGAGTGAACCAACGGGACTCTCTTCCTCCCTGGAGACAGTGCTAGCACACAGGCACGGAGCACTTTGGCTGTGGCCTGATTACTCAGTCCTCTGCTTTAGCTGATGGAACAGAAGAGGTTTTGCCGCCTAACAGTTTCAGTCAGTACACCTACAATGCTCTCTTTTGAAATAATACCCATGGGTCATTTGAGTAAGAATTTAACAGACCAGATAGATCCCTGAAGTGCGAGTCATTGAACACAGGGTTTTGTTTCCCTTTCTAAAATGTAGTGGAAAATTAGAGAACTTTACATATTTTTTACTTGAAAAGTAAACATTACTTTTCATCACTAATATGAAAAAGGCCACTCAAGGCCATAGCTTATGTACAGACTAAATTCTCTCTGCTAACTGCTACTAGACTCTCATGCTCTGACCTAACTGAGAGAAGTAAGAGATAAACACAATTTCTGTGAAAGTCACTGGCCAAGCTAGCCTCAAACTCCCTCCTGATCTTTAGCTCCTGATCCTCCTGCCTCTGCCTCCTGAGTGTAGAATTTATACTTTCTTTTTTTTTTTTTTTTGTAATAGTGTCAGAGTCATGTTGATAAAAGATCCTAAACTCTTAACTAAGGAAGTTTGTTATTAAGAGCATTACTCACATCCAATTAAACCAACAATCCTTAACCAAATGATTTTCTTGGGATCAGATACAGACTTGAGTAGAAGTAGATAGAAGAGAACTGAAGTCTATACAGTACCCACAGGTCATGCACAGTGTTAAAATTAAGGTTTGAGTTCCTAAGTCACACGAGTGATATTTCATGTACTCAACATTCACATGAGGCTCAGGGGCTACAATAATGGACTGTGCACAGCTGGAACTCAGGAAAGATGACTAGGATAAGTCTAAGACATCAGACAGTCACTGCTACCTGAGTACCAAAGATGCCGGCATATTCAGGGGAAAGAAAGAGCGGAGCTGTGGAGGAACAGTCTATTAAAGCCTGTCAGGGACCAGGAAGCATCTAGCATAAGGAAAGAAAGAGGACTGACTCGCAAGATAAGAAAAACCCAACAGAGTGTGGTGTCCCGGAAACCATGCATTAGGAAGTAACCAGATATATTCAAAGCTGGTGATCAGTCAAGTAAGATAAGGAGAAGAACTGGCCACTGGCATTAGCAGCTCCAGGGCCACTGGTAAGCTTGAAAAGAATATATTAGAAATGTTAAACTTTCATACAATGGAAAATGTCTAGAAACATCTAGGGACACTTTCCTTTGGAGTGTGTGAGGTCGTTCATGTGGATGTCATCTTTGCTATGATAAAAGCTATGAACCTGTAACCAGCACATCTGGTCCAAGTCAAACTGAAAAAACCCTGGGATAAATAAAGATTCGAAGGTCAGAAAAAAAGCCAAATAGGCTGAAAGCCCTAAATAACAGGGGTTTGCCCAGCACTTCTCCTGGGGTCAGCCAGAACCAGTCTTCAAAAGTAACACTGGAAGAGCAAAGGCTGCTAGCGTACAGCCCTGGTCCAGCTGTTCTCAGTTTGGCAAGTGTCCTGACATAGTTTTCTTGTTTATCCTAAATATAAACTGCACATTGTTTGTCCTAGCCACAAATGTAAAGTTTTAATAAGTATGCGTGGGCAAATGAACAAGTGAGGTTACAGCTGTGCACACAATAGAACAGGTGAGTCATACAACTAATTCTTCATCTTTAGGAATCTGCAACAAATAAAGAAAAGCCATTGGCATGAAGAAAAACACAGAAGCGAATAAAAACAACCAAAGACAGGAAACCTCTGAACAGAAACTTTGGAAGTCTTAGGAGGATGAAATGCACCCACCCACGGCACAGAACGATGAGAAGCTATCAGAGAGAACAGGGCAACCCATCAGCTGTGAGGCAGACACAGAACCCGAGAGCTCTGAGGAAGGTTAACAACAGAAAGGCTGGGGGTGTCACAGGTGAATCTAAAGCCTTCCCAGGAAGACTGGCAGCGTGAGTCACAGAAGCTCTGAGGACCCCACACACATTCACAGCAACGTTGTCATGGCAATCAGTGTCCCACTACACAACTGTGAGACAGAACATCTCCTATCAGATTGGTTGTTATATTTACTTCCGTCACATATGTAATAGCTCTGTTATACCTGTCCTGGTCTTCCAATTTTACATCTGAACTTCTTGTTCAAGATGTTATAGGCTGATAATTCTACAAATCTTCAGAATATATAGGACAAATCAAGAAATAATTAACACAGCAACTAGAAAGCTTCACACATGGTAGGTATCAGAATATCGTGAAGTGTGAATTCACTACTGCGTGCATAGCCTACTGTTTTGGAACCCTCACCAGAGATGAGCAAGGTTTCTAACTCTGTGTGTCACCGGTGTCCTCAGCGAGAGCACTGTGGACAATTCAGGTAGGTTAGCCATTTGGAGTGGCAGGGATGCTATCATGCATTGCGGACTATTTCATAGTGTCCTGCACGTCTATCCCTGATGCTGGTATAGCATCCCCCAATCTCCAGGTATCTTTAGATGTCCTCGGGCAAGCTAATTCACCTCCCGCTGGGAGTCACGAGCACTTAGTTTTCTAGTCTTTTGTCTCTGTCTTGGCAGAGAATTTCAAGCAGAATTCTAAGACATATGTGATAAAAATAAATGTTGCAATTACGTATACTTATAAAAAAATTGAATTCACACTTTGGTTATGTAGAGTTACAAAGTTTTCATATTCATTGGTCATCAGATCTTATTTAAAGTTTTCCTACAGCTTAAAAATTTCAGATATATGCTTTTATTTTTCACTGGTTGTATACCACTGAGCAAATGCTGCAATGGACTTTGAAGGTTCTTGAAGAGAAGAAACACCACCATACAAAGAAGTGGCTAAGAGATAAGAATTTAGAGTACATTTCCTACTTTGAACAGATTGGGGGGGGAGAGGTTTAAAGTTGTAAGGCTGAAACCATATGTACCTTACAATATTGAATAAAATGACTTTTCTTAGAACATAATCGGCTAGGAAACAGTGGGCAGACCCACCACTCATTTGAATCTGCTGATTAGATAAGGAAGGTTTGCATTCATGATCTACCCTCTGGAAACACTCGGATGAATTTAATAATCATGGGGATTACCATGCATAGGTTGGAAAAATGTTATTAAAAACTAAGAAATGACATATACAATATATTACAAATTATCAGCAGAGTTAAAATAATTAATGAATTCTAATACCATTATTAAAATTAATCACTATAATAAATGGAGGCTAAATCTGAATACTTAACTAGTAGATTAACATCAATTGCTGGATACTTACTTAAATGTTCTTCTGGGAAGTGAAACAGTAACTCACACTTTTAATGTACAACAGCTCAAACTCAAGTTTCACAGATTCCAAATACAAAGGAAAACCTAACAAGTGAAGTCTCAGGATTTGGGGAAGGAAATACAAACTATGACCCACTGAAGGACAATCCAAGCAACAAAGATCCGAGCATGATCAGAAAAATCCAAGTATGAAGTCTGTCATTGACTGCTGATCAGAAACAGGAAAAGAACGATGTGGACATTAGCTTTGGAAGGGATACTTCATCTCTGCTGGATTTGAGAGATGACAGAATCTAATCTAATTAAATTCATTTAATTAGATGAGATGGCATGACCAGCTGTCTAACACATACATATATTCATCCTGACCTCATTTTTATAACTTAAAAAATACTGCTAATTATTTATGAGCTACTATTGTTGTATTAATGCTAAAAATTAAAACAGTATCTCCCTACATTTTATCAATCATTTTATAATTGATTTCACCTTGCATGCTACCATAATAGATCTCTAGAATCATCGAGCAGCAAGAAAACCAGGCTTGCAGCCTCTACTAACTGTATGAACGTGTTCACAGGCTGTCCCTGCTCCTCAAATTTAAAGCTCTTCTCTTTTAGTATGCACTTACTTAAAAAAAAAAAAAAACCTAAGCTCAAAAATCACTGAATATTTAAATATTTCTTGTCTTTTTCAACAACAACAAAACCTGCTGATTCTCTGAAGGTAAGCTCCAAAATCTAATTAATTTAATAACCCAGGGCCTCAAGAACGCCAACCACACTGGACACGCATGGTCAGCTACCAAGTCACCCCAGAGTTTTAGTTTTTTTTTTAAATAATTGCAACATTTATTATTATTTTTTTATTGATTGTGTGTGAATTTCTCATCACGCACCCCAACCCCACTCACCTCTCTGTCCACTGATATCTGCTCTCCACCCTTGCAACTCGCCCCCCAAAACAAAACTAAAACCAAAGAAACTGCACTATCCGACAGTACATCCTTTTGTCCTCATATCTTTCCTTGCAAATGTTTATTGCAGTGAGTCACTGGTCTGGTTCGAGGCCTCTGGCTTCTGCTACACTATCAATACTGGATCCCTACCAGCCTCCTCTCTGATATCTTGTTGCTCTGAGTCATGGAGATCCTGCAGCTTTGGAGGTGCAGGACCAGTTTCTTCATGCAGTACATAGATGGGTTAGATAATGGCACAGGCCAACTCAAAGCCCTGGGTCTGGTCTTGGGTGGTATCGAGGCTGGTCAGCTTACCAGTTCTTCCACACCCACACAACCAGAGCCAGCTCTCCAGCACTGCCTGGACTATCACCCAATGCCAAAGCCAACAATGGGCAGGCAGGGCCAGCTCTCTGCTCTCATACCCTCAGGCTGGCCCACCTGCACCCACACCACTAGGGCAGCTCTATTCTGCTGCCCAGGACACGTGCAGGGCAAGCTCTCCTGAGTGCTGTGGCCAGCAAAGGGTAGGCATCTCTCCCTTGCCCACACCACCACATTGCAGGCTAGGGAGCTTTAGATTTTCATCTCAGCAACCAGCACCATCATACTGTTTGGCTAACTGCAAACTGTTTAGAAGGTAAAATAGTTTAGTGACTTACTGAGCAATAACGGCAGGATTAGAAAAGTGACATTAATTGCTAATCTGAAATGGTCTCTTCTACATATCACGGCCTCTATTAGCCAACAAATGTAACAAAATCTTTAATAACAAAAAGCCTTTCTCCTGTTTTGATGCTACCTACTATAGAAAGACACTTTCTTAAGAGGGCACAGAGTTGGGTTACGAGAAACACCTTGTATTCTTCTTCGTGCTTCTTGCGTTGTTTCTGAAGACAGTAAACCCAAGAGATGCTTGCCAAGAGTGTGGTTGGGTGGTCATCTGAGGGGCAAAGCGTGATCCTGCCAACCCGTGTACTCATAACAGATCTTGACATGCTACCTCAGTTTTTAAGTCTGTTTTGATCTTAATACCACACCCCAAAGATGACCTCAAGTTGGCACTTGGATAGAAAGCTAAAGTCTCAACAGTCAATGAGCTCTAGTGGCTATCCTTCCCACTGGAGACGTCGTCCGTGGCTCCCCCTCACCGTGCCCTCCGAGTGCTTCTCCACACCGTGTGTTCACTGTCCTTCACACCCTTTCTCTCTGTAACAGCTTACCAAGCCAGGTCTTAAGTAAGCTTTTCTCCATTATTTGTCCACAATGATTTCAAATGAGGATGGGGAAGTCTCGAATAGCCTCATGCAATCTAATCTCAAGAAATTTTGCATATTTCAAAGGCAAGAGTATTTTTATGACCCAAACAATGCTCTGAAGTGAGAAATTCAGGTGCTTCTAGCTAGAGAGAGGACACCAGCTGCCCAGGCAAAGGGAAATTAGGAATCAGATCAAAGACACCAAAGACCAAGTCTTTGTCACCATGATGAAGGTGCTGAATTCAGAGAAGTATTTAAAAAAAAAAATAAAGTCTTTCAAAAACCATACATTAAAAGCATTTGATTCTTTTAACACACTAAAGTACAATTAAAGATATCTGCTTACAGAAAAAAAAATCAGTTCATTCTGGAGATTATCTTTGATCTATGACAATTAACTAATTTTTCTCATTTATCTCACCACTGAATTGAAATTTTGGAATTTTGAAAAGTCTGAAATCAGAATTCAATAGACACTCTTTTTACAATTAACAGTTTAAAGTTCGTTAAGTAACACTAGGAAGGCTGTGCCAACGCTGATGGGCTGAGGGAAGTCTTTGAAGCTTAATTTACTTTCCTTACAATGGAAACCCCCTTTTAAACATCAGCTGTGTTTATTGAGTCATTCTATTTCCTAATTTTTGCCAAAATGTATTTTTCCTTTGAGACACAAGAATCATCATGTTTCCAGCTTAGATGTAATACAAACTCAAGTTTATAATTAAAACAATACGAAGATTAAATGAACAAAGTTACTTTATCTTGCTTGACCTATCTATTTAATCTGAATTACATTTAATTTAGAGAAATGATAAGAATAAAAAATACACAATACATAAAATATTCTCTTTGAACAATAACTTGGAAAGATGATACAAACACTGCCCTGCCAGCAGTGAAAAATTTTGATATTTTTGTCGCCATCTACTCATAAGAGTGAATAGACTGTTAAGTAATCTATTTAAATAATCCACATTAGGGTGTAGCTATGTGGTCCAGCCTGGTCTTAAAGTTGTGGGCTGGGGCATTCTTCCTGCCTCTGCCTTTGGAGTGAGTGGAACTAGGTATGGACCACCATGTCTGGTGTCATACTTTATAGAAAAGACTTATGGAGGTGGCTGAATGGGACCCAGACTTAGACCAAATAACAGAATAAAATTTCTCTCCCGGGAGCCTGCTGATTTCACTAGAGATCAAATACCACATCACACTAGAATGTGGTCTTTAAAAAAAAACCTAATAAATGACAAGCACACATCTATTTAAGACCAAAGAAAACGTGAGCTCACTGTCGATCAAGAATTAAGATGTCTTCCTTGACACCTCAGTTTCAGAACCCACACTTTCCCAAATGGCAGATACATATTCCAGTTACTATTTAGAAAAACCTGGCAAAGTAAAGCGGCTGTGAGCCACGGACAGAGAAGTAGCTCTAAGCGCTGCCTCTCCAAGACCCTGGACAAAGACAACTTGGCCTCCCAAACTTGTGTCTGAATAGTGAGCACAGTGCCCTGGGTCTCCTGCAGGCCGCCTGGCCAGGGCCCGGGCTTCTCAGACTCACTGTTAGTTCACTGGATGATAGAGGGCTAAGCTCTTGGAGGAGTGAGATTACTTGATTCAGCGTGACTCCTGTGTGACTGCTACAGAGTGGCTGTGAGCAGAGGAAGATACATAGGAAACGCTTAGGCGCTTGTGTAAACACAAATTGGTGTCAGTGGCATTTCCTCAGGCCACAAAGAATGGGGCTTCCCAGCTCAGGTCTGTGACTGTCTGGGTCCCCGAAGTGTCCCCTTTCCACCTCTAACTCTGTTCATGTGGATCTTCTCCATCTTTTAGTCAAGTTGGCTAAAGGTTTGTCAGTGTTAATGACTTTTTCAAACAATCAAGTCTGTTCCATTGATTATTGATATTGTTGTTGTGCTGTAGTTGTGTCTATTTTACTGATTGATCCCCGAGTTTCATTATTTCTTGTCATCTACTCCCTTTGGGCATTATTTTGATTTTTTGTTCTAGAGCTTTCAGGCATGTGGGTAACTTACTAATATGAAATCCCTCTAATTTTTGAAGCAATTTTGAAATAAGTAAAGCTTGCTCAGTGTATCATAAAGCATTTACATGAACTGTAATCTGTGATTTTATCTCAAATGTTAAAATTAGAATTCCATTTAAAAATCCCTTGATATAGTTTTAACTTAAAAAAAAAGTCAGCTTATTTATTTTTTCATTATCAGAGTCTTGGATTAACAGCTCAGCGAATACCTAAACAAAGTGTTTCCTGGGAGCGCTTTCCCTCTTCAGCCTGTCTCTCACACAGAGATCAATAGTTCTTTTTAAAGACATATTTTATCTCATAAGATACGGTATACCTTTCATTCTCACACCTCGGGTAATTCTATTCCATATACATAATTCAGAGAGAGTTCCCAGATTGAGTACAGCGAGACAGCCCACAGCCTGTGTCTGCCAGCATCTGAGAGATGGGGGGACTGCTGGGACGGAGAGGGATGCTCAGCAGAGGGAGGCAGGCAAGGAAGCAAGGGCTACCTGCATGCGAGCACACTCTGAGGAGCCTCTTAACTACTCTCTGCTACCACTACAGCTTGCTTTCCAGTAGCAGTCTTTCAAATCTGCACTTTTCACAATTCACCGCTCTGACTTAATTTGCTACTGTCCCAACTGTCTCCCATGCTGAGCTTGAAGGCAGGGACTGTAATGCTTACTACATGTCTTTGAGAGGTCACGGCAAACCAATCACAACAATTTTAGAGTAATTAAAGTGTTTCCAAACTTTGAGGATTATAAACCACTTAAGAAAGAAATGCTTATTTTTCTACAGCCCCAATTTCCTAGAACTTGCTTTGACTAAATAAGGTTAACATAAACTCACGTCAGAGTACAAACATGTACTCTCCCAGCGTGTAAATACACTATGTATAGTCTACAATGGAATTGCTCTCTGCATGACTCTAAGTGGGCCTGTCCCTTAGAGCTCTGGACAAATAGCTTTTCCCTGTACTAGACATTACAAGGCCTGCAAATTTGATGTGGGCTTTCAGTTAAGACTTTCTATTCATGTGTGTGTAATATGTATGTGTGTATAGAAAAGTATTTTAAGACTTACTTCACTGTAAAGCATATGTGACTTTGTGTGTTTATATATGGGAACATGGACTTCTGACTGCAGGGACCTGGGAGTCCAGAACAGGGCTCTGGATCCCTGGGGGCTGGAGATTCTGGGGGTCACAAGCTGCCTCTCCTAGGTGTTGGAAATGGAACTCAGGTCCTTGCAAGAGCAGTACTCACTCTCAAATACTAAGCCATCTTTACAACCTCCAAGATTTCTATTTTAACCATTATATGTACATATGTACACTGTTTGTTTTTGTGTCCCTATATTTCATATCCTAACAGATGTGTATAATTAAGAAAACTTACTTATCCATATTTAAAGCTTATTTGAACATGAGACAAATACTATAATTTTTCTAAAATATTAATTCTTTAAGAGTGGTATGCAATGTATTTTGATCCTATTCACCAAAACTCCTTACCCTTCTCTTCCTAGAATTACAGAATTTTCATACAGAAACCAAACACCTCTCTTGTCTGCAGGGCTGACAAAACTGAAGCTTGAAGAACTTGCTCAGCCTCTATCCTACCCTCTTCCTCTACCCTCCTCTGTAAGGGGGAACTTGAGCAGCCACTCACCTGGCTGCAAGTGAGGACTTCTTCCTCAGACACTAACATTTTAATGAAAAATAATTAGTGGTCAGTTTACAACTAATCACATTTTTATTTTCTAACACACACACATGTATAATATATAGGTGAACTTTGTCCATGGTCATTCAAAATAAAGATTATTATTTCTCATAGATACTTTAATATCCTTTGAAAACCTTGTTCAGGGCTGGTGAGATGGCTCAGTGGGTAAGAGCACCCGACTGCTCTTCCGAAGGTCCAGAGTTCAAATCCCAGCAACCACATGGTGGCTCACAACCATCCGTAACAAGATCTGGCGCCCTCTTCTGGAGTGTCTGAAGACAGCTACAGTGTACTTACATATAATAAATAAATCTTAAAAAAAAAAAAAAAGAAAAAAAAAAAAGAAAACCTTGTTCAAGTATATTTAAAATATTAGTCTAAAATTTGCAACTGTACAACTTATTTCAATTCAGTGATTAATGTAGATTTTTAAAGTAAACTTTTTGTATTTTCTCTTAACTTGCTAACTTGAAGGGCTGGGATATCACTTCAGCTATGTAGCCTTTTTTATCCACCAAAAGCCAAACTGTTTTGGTTTTAGATAGAATTTAAAAACAGTTAAAAATAAAATTACCCATAAGCCATTGTTCCTTTATTCATTTGAAAAACTCATATTTCATGTTTAGGTCTCCTGGTTTTGAAGTTTTCAAGGATCTCTTTAACAGGATACAAGTTCAAGGTAGTTAGTGTTAAAGTTACCAAATCTGAACTTCCCCCTCGTTTCTATGACTTAAGAAAAGAGACGCTGGGATAGACTTGGTCAGAAGTAAAGACCTAGCATTAGATCAGCACCGTGTTATTTCTGAAGAAAAATAAGGACATTCATAAAATTAGCATTGAATGCTTAAAAGAATGTTCAGCACCAGCAAGCTGCTCACCAGTCTGAGGGAGTCCAAACTGATGTATGATCTCATCAGTGGTCAGCACGAACGACTGCTTTACCCGGGGCTTCTTTGCAGGGCCTGGTGGTGGTGAAGTCATTGAGAGATTTTTGTTGACCTGCAATAAAAAAGGCAAATCAGAAAGGACCTCAAACTTCCCGAGTCACAGACACCAGAAGTGGATGAGAACTATTTGCTGACTATCCACACCAGGACATGTGACACATCAAGGGGACTGGTAGCAATTCAGGTGGTTAGTTTTTATGGTTGGAAGACAGGACAAGCTTTTTATTAAAGATACAATGGCGATCAAAGCCATTTAAAAAGGTAAATTTTTGGAATTATTACTATGTAATGATTTTAAAAACAGAGGTCTTAAGATTCAAAGAAATGTAAATGTATAAGTGACTCCTTGATTGCTTTCAATAAAGAAAGTCAAATGTCTCCTCCCCACACTTCCTTGTATCTTAGTAGGATAGCAGCAAAGTCAATTTAGAGATGAAAACGCCGTACTACTCATGCGCTTGTGTATCATGGTGACAAATTTAACACAGGACAATCTCACTTCCATGAAGAAAGTTCCATGGCATAAAAAGCTTTTCCTTAAAGACTAAACACAGAATGACTATTTAAAAATGATAAACATAAGCAAATTTTCTATAAGTAAACATAATATTCCGTAACATGTAAAACATACCATGAGTGACCTGAGCATAATAGTCCCAAGACGTGAAATGTATAATAGGTGCATTTTCACAAAAAATAGTTCACTAAAACAGTTAAAAAGTTTATTAGTAAATTTATCTTAGAAATTAGAATTAATTTCAAGAAAAATTTAGTCTTGTTCATTATGAATAATTCATTCAATCTTTTCCTTCTTTTAGGAATCATAAAATATCATCTTTTTCATTCTTACAAATTGAGACAGTCTAATTCACTGCAAATAGTCATTCAATTAAAGGTAACATATTATAAATATTAGTATATGAAAATGTCATTCTTTTTATTTCCTTTCGTTCTTTCATTCACTTTGCTTTAAATCATCAACACCACAAAGAGCTTCACCAGGAGCCCACTACACTAAACTTAAAGCTTACTGGCTCGGTAAAGAATACTGTTGTGCTGTAGTTATATATATTCTTTATCTGTCTCACTACTTACATATTTACAAATGCTTCTATTTTTTAAGTGATGATTGTGTATCTTAGAGTCACTTCTTTTCTTGGACCACGGAGCTTTAGTGGATTTGGAGAAAAGGTAATTAAGAGCATACAGTAAGACAGTTCTGGAATACCAATGATTACGCTATCTCATAAAACTTAAAAAACCATACCTTTGGTGGGTATAATTATGGGAATCAAATCTGGACTTTACACATGCTAGGCAAGTACCTACCCCACAGCCATGTTCCCAGCCAAAAAATTCTTCAAAATAATTAGAAGGAGCTCAAACCACATCAGGGTTAACTTATTACCAAACCTGAAAAATTCTCAGGATCCATTATTAAGCTCTGGCCAAAATTAATATGCTATAACTATATGTTACTAAAATAACAAAGAAAACCGTTGGGCTTCATTATTCACCTATAAATGGGGGTCTCAATAAAGGTTCTGACTGTGCTTTATCAACAATGTGCCAAGAAAGATGATCGAAGTTTTAATACTCTATTTACATGTTAGCTATCAAGTACTGGACAATGTAGTAAAGATATTAAATAGTGCTGGTATTGTTCAATGATAGGGCTTTTGTCTGTACTATAAAATAACCCAAATATTTCTGTTTGCAAAAATAAACTATAAAGAGTGATACCAATGTAGTATTAGGTATTAGTGTTATCTATCGGAAAATCAGGCAAACCTAATGTAGATGATGCAGTAAGTAGTTCTCTGCTTTTAGCAGAAATTGTAATACAAAAGACACATTTATCACTTGGCTATTTAATTACCCTCTTGTTAGAGCCTTTGTCAATTTTGCTTTTGTATTCTTGAAAATTATTTTCAAACATGTTAAATAATGTATTTAAAGTATGGTGTAAGTGAACAGGTGTATACTAGGATATAATTACAGGATTCTACACCTTTATCTATGCCATGGTTATGGATATACCCATCTCTCATATCTTCCTCTTTAAAGCTTTATCTATGCTAAAACAAAGCCAAATAGCAGACAGTTACATCAGGGCTTAGTTGTCTCTGCTTGGCCGTAAGACTCAACACTCTTCTTAAAATAAGATAATGCTGTGTGTAGGGAGGAGAACAATAATTCCATGTTTTCCCTAAGCACTGTTATGACTCTGATCTTTCCTGACATCTTTTTGGGATACTATGCAAATGTCAATGAAGTCAGGAGTAGCAATGGTACAGAGTCGGTAACAAACCTACGATTTAACATAACTATCCCTTATTATTAGTGGGGATTGGAAAATAGAAGTCAAAAGATTTTCAAAATTATTGGACATATATTTAGAATTTCATTCAGAGGAAGACAAATAATAATGACCATTAAATAGAGTGGAGCAATGTGTGTTTTTGAAATATATGCTGTGGAAAAGGATTGCTTAATAACTTTACAACAACAGAACGGTTGGCTAAGACAGTCTGCCCCATACCAATCTACCCTCTTTTCACAACACATTTTTCTGCTTGCTTCATGCAAAAAAACCACAGTTCGCTAAGGTCAGTTTAATACTTCCATACTGGAGAAATCTAAGAGCACAGAAATTTGAATGAAATTCAATAATATATATTTATATTATATATTCCTTATATATAATAAGGAAAAAGAAAAAAATTACCAAGAACTTCTGCCAAGTTAGTTACAAAACTTTTTCCTGTTCTATCTGGCTATAAGCAGTATCATGCAGAAATGCAAACACTCATCTCCCAGGACTGGGCTAATTTTCTTGTTAAAACTCTTACTGCCCCGAACATAAAACTGAATGTGAAAGATTAAACAAGCTAATAATTAATTTCTCTTTTAGTAATTAAAATGAGAAACCTCTGGGGGCAAGATCACGCCCACTCTCATTCATATGCACACTCTAATCCTGGCAGCCAACTGTAGATAAGGTGGCACTCCCAACCCAACTACCAGTTTATGGCTTCTCAACTTTGGGTGATTCCCTTAAAAGTTCACACTCCTGACTTTCCCAGACATTTTCCTACATCAGGTCATCCAGTGGAGACTATCCATGCTGCTCTGGTTTGCAGGAGAATGAGAAGTGTAACATGAGAAGTTTACAGTACTTGATCTAAGGATGCTTTGGCTTTCTTTATAGGCCAGGACAGAAAGGCAAGGAACAGCAGTATGAACTTAGTGAAAGGTTTTACAGCAGCAAAGCATCAGGGATCCTCCTGTGGAACCTCTCAATCCACTGGCTACAATGTTAAATCAACCCACTGGCTACAATGTTAAATCAACCCACTGGCTACAATGTTAAATCAAGAATCCAAATGCAATGCTGTCAGGGAGAAGCTTTTTTTTTTTTTTTTTTTAATAAAAACATAGTATTTAATCAGGACTGTTTAAGCCTGTAACAGGTACCAAGGATTTGTGGTTCATAGATCTCTGATGTGATTCTCCTACATGAAGTTCAAAATTAAAATTAGTTTGGCTCCAAGCAACACTATAGCAATCTGTCCCCAGGTAAGGCAACATACCTCCAGGCCCCTGATCTTCTCCAAGCCTTCATCTCCTGTCTGTCTTGGCAGTCTGTCCTTTATCTCAGCCCAAATCCCTTACCTCTAATCCTCTGAACCTTCTCTACCTGCCTTTCTTTGAGTGCCACAAGAGGTGGTTCTGCTCAAGTGAACACTTCAGGTTCTCACAGGAGTCACGAAGACTCTTCCAAACTCTATGTGGAAACTCTACACAGACTTAGTAAGAAATATCCGTAAATCAAAAATAGCTCTCCCTCCACCTGAGGAACTCTCCGAAGCGTCTCTGACAACACAGACTGCAGCGCCTCAGCTCCTTTCACCTGAGCTTGTCTCCCTCCACATGACGCTAGAATGAACAGCTGAGTCCAGTGCACTGCTGCGGCCCCTGCTGCTACACACCAGTCCCCTGCCATTCCTATTCTGCTCCAATTAATCTTGTCTTCTTACTGATGAATGTACACACACACACACACACACACACACACACACACACACAACTTTTAAATGTTTTTAGACAGGTTCTGATAGAGTCGAGGCCTTGAAATTGTCATGCAAGTGAAGCTGGCTTTAAACTCCTGATCCTTATTGCCTCTAGATCTTGTATGTATTATCAAGTTCAGCATATATATGTAAATATATATGGGTACATTATACACACATATGCATATATAATGATATTTTAAAAGGTTATATTCACTAAATATTCTATTACTTAAATATTTTTAAAAGATGTTTTTGGTAAATAGTACATTTCACATTAATTCTGACTAAAATATACATCACAACTTTATAGCATTCTCTGTGTGTGCGTGTGTGTGTGACTGTATGTACACATTCACGTGGGCAAGTATGCATGCATATGCAACAGTTTATGCGTATGATGGAGACCCAAAGTAGATGTCAGGCATCTACCTCAGTTGATCTCCACAGTAGTTTTGGAGACGGGACTCCTCCTGAAGCAGTGAGCTCCAGCTTCCCTGCCTGCCTCTGCCTTGCGCTTGCCTAGCCTTTTATCAGTGCTGTGCATCGTAACTCAGGCCATCAGCCTTTTGTGGCAGGCATTTTGCTGACTGAGTCTCCTCTCCAGTTGTTTTCCATATTGTTGTGTTAGCCACAATCTATGGCCACAGCACCCATAACATGCCCAACCTCAGCATATATTAAACAGAATAACTAAATCAAACTCAACTGTATTTTTATTAATATGAACTAAGAGCTGATACTATTTTTGAAAATATGAGGTTCCCCAGCTTCAAGAAGCTTATACAGGAATGTGAAGAGCAAGATATGCCAGACCTCGAAGTGAAAACAATATTATAAAGAACTCAGCACTTATGTTGCTGTCATTTATAGTCAGTAAAAGGAGAGGAGAGAGGAGAGAGGAGAGAGGAGAGAGGAGAGAGGAGAGAGGAGAGAGGAGAGAGGAGAGAGGAGAGAGGAGAGAGGAGAGAGGAGAGAGGAGAGAGGAGAGAGGAGAGATGAGAGAGGAGAGAGGAGAGAAGATTCTTTTGAAGTAACTGATGATCTAACACTAGAGACAGCCTGCCAGGATTAATGGCTCGTGAAGACAGGATATGCCAGCCCCGAGTATGTCTGACAACACGGGCAGTCAGCCTCTTTTATGAGAATCAGAAAACACTGAACGGAAACGTATCTAGGCAAAACCACTTCTGATATACTTCAACCCTAAGCAAAGGAAAGCACAAGGCAATCTGTAAATTACAAACTCGTATGAAGAAATTCTCATACTATCCTAATTCATGAGAACCTAAACCACTCTAGCACCCGGAAAGCAATCAGCTGGGAGCCCTTTCGTCTCCAGCATTAGCTGTGAATCTGTGCAGGGTTTAGCTGCTTTCAGGAAGGGTGCAGCTCCCTTCTCTTAGGGCCTCTTCTTCTGGGAGAACTTCTCTTACATCTCTTCCCTCTCTATATGAATTTCATTCCAGTAACTACCACTTCCATGCTACATTACCAATGGCTACGTAACCACGGGATAATTCAGAATAGCAAATCTAGACACTCTAATGTCTGTCAAATGCTCCCATCAAGCTAGTCCGCAGCGCGACACACACTGTAAAGACTGCCGTTTTCTCTTCCATTCTCACTTTACTCTTAATGAGTTTTGTGCCTATTTAAGGGAGAGTATCACAAGGCCATTATCTTGTCAAACACAAGGTTCAACTCCGTTCTCTCTTTACCAATTCTCTCTACAGCATGTGCCAGTAAAATACTCTTTTTGAAATGCTCTTCTGTAAACTCCCCTTGCCTTGCCCTCACAGGTACCACCTCAGCTACACTGTCTCTGTGGGAGCCCTTATCCAGTTCTATAGCTCTTTAAACAGTGCTTTGGCCCTGAACACACGTTACTGTCTACTTCAGTTTCCTCGTGCCCCCAAATCTACTTCCCACACCTGCTCCCTCCATCCCAGCATCCTTCATCCATGAGAAAGCAGCAGCTGCACAGCTGCCAAAACCCAAACCCAGAAGAGCTCATTTCTTTATTAACAGCACTGGATAGGTCCAAAGGTCTATTTCCAAAATATATGCAAAATCAACAAACTAAACAGTGTCTTCAATCCATTTACCTTCACAGCTCAGCGCTGTCTGGATGAGTCTACCTAGCATTTCTTCTAGGACCAGTGGACCTGTTTGCTGATCACTGTGCTTGTAAGACCACACTCTGCCAAGTCAAGTCTCCTGTTCAACCTGGATAACAGACTAACTTCCTGTTGTGCTGACAAAAATTCTTTAAAAAGCATGCACAACCTACTCTTTGCCACCTTTCTAGTCCTGTCCTAAAACCTCACTTGCCTTTGGCCATCACCACCCAGTTAAGCCAGTTGATCCCAGTTGATCCCACCACCCAGTTGATCCCTGAATAGCCTTACTCTTAGTTTAGTGCTGTGGGTCTTTATGAAACGCTACCCTCTGGGAAATCTTCCATGATCCTCCATGACCTAACAGCCTCTCCTGCTCTACTTACTCGCCACCCTAAAATCTCATTTTATCTCTATCAGCTATTATCTGAAATTCCTTCATCCAGTGTATCTTCCCATATAATAACATGCCTATGTGAATGTTCTATCCGAAGCATTTTGAAAAATATTGGTAGCCTCTAAACTATTTGTATAAAGATCTCAGAAAACAATCTTTGCCTTCAAAACTATAATCATTAGGTCTCAACCTAGACCCTTACTTTTGTCAAGCACTTGTCAAAAACTTATTATACAGGACGCAGTGTGTGAGAGGCTGCACAAGTGTACTCTGCTAACGAGACAATGACTAGTGACAAGGTGAATAAGAGACCAGATATGGGGCAGAAGCAGTGGTGCCAGGACCACTGGGCATCCGGATGTGACTGAGCTCTCAGACCATGTTATATTTTTAAAAATTAACTAAAAAAACCCCACATAGCGAAAACCACCAAAGCTATAAAAAAAAAAAACAAAGAAGAAAACAAAATAGTAAATATATAAGACTTAGGGCTAGGCAATGTGACTTTGTATATGATACAAAAAAGATGGACAAAAGAAAAAAGATAAAAACCACAAAAAATTACAACTTTTTTTTTCTTTTCTAAAGGCAACATCTAGGGAGTGGAAAGAGCATACAAGAGGTATAAAACCTTTCTAGAGAATGCATCTAAAAGACAGCTGCACACATGAATGTATGTGCACACATGTATATATCCATGTGTACAAAGAATTACTAAAAATAATAATAAAGAGATGAAAATCTAATGGGCAAACATTTCCTCAGAGTAGGTAGACAATCAGTCACATCCGGATGCCCAGTGGTCCTGGCACCACTGCTTCTGCCCCATGTGGGTGCTGAAAATGCTCACCATCGCTAGCCACCAAGAAACGGCAAGTCAAAAGAAACAGTACCATGCTTCGTAAGCCGGGGAGGGAAATGTTAAAACATGCCAAGAATTCAAGTCTTGGTGAGGACAAGGAGAGGCCAGAACCCTCCCTCACATCTTTCTCGGAGGGTTCAAAAATACTTTGTCCATTTTGGAAATGAGTTTGAGAATTCCTCAAAATGTTAAAAATAATTATCATGTGATCCAAAAATATTTCTCACTCCCACACAAATCCCAGAGAAATGAAAACACTGGTGACACCAATCCTGTTCATACCAACACATGGTCATAACACGTTAGTCTTGACGCTAAGAGGTAGGAACAACTCTAACGCTGGTAAGCTGAAGGGCAGGTGGGAAACTGCAAGCTAGGCACATCAGACCACGGAGTCCTGGAGATGCACAGTATCCATAGGGAATGGTGAGACTCGAAAGGAGAGATGCCAGTCATGACAGGCTACATACTGAAGCTAGGTGTGCTGTTTCATGCCTGTGATCCAAGCACATGGGGGACTGGGATACGAGGATCACAGTGAGTTTGAGGCCAACCTAGGCTACTCAGGGAACATTTTATAAAAATAAAATGAAAACCCCGATTCCTAAACCCAAAGACAGCATATTTGACTCTATTTAATAAAATTCCATATGCAAAATAATCTATGGGAAACACATGAACAGTTACTGTGAGTCTGTATGAATACATGTTATGTTTATAAATTAGCAAGGGCAGTTAACGGACACTTTCTACGTGGGGAACTTGCATAATGCTGAATATAATTAAAAACAGTTAAATACACTTTATTTTGAGACTTATTTTGAGGCATCACTTTTGTCTTATCGTGAACGATATATGGAGGCATGCATGTGTCACTGTATGAATGTAAAGGCCAGAGGATAGCCTGTTAGAGTTAGTGCTTTACATGTGTGCTGTGGGTCACACTTAGGCTTCATTCACTGAGCTATCTTGCTTACTATATCTCATTATGCTCTATTGCTTTGCTGAAGGGAAATGGAGGTGGGATGAGTATGAGGGGAGGGAAGGCTGACGTGGTGAGGAGCTGGGAGGAGGGAGGGAGGGGAAACTGCCACAGGGATGCATTGGATGAGAGAAGAATAAATTAAAAAGGTCATTGTGGTGCATAAATTATATCTCAATGAAAACCTATTTAAAGTAGTGTAAAAAGGCATTAATAATGTTAATCTTTCCTAATTTTAATTTTCAAATATGTAATTATAGTTTTGATGAGGGTTCATTCTTCATGTGTTCAGTGCTAGGGATGCAAAGATGAAAGATGCTACCTACTACCCTCAGGGAGTTTTCAGGTTAATAGAGCATTCTCCCTAATGACTGGTTAAATGTATACAGAGTAGCTGACTCAACTGACATTCAAATAGCATTAGTAGAGAATACTGCACACATTAGGGATAGAGAGAAGGAGAGGGAGAGGTCAGAGCTAGTCAGAAAGCTGCTACTGCTACCAGCTTTATATAGATTACACACTTGGGAGGCTTCCGTAATCGTGGAGCTATAATCACTACAACAGTCACTGCTATCAGGAACAAGCTTCCTGAACATCTGCAGCCAAGTCCGAATACAGCTTGTTCTCTTTTCCCCTCCCCATCTTCCTTCCCCTTGTCTATAATCAATATCCGGTTGACTTGTGATAATTAGGTAAACTGCGATGGGTCTTGATGATACGGAATAGCTCAGTGCTGGGGTAAGTCTGGTCCTTCCTGGCATGCCTGTCTCACTCCACGGTAGTGGCGCTGTATGGAGGCATCTTCCAACCACCCTAATTCTTTCTCTTCTGATGTCTCATCTTTTACTATGCAATATATAATTCTATTTGGCAAATGATAAAATGTCAGAAGAGGAGGGAACAATGTAAGGGACTGCATTGTTGACTCCTTAACTGCTTAAAGTAGTTATCATATGTAGTAGTTATCATAGGGAGCCTAAAAAGAGGATGCCTAATGTGCTGGACCTGCACTGAAATTACATCCCAGTTGCTAGGACTTTAAATCTTCAAAACTTTGAATCTACTTGGCAAATACTCTTCTTGATGAATTCTGGGGGCCGAGTGTTATAATTCTGGTCAAATGGAAGCTCAGTAAGAAAAGAACACATCAGGCAACTTTTATAGGAGCTGTCACCTCTGCAATGGCACAATGCAATCTGCTCGGACATCACAATAGCAACTGAACTTTAAAGTTGTCTTCCTGGTAATAACTACTTACTTTTGCAGCACAGGATCGTATCACCTCCTAAAAGAAATACAGTACAATAAACAAGTATTCATACTTTTCTTTAAATAAAGTATTGCTCATTCTAAAACAGTCAGATGTCAATCTTCTAATGATCCAAACTAGCATTTTAGAGTTTCCTTGTCACCCTGAATTGACAGTCTGCATCGTTTCCACTGAGATGCAAATAGGATAAATTCAAGAGACGTAACTCCGTTTAGTAGCAAGACCAACTTGCCAATGCCCAAACTTCTGAGGGCCCAGTTCTCCCAGGGGAGATTTGTGTCTTCAATAAGCCTGGCATAAATCCTGTCCTACAACTGAGACAGGTCTAAAAAGATAAGCTCTCAATTGCCTAAAGGACAGTTATTACTATGACTGGCATCAGTGCCTATAATTTCCACATTAGCAATTTTTATCTAATAAAAATCTCATCAATACCATAGATGATAAAGAATGTGACAAGTTATTTTAAAAAGCAGAAATGGACTGCTTATAAACCACAGGATAAGGCCACAATGATCACTTTTGAAAAGAAAAGTAGTAGATATCAATGAATAATGGACAAGTTGAAAATTTGCTCCTATGGAGACAACAAAAATATTCAACTCCAGTTAGAATTAGCCAGTATTTATCATCAGCCTGGTATATTAAAAGCAACAACCAACCTCAAGTCTATAACAAAAAAAATGAACAAGCAAACAAGGGTAAAAGAAGAACACTGGGAAATGTAAATAAGAAAATATCTAGTAAAAATTGTTGTTTCCATCAAAAAAAAAAAAAAAGAAAAAAGAAGAAGAAGAACACTGGGTTTTTCTTGTAAAAATGTAAAAGCAGACACTGTTTAATGGAGATGGTAATTCAGTTTCCAAAAGGAGACCTGGGAATCCTGCTTGCTGGGCTGAATCTCAGGTCCAACCCTCACAGTCCGTTGGATTGTACCTCTAGTCTATAGGCTTCAAGTTGCTCTTGAAAGGATTCTAACACTCTACTATCCAATAAACTATTATCGGAGGACTAACCAGCAAAGCATGAAAAGCACGTACAAAAGTACCAGAAATATATTACAATGAGAATCACTAACAACAAAACATACTGCTTATCATTAATCTCTATAAGATGAATTCCCTATGCAATGGAAATTCACATTTTCTGAAAATGGACATAAATAATTCTTAGAGTCATTCTATTCTTGCTTCTATGGTTCTAGCTGGCAAGCACCCTGTGCCGATTACGCTGGACACAGGCTAATGTGAAAACTGGGGCAGTCTTGAGTGGTCCAGCACTGACGATAGGGACCCCGTTATCAGAAGACGTTCTCTAATAGATTCGGGTTTATAGATCGACTACTTGTTGGACTGGTTGCTCCTGACGGGTACCCAAGAATCTAAGCACTGTGAATACAGTCATGAAGGCAAATCTTTCAGTGTGAAAACTGAGAAGGAGATGTGTCCCCATAGGATTTACTGTGGGAGCAGCAGTCAGGTCTGCAGACCATGGAACAATGATTTATATTAAGATTGGATGACAATGCTCTAAGAACCAGATTATCACTTACGCTTATGTCCTTGCCTAATGAATAAATACCCATGAAGTGCCTGATGAGATTTATTATGTAATTTAAATATATACAAACCATACCTTAAACCTGAGTTCTATTAGAAAATATTCCTAGTTTAGTAACAAAAGGCTGAGTAACAAAATGCTGAGTGCTTTATCCTCTTCCTTTCTTCCTTCCTCCCTCCCTTCCTTCTTTCCTTTCTTTTTTCTTTCTTTCTTTCTTTTCTTTTTTTGGCTTTTAGAGACAAGGTTTCTCTGTGTAGCCCTGGCTGTCCTGGAACTCACTCTGTAGACCAGGCTGGCCTCGAACTCAGAAATCTGCCTGCCTCTGCCTCCCAAGTGCTGGGATTAAAGGGGTGCGCCACCACCGCCCAGCAGGCTTTATCTTCTATAACTAGAGGAGCTCATAAAGAAAATGGGTTTCTAAAATATATTTACAAGAAACAAGGGAAAAGACATTGTGACCAAAGGTGAGATAAGAATATTTTGTTTCTGTCTTACTTTATATTAGACTGATAGAAAAATGGATCATACATAACATGAAAAAAGCTTAGCAGGATCTCTTTACACAGGCATAGTACACAATGTGTTGTGTTTTTTGTTTTTAGTTTTTGCTTTGTTTTTAAGCTACAGACACTGGACAAAGATTTATTTCCAAAGACAACTTTTATATCAATCCAAAGCATATGTATTCTGGTTGATTTAATTTCTTAAAAATACCTTTGACATTATTTTTCTTTAACATTTAATTTTGCTTCATTTTCATTTATCTGAAGACATAAAGTAATATTAAAAGACAAGCTATAAAAGTTTGGTGTTTTAGGGTGTTGACTGTCATCTGAGAAGTGAGTGGCGTTCAGGGTCAGTCCCAGGACGCAGTAGTTCTTGTGTCTACTGGACAAGGAGTCCTCTATCTTCTACTGGAAATGGGTTTTTCTCTAATTTTTTAAAAATCAACATATCTATTATAATTCCTTTAAAATGTGGAACACATCTGTTTGCTTATATTAAAAACACTAGAATGTATAAGAACTAAAACACTGAAACAAATATAAAGTCATACTGTCTTCATTTTAACTGAGTAACATTTAAAAAAAATAAAGTAATATACACAAACCTCTACTTTGCAACCAAATCTAACCCCAGTGAGCAGCGTGCTTCGTACCCTAGCGCAGCTTCTGAGGCAGGAGAGGAAGGCAGGAAGGCACATGCAGGGCCAAGGCTGCGGGGTCAGTCCTGGCAGTCAATGTTTGTGTCAGGGAGGAGCAGGGAGCACGGCAGGCCCAGTGCAGGCCCATGGGAAAAGCAGCAGCCTATCAGCAAGGCTGTGGAGCCTCACTCACCCCTCAAGGAACCCCCAGCAAAGGCGATCTAAATGGCTCCGGTAAAGAAGACACATATTTCTAAGAGTGGTTAAGTTTCTTGGCCCATACGAAAATTTCTTTTGGAAAAAGAACCATTGGCCACTTGATACCTAGCTTCTTTGGCACTTAGTGGTAACAGTGAAATCATAAGTTACAAGTTCATTTCTTTTACCCATTGGTTTTTGAGGTTTTATTATTTTTCTTCAATGTTAATTGTTTTTCTTTTTCATAAGTTAATGAGACCGTTTCTCTAATTCATCTTGTGCTGACGTTTTTGCATGTTGGAGTTTGCTACATATGTGTGTGTGTCCTATTATAGACACACATATATACATTTATTATTTATTAGGCAGAAATTTAAAATTTCTTAATATTTTGGGGAAGAATTACTAATTTTATTTGAGCAAGTCTTTTGTCTACTTATATAAGAGAAATATTTGGCAGCACATAGTTTTAGGTTTGGGGTGTGTATGGGGTAGTATGGACTGAACCCTGGACTGTGGGCACAGTAGACAAGTGGTCTTTCCTTGAACTTTATGCCCATTTCCATAGTTATTAACCACACACTTGACTTTCGGTCAGTGAGATTCTACTTGCATGTGTGACCTAACACATAGCTTTTTCAGCAAATTTCTATTTATGTTTCCTAATATTACAGTTCTTATTTTTCTCTTCTGATATACCTAGTTTTATGAACTTGCATTACATTATCTATATTATTTCAGCTTTATGACATTTAAATACCTGGTAAGACAACACTGTCCACCTTAGCATTTCTTCTTTTTCCTGGCTCATCTGGAGAAGGCTGAGGGTAGCTGAAATATCTCTCAGCAGATAGCTACCATTTATATCTCAGACACCCTATGAGAAAGTTACATTTAGGATCTCACTGAATCTTTAAAATTCAGTAAAGTGAGTCCTCATTTTTAGAGATGAGAAAATTTTAGGCTTCTTGAATGTACTCCAGAGTCATAAGGCAGGCATAGGTTAGAACCCATGTGCCTATGCCTGTGCCTAAGCTTTAGAGCTACTTACAATGCATTCTTACTTCACATGCATTCTTGAGCATGCTGATGAGTTAGTTCCCCATCTTATCTTATTAATTGGAGAGTTTAAGTATCAACTTTCCATATTACCATCTGCAATGCAGAGTTTTAAAATTTGTTTGTGAATTTTTTTTATTTTTACCTTGGCCAGGAAACCTTTCTTTTTAAATAAAATTCTCAGACTACTTTTTGATTTCATTAATAAAAATTCCGATATTCTATTTCACAAAACAATTTATTGTTTCTAATATGCTTTGCCTGCATTGCCCTTTTCTTGTTAATGCACACAATCATGTGTGTGTGTATGTGTGCACATGAGTGTGTGCATACATACGTGAGTGCATATGTGTGTGTGTGAGAGTGCATGTGTGTATGGCATATGCACATCTGCAGGCAGATGTGTACACCTGTGTGAACATCTGGAGTTCAGAGGTGGCAGATATCTGCCTTTATGGCTCTCCATCTTATTGTTTGAGACAGGGTGTTTGCTGAACCTGGAGTTCACTGATTGGCTAGGTCAGGTGGTCAGCGATCTCTAGGGATTCTCTGGTGTCTACTTACTCAGTGCTGGGATTATAGACATGTACCACCATGCCAGCTTTCCTGTGGGTGCTGAAGAACTGAGCTTAAGTCCTCATGACTGTGTAGTATGCACTTTAACCACCGACTCTTGTAATTCACAACATCTATTTAATGGTGCTCTTGCTTTAAATGAGATTACCACTTCTCCATGAATGCCAATCCATTTGAAGGTTCTGACTTTGGTTTGTCCAGCAGGTTTTACTCAGCTCTACATTTGAGTTCCATTTAGAATACCAGCAGAGGTTCGGTAGATAGTAATGGACTGGGGAGGTCTTTTAAGGAGACAGAATATGGTGTTAAAAGGGATAAAGGAGAAATCAGAAAAGAGGAGTCAGGTGAGGTGGGGGATGGGAGGGTAAGGTGGAGGGGGCAATATGGGGAGGGATAACTAAATGCTAAGGCCTTTTAAAAGCCATAAGCAAGTCTATTAGTGTAGAAACTTTCTAAAATGTGTACATATATATCAATGGGCTTTAAATGAGGCTGTCATAAAACATGGGAACAATATCCCTACAGACACCATAATCTTCCAAATAAACCTTCCAGGACCACGAAAGAATTACAGATTTTGGGTCCCGACCCAAACACTTCTAATAGAACACCATTCTTATGTGGATCTACTGAGCTACAGTGGAATCTGCTGCTATCCCTCTGTCTAGTTTTTATTGACTCTAAGGGCAATTTATGCGGATACACTCAACACTCTTAACTATAAAGTCTGTATAAGTTTGGGCAGTACTTTCTTCTGATTCTCTCTTTAAATGATTTCTTGGTCTTAATGCAATAGTTTACATACAAAACTACATCACAACACTTAACAGAAGTAGAAACTTACCAGTCACACACAGAGAAAGTTACTATAGCTTTTTATGTAGAAATCCTTTCAAAATAGTAAGAGAGTTTGTACATTATCTATACTTGCAAAATCATGGGACCTGTCTTTTTGAACATAAATAGTTGCTTTGTTTATAAAACAAGGTATCAGCCACTCTAGTGCCAATGTTGCATACCTGCTACAATAAAAGAGTCAATGTGAATACTGCCTTATACTTTGTGTGTGCGTGCACGCGCGTGCGTGTGTTTGTGTGTGTGTGTGCGCGCGCGCGTGTGTGAGAGATGGTTTATTATTTGTGGTTGGTCAGCACTTCCTACAAAGGAAGCACACATGTGTAGAGGACAAGTGTACTGCCACAGGCAGAAGCCATCAGTACATTATTAACACTTTGTGGCAGTAGTGTAAAACCAGTCAGAGAATAGGAAGGTAAAGGGTAATGGAAAATGTGAAAATGGGGAAACTGGAGAGAAAATTAAGGGTATTGATTTATCCTTTAAAAAAGGAATATAGAAAAAATGGACAGAAACAAAATAATAAACAGATTCTCTATATAGAAGAGAAATCTGGGAATTCAAAACTTCCCTCCATGGTCCACTTCTGCTAAATTGTGAAAATCAGGCAAGCTGACCCAAGTTATGAATACACTAAAAATGATCAGAACTGCCTTCAAGAAGCTGATGGTATGGATGAGGGAACAAAATGCCAATGTATGATGTTCTATGTGCTAGGGATAAGGTAGGTTAGCTGTCCTAAACAGAGTGGTCTGTCCAGTGCATGACATTCTATGTGCTAGGAACTGAGACAGGCTAGTTGTCCTAAACAGAGTGCCCTGACCAGCATCTGGAAGCTTGCCAGAAATGAAAACTCACAGAGTAAGCCAGATATATGGAATCAAAATCTGTAGGAACAGAGCCTGAGAAAGTCAGCTAGGTGACTCTGATGCACACAGAAGCTCATGAAACACTCAAACTTATGCTTTTAGAAAGACTTTCCAAAACTTCCAATGCATGGACAGAAATACCTTGTTTGCACATTACCTGATCTCGTAAGCAGCAGTCTGTGGAAATGCTGGCAGTGAGAGCTAGATTTTAGATGAGTATCTGCTGCACCTGCAGAGAGCCCACCCTCACTCGCCCTACTTACAGCCTGCCCTTGATGATGGGGACACCACTTCTCATCCTGTTCATGTGACAATTGCTAGGCAGGATTACTTATTTCAGAACACTTCATTATTAAGTCTTGAGTTGGTCTTTAAAGTGTAAGTCCTGACATCATGATAAGTTAGTCAAAATTTAGCTTGTATGCTGTGAATAATGGCCTCAAAACTAGTGCTTGAAAAGAACTATAAAAGAAAACCTTGCTTTAAGAAATTAAGTAACTTCCTCATGTTAATCTTTACTACATGATACGGGTTTTAAATTTTCAACTACCAAAAATTTTAAATAAATAAAATAAACATACTGTGACAGTTTCGAGTCTCTGTTTCACAAGTTGAATCTTTCTTGATGAACTATTTTCGGTGTTGACAAATTCATCAATCTGAAAAGAGCCCTGCTGGGGCAGTTTAGGGCAGGTGCATAAAGCATCCTCACTCTGATGTATCCCAGGCAACGGGAGGGTCCCACTATAGCGTTTCAACATTTCAGCCTCCTGCTGGGCTACTAAAAAGAAAAAAGAATCTAAAATTAGTTCAAATTATCACAGCGAAAAAGATAATCAAATACTAAGGCCATGAAATGATAACAGTCAGAAACTCATTTTCATTGATAGGCAACATGACTGGCAAGATGAAAAATTATAGGTGATATGAAATCACAGAAAATTGGTAATTCTACAACAAGCTATTTTATAATTGAGCTTTGAAGGCAATGCAAATTGAGATATAAGCCTAATACATATTTATATACATACACATAATATTTCAAATGCCCAATAATGATACAGAAAGGACAAAAATAACTATTCACAAACCCATATACCTAAGTCTTTTTAAATATTTCTCTCTTCAAACTTTATACATATATCTGCAAAACACTAAAATATAAGCAGAATTTAAAAATTTCTCAATTTAAATACAAATTAAATCCAAATTTCTATAACTACCATGATAAATGTTTTATAATATGTAAGAATCCTAATTCTAAAACTTTTCTCGGTCACTAAATATTTACGATGTTTTGTCTTCCTGTGCTGTAGATGTTGTATGAAAAAGTACTTTTTGTAGTCTGCTTTGTTTCTTGACGTAATTCTTGGTTTTGATTAAATACCCAGAGAACAGGCTTAAATGGTGTTGATGTTAACAATGGTGGTAACCAGTGGTGACCAGTGGTAACCAGTGGCAACCAGTGCATTGTCACTGCTCTTTATTAGTCATAAGATGTTCAAATCTCTCACTGATTGGATAAAGGGATCTGAAAGAAATTAACCCAAAGGAGGAAATACATAGTTATTATTTTAAAACTATTTCCTAAATTACACAATATTGAAATGGAGAGCTTTCTAAAAATGACACAAAAAGAAGAAAATTAAAGCTGGAATTGATAGACAAGCCATTGTATTCTGTGTTCTCTTACAAACAGAAACATGAGGTGATGTGATGTGTGGTGTGTGTATGTGTTTCAGAAAAACATTTGTTATATTTCATAAACTGTTATAGGAATATATAAAGAAAAGTCAAGAATTACCAACATTTTTTATTAAAAAAAAAAAAGGATCGATTTTGTTTCAGGAACATTTAGATCTTTACTTAAACAAATGAAGCCCTACAATGCTATAAATTAAAAAGCAAATGACAGGCAATGAGTTTTCAAATTTCTGGATAAAAATATAATAAAAGGAGCCAAATTTACTTTCTTGGTCAAAAATCACCAAATAATGAACGAAATACAGAAAAGGGGGAAAAGGGAACAGATGTTTTTGCAAGACAAAGGAGGCATCTAGGGAATAAAACTGAAGGTGGCAGTGATCCCCAAGTACTAGCTGTATCTCTGTAAAAATAACTGAATGAAATAAAAACAAACAAACAAACAAGCAGAAAAAATACCTCATAAGCCAATAGAACTAGGAACTGACTTCAGTTAGGTTACAGACCATGAAAGGAATATACAAAAATGAACTGGATGGCTATACAGTTAGCTGTCTGTATCAATGGTAAAGAGATCACCAAGTACAGAGAACCCAGTACTTATACAGACAAGGAATAAGAAAACTGTGAAGAACACACATTTCATTAAATGGTGCTGGAACGGTTGGACATTCAGATGGACTCTGATCCATCCTTCACGCCCTGTGGCGAGTTGCTAATATAAAACAGAGAGTTTTCAAAGTCCTGGGATGAAACCCAGGCAAACTATCCTGGGAGCATGGAGGAAGCAAACGTTTCTTAGATACAAAACTAAAATCCAGGTCATAACAAGCTGATAATTTGTACTTCAAAAATGTAATGCTCTATTCTTCAAAATGTTAATTAGTAGACAGAGCATACACTGGGAGGAGCATCTGTAACTCACGCCTGAGTGCACTGAGTGTACAACTCACACATCAAAACAAAGAAAAGCAGCCAACAACAACGATGACGATGACGACAACAACGATGACACCCAAAAATATGATCCAATTGTAAACGGTTCTGAAGAAGCTCCAAAGATGGTGGACAGGTGCCTAAGAAAGGACTCAGCATCACTGGTCAGGAGGGATGAACAAATTAGACCCAAGGCAAAGTAGCACTTCTGTCCGTTAGAATGGCTAAAACAAAATGTCTTGCCATGTCAGACTTGCCAAAGATATGAAGAAGTTGGAACACTTGAGGGGAAAGGCTACTTTTGTTGTTTTGTGAGACAGTCTCTGTGAGTGCACACTGGCTTCAAACTTACCATCCTCCTCCCTCGGTCGCCTCAGTAGGAAGATTACAGGTGTACTACCATGCCTAACTTGGCTTAAGAAAATTCATTGGCAATATGATCCTGACCTTTCAATTTTATGAATTTACATAAGGGAAATGAAATTATCTTCAGAAATAAAAACTTTCAGCAGCATTCTGTAATGGCATAAACTAGATATCCATCAATAACCAACAGACACACAAACTGGAAACCTCCAATGGAGCAACAGTAGTAGGTAAAGGATGAACTGCTGATGGGTGTTAAAACATCAATGAACACCAAAACAACTAAAAATTATCAAAATTATTTAGTCATGAAAAATGAAGTCATAAAAGAATTTATGGTGCATACAGCATTTTTGATTGTAAACAATTCTAGAACATGGACACTAATTTATAGTGCTTTCAAAGGGTGAAAAGAGGAGGGTGCAATTAAAATGGGGCCAAGGTGACTGGTGGGAGTGTTCACTGCTGGGATTGAGGTGATGTTCTTGCAAGTAAGTAAGTTATCAAAGCATATATTTAAAATTCATAGTTTATTATATGTAAATGACCCCAGGAAAGCTGTGTACACAAACACACAAAGCGGATGACAAGGGTGACAGAAGAGGCAAACAGGACCCGCAAAATTCATTCAGAAGATCAAAGCAGCAGGAAACCCACAGATACTCTAGAAAAGTCACCAAGGAATCAACCGTGTGCAGCTGATAGCGAACAAAGAAAAAAACAGTAGTAAAAATGCAAATAAAAATGCGATGCTGTTTTTACTGTCTGACTGACAGGTGTACTCCAAGACAGGTTTTCCTAATGAACAAAATGAGTAAGATAGGTATATACTTAATCATAACAACAGTTGTCCTATATTATTTAAATAAATTATCTGAGTGTGTGTGTGTGTGTGTGTGTGTGAGAGAGAGAGAGAGAGAGAGAGAGAGAGAGGAAGAAGAGAGAGAGAAAGAGAGAGAGAGAGGGGGGAAGGAGAGAGAGAGAGAGGAAGGAGAGAGAGAGAGAGGAAGGAGAGAGAGAGAGAGAGAGGAGAGAGAGAGAGAGAGAGAGGAAGGAGAGAGAGAGAGAGAGGAAGAAGAGAGAGAGAGGGGGGAAGAGAGAGAGAGGGGGGGAAGGAGAGAGAGAGAGGAAGGAGAGAGAGAGAGAGAGAGAGAGAGAGAGAGAGGAAGGAGAGAGAGAGAGAGAGAAAAGACAGACAGACAGACAGACAGATATGTAGCCTGGCTGTCCTGGAAACTTCCTATATAGGACAGAGAGGCCTCAAAGTCACAGAGATCTGCCCTCCTCTTGGATGCTGGGCTTAAAGGCACAAGACACCACACCAAGGTCTAGAATATTTAATGGGCATAAAACATTGGACTTTTAAAAGTAATAAATCATTTATGTGTATACCATCTGTAAAAATTATAGACTTTTGATATTCATACACAACTTCATCTATGTAAACAGAAGAGCCAGCCAATACCCAGCATTCTCTGCAGACTATGCTGGCCAAATCCAGAGGACAGAGCCCTGAGAGAAAGAAGGCCAAGGACTACCGCAACTGTCACTGACAAGCATTTCTCTGTAGCAATTATCTATTTCAGTGCAAAAGTCACCACTTCCTATAGGTTTGTGTGTGTGTGTGTGTGTGTGTGTGTATTTGACTCTAATGTTCTAGTATTTAATTTGGTCATATTTCTAGAGTGATACGAATATTTACTTCACCTTTAATTTTTCAAAGATAGCTTTAGAAAATAAGCGAGTGTAAAGATGTAGAAAAACACCTAAAGAAAAGTGTCCCATGGGCTGGAATCAGGAAGGTCTACCTCTACGGGGTGGGTGGGTTTCAGGCCGAGAAGTCAACAGAAAAACATATTCCATGATTTCTGTATTCTTCACATTGAAATTGTGCTACCAGCCTTTAGCTGCTTTCTTGCTGCAGGTAAAGCTGCATCTACAAACAGGCTGGCATGCTAATTTCCCAGATTTTCTGAGCTTTGTATTTGCAAACTACAATTTCCTCTAACTGAGTGAATGAGCAGTCAAGGACAGTCAAGAAACACATGTACTGGTGTCAGTAACAAGCTAACAGGACTTAACTATCTTTTCTCTTACAGTTTTGATTCAACTGTATTTTTAAAGTATTACAATACATTAAATATGTATTATGTTTTCTCTTTCAAAGAATTTTTAACTGGTAAAAACAGAAAAAGGCAGTGACAAAGTATGTTTCAAAGTATTAAGATATATTTTACAATGTATTGTGAATTATAATTGTGAATTAAAATATTCTAAATGGAGTAAAATAACAGAACTGCAAACTCTGGTGTTTGTTTCTATGGTGCCCTGTTAGCATTTTATACAAACTCTTGGACTCCAAGCAGTCAAATCAGCACCTTACTCTACTGTTAGCACCTCTAGTTCTATGAGGAGTTGCACATTTACAGTCTGTAGACATATTCACAAAGTGTACTAGACTACACTCGAAACAGAAACTGCTGGTAAGTTCTTCAGTTCCCCCACCCCCACCAGTAGATCTGCTTAAGACATATGCCTTTCTCACTGTAAAATAGTTGGTGATAGATGATTTTGGATTATCCTTCAAGCTGTATGCTTGTAACCATCTGCTGGTTACCACATTACTTTTAGGTTCTGGTTAGAGACCATGCTGTAATTAGACAGCCCTATTTCTGCATTGTATCATTTTTCTTCTTTATACCAATGTACTTTGTATGTTTAAAACTTAGGTCTGATCTAACCTGCTATGTTTAAAGCTCACAATTTTAATATTCTTATCCATACCCTTTCATCTCTTTCTGAGACATCCTTACATGCATGCATTATAGCAGGCTTGGAAAATACAGAGACTCCTTTTTGGGATTCCGACTTCTTGGAGCTGAACCAGTTACTGCAGGGAGCTAAGCTACACGGCAGAGGAATAGATGGGTCACGAACCTGCAGGTGGCAACTGTATTTGTTTGACTGTTTTGAAGCCTATCCCTACAAGCTGTCTGCAAATCCCCTGCAGGAGGTACTATTCCCTTCCTGCTGTCTTCCTAGCCACATGGCTCTCTTCAGCTGACCGTGAGTGGCATGCATTGCTACAGGAAAACCACTAGAACTCCCTGCTACAGCCTGGCTCATGGACTCTATTCATATCTAGCCTTCACATCTTGCTTTATGGTTTCAGTTATCATTACATAAAATATGGAGGTATAATAAATAAAGCATGTATAATTTTTATTTCACAGCTTAAAAAGCAGATGCATATAAAACTGGAAACTATGTGTTGAGGGTTGGGCAGATTGACAGTGTTTGTCAAGAGGCTCAGTCCCTCTGCAGATGCTCCTGCCATGCTGTTGTCTGTGTTGGGCTGTATCATTCCTTTAGAAAGCACATCTGTAAACATACAAAGGCCCTGCTGTTTCCACTCAAGGCCATCATGTACATGAAAATTTTCATATTTCCTTAGTCACTTAATGGATTATGTGAGAAACAGTAAATATTTTAGAATACAGGAAAGCAGTTTTGTCAGGCCTTCATCATCATGATAGCTTTAATTTATAATTTCTTATAATAGGGTAAAAATCAATATTTAAAACTCCATCCTACAATCAGTACTGCCTGTTATGGTGTGTTGGACTGTGAAAGGCAGTCTGTGTTCTGGTTGAGTGAAGCTTACTCCGGAGACCCAGTAGTAATTCTACAAGGGACGGAATAGTGAGCCACATTCCCAGACACAGGCACCTGACAACAGGAGTCCTCAACTCCATAATCCTGTGACTATTGTCACACAATGTCCCAAGCTCCTGGTATTCTGGCTACAGTCAGGTAAGCTCCTCCCCACAGTTACCTAGCCATAGCAAGGTAGCACAGCCCACTATAAAGGGGGTTGCTTGGCCCTTCCTCTCTTTTGCTTCTCTTACTTTCTCTCTAGCCTTCTTGTTCCTTCTCTCCCACTCCCTTCTCCCCTCTCTCCACGTGGCCATGGCCGGCCTCTACTTCTCTACCTGAAACCATAGACTGCCTCCTTTCATCTAGACTCGCAGTGCTGGAGCGATGGAATAAGGCCTTCCCCTAAGAGCCTCCTCTAATCTCCCTCAAGAAGGCCGTTCAGCATTTCCAGCTGCCAGGCTGGACCAAAGACTCTCACATGCGTGGGAACTACCTAGCGCCTTCTCCCCCTGCCCCTTCTCCCTTTGGCCCCAGGGCAGACTGAGCTGCCTCCAGTGCCCCCACCCATTCTCAGCTCTTCTATAGTATCCAGCGATGTCCTGCGATGCCCAGGAGCTAGAACCTGTCGACCCTGGCTTCCTTGAGGCCCAGGGACCCCGGACTGCTCCCTCTCCATCCCCGCAGACTGGGGTTCCGTGGCTTCCCACAGCCAAATGCCCACCCGGGCAGCATGGAGAGTGCACGGCAGATCCCCCGGTTCCCCGCATTTGTCCGCCTAGAGCCCCGGAGCTCTGGTGGGACGTGGGTCATTTCTCCCACCCCCTTTATTTCCCCACGACTGGCGCCCGACAATGGTGTAATTTGCTGAAAAGATAAAAATTATAATATCTGAATTGGACTTTTAATCACATATGGAAGACATTAAATGATACATATGCTGTGGGTATTAAATTTATATCACCTAGGTATTATCCTGTGAAGACATTAGTCAGACAGCCTGAAGTCAAATGGTAGTTTTACCCACAACTCTGTGACCTTAGGAGAGTTACTTCATTCTGTGGTGCCTTGGTTTCATCATCCATTAATAGTGACAATAATGAGATTTTTCTCAAGTATTTGGGAAGTATTCTGTAAGAAAGTACTTGATCTTAGCTATGGCTGCCACTGTTCTCAATAATCCCAAATTCCCTAGTGATGCCATCTTATATTTTCATAAAATTCAAGAAAGAACTCTTGGGCTGTGAGATGACTCAGCAGGTAAGAGTACTGACTGCTCTTCTGAAGGGCCTGAGTTCAAATCCCAGCAACCACATGGTGGCTCACAACCACCTGTAATGAGATCTAACGTTCTCTTCTGGGGTGTCTGAAGACAGCTGTAGTGTACTTATGGATAATAAATCTTTAAAAAAAAAAAGCAAAAAAGAAATAACTCTATTCTGTAAGAATTTTAATTCTTAATGCAAACACGTGCTGCACAAGCCTATGCTAAACACAGTACTTTATAAACACTATAGGCAATTGGCAACTTGAGAGATGGGGTCTCTTCTAGCACAGGCTAGCCTTGGAAGCTCTGTGTACCCAAGGATGACCTAGAAGTCATGATCCTCCTGTCTCTACCTTCCAAATACTGGGATTCCATGCATGTGCCTCCATGCTTGGCTGTAACAGAATTTTATGAACTTAAATGTGTCTATGTCCCTGAACTATGGGAGAGCATGCCACAGTGTGAAAAATAAAGCTACCAGCATGACAAAGCAGATCACTGGTCTATTTCTGAATAGATCTTTTCCAGATCACTGAGTTCCAGTTCTAAACTCCTTGTAGGTTGTCACTGTAGAAATGGCCTTTTAGTTTGACTAAAGGTTGTCTGGTGCTGTAATCACCTCTGTAAACAGGAGAAAGGACCAGCAATGAGCAGGTAAACTGAGTCTAACCCTTGGGTTTACAGCTCAAGTGAGCCTGGTGCAGAACAGGTGCTTGGAAAGGTCTGCACTGCCACAGAAAGGGACACTGCCACCTAGTGAGAACTCAGGCTCATTACCTGGGGTTAGCAATTTTAAGAGGTTGCCAGACTTGACTCTACTTAACATATTCAGTCATGTATGTCAGCATTCAGGCTAGGTGCTGATAATAAACAAGTGAACAAGCCTACATCTTTGCTTCCTACAAGGTATAAAAATACCACAAAAATTACATATTCCAGAGAAACTGATACTATAGAGAAAAGTTTTACCATTTGAAACCTAATATAGAAGGTCATTTGCTAATAAATTTAGAAGGCAAATAAGAGTATAAATTTTGGCTGAGCGATAGTGGTGAATGCCTTTAATCTTAGACAGAGGCAGGTGGATCTTTGAGTTCCAGGGTAGTCTGACCTATGGAGTGAGTTCCAAGATAGCCAGGGCTACAAAGAGAAGCCCTGCCTCAAATAAACAAAACAAAACACAAACAAACAAAACAAACAACAGTTCTCAGTGATTCAACTCCTAGATCCTGTAAAACTGTAAAAACATTTATGTCATAAAACCATAGTGAAAAATTTTAAACAGATATATTTATAGTGTTAATACATAGTGCTATTAGGTACTAATAATTCTTAAATGTGCAAAAACATCCTAGAGACATAAGTAGACAAACACTGTTTAATAACAGAATATTTATTGATAACAACGCCTGGCTTCATCGAGTTAATTCAGCAGAAACCGTTTCTCTGAGATGTACTTTGTTGTGGGAACCCTCAATGCACACTATTTGTGGTACGCTGTGACTAAACTTTGTATTACTAGATGATTAACCCTTTCAAAATCAGACAAATAAAACTGCCTTCTGAAAGTAAAAATTACACTTCTTACAAAAAAAAAAAAAAAAAAAAAAGCAAAACTTGAGTAGAACGAGGGACTCAAAGACCACAAGCTGAACATGCGCTTAGCAGGAGAGACCCTTGCTGACTCTCACAGATTCGGCTGGAACTGAAAGAGGGCTGATACATTTAGCTACCACTGTGGTCTCCCTTGTAGCTGATTTAACTTACAAAAAAAAAAAAGAACTTGCTTCTTTTTCCTTGAATATTTCAGAAGCTATTTTAAAAGTAACTTAGCTGTTCTGTTTCTTTTGAACTTTTTATCATTAAAACTCAGTAAAACCACATGTGAACTTCATTCTGAGAAAACACAGTTTGAGCAAAATATCCATGTGTTAAAAAATATAGGGCAAAACTGTAATAGGTTAATTAAACATTAAAATTTTTAATAAAAACCTAATGATTATTTGAACTACTGACTGTAGCCTATATTCAATGAGTAAAACCCTCAGAGACTAAAATAACTCTCATTTGTTTTGTACCTATTTTGTACCTATACCATTAAAAAAGAGTTGTGCCAAATTTTAGATGTCTTCAAGTTATTTTACCTCTTCCAAAGCTTCCCCTTTTTAAAAATAGGCAACAAAGAGTCTAGAAAATATGTTGAAACATTTTAAGCTTTAAACATTTTTTTGGCAAGGTATATATGCATTGTATCAAAAATGTTTTAAATGTGTTACATAAAATAAGTAATTCCATATTCTGTTATTCTCATATCATCATTTCTGAGATGCTCACCCAAATCCATGCTCCTGCATCTAAGACAATGTGGCTCTAACGTGCGTTAGCTGTATGTATTAAATGCAATACAGTTGGCCCGGTATGGCATCCGGGTTAGTAGATAAATGGAAAAGGCTGAGTAACAGTGTAAAGGGAGAAACATCATCTTCTCAACTCCACAGACAAGTGCTTGTGAGCACGGTAAAGTGTGGATTCCTGTACCCTGATTGGCTACTGGTAGATGAGCTTTATAAACACAAGTGTTAATTCTACTAGAGCTCCTTTCACGTCTCAAGGCTCCTTCACAGTCACCGTCTCATTCCTTGGAGCTCTGGATGAAAGGGTGGAGGGTCAGAAGGGCAGGGGGCATTAGCCAAGGTCCCTGAAGTGACCACAACAGGAACCCCAGCTCCATGCCACTGTCCAGCTAAAGCCACTTGCTCTTCTGAGTCAGAAAGCCCTTCTAGCAACAGGAAGCTACTGAAGGACAAGACAGAGCGGAACTTAGCTAATCTTTGCAGTGAAAATTTCAAAAGTCTAAAAGAAAGCAAATTATAAACTGAATGAAGATGGTTGTGAAATCTCCTAAGAGTCTGAGGCAATAACTGTGCTCTCTTTTCCTGGAGAAGAGTTCCAATTGTACAGTAATGGCCATAATTCTCCTTGTCTATGGGAAAACTAGAATGGGGCAAACAATTGTTTCAGGGTGCTCGTTACAATGAGACAAGACTGGGCACTGACTGAAGAACTCATTCACCCCTCTCAGTAACAGATGCAGTAGCATCTCTGCCAACAGCTGCTAATGAATGGAAATGGCAGGCATTGCCTGGCAACTCTATCACTAGCAACAGCATCTTATAAACTTGAGTATAAGTTGCAGAAATCATTTCGTCTCTATAAAGATCATTAAGATAAACCTTCTTTTTCTGCATTCTTTAAGATAATTCACTGGAAAATGCGTAATACATTCTGTACCATGAACATTTATGATAGCTCAATTGTCTAATCACATCTATCAGAGCATTAGATAAGCCAAGATGTAGTGATTTAATAAATTTAGCTTTGTTATTCCATTGAAGTATTTGTTCATAGCTATATTACTATAACATATACAGATGTATGCTGACATGTATATAAATAGCATGCACATATGCTATGCTAGCTTAAAAAAATACTGAATCATGTTATGTCATAATCAACTAAAGCAAAGAAACTAATAAAGATCTTATATTTTTATACAACTAATATATGAAGGTTATAAAATATTGTTTTTGAGAAAGATTGAACAACTAGAAAAGAAAAATACTAATTTCAGAATAGAAAATAAGTATTTAAGAAGCAAGATAAACCCCAATTATTTTCAGAATGCATCTTAATTCCTAAAAAAGTAGATCCAAAGTTTTATCATCCTTGTTGATTTTAGAATGGTAGGCATATGGAATGGATTTCCTGGCCAGACTCCATTTTCATCACAGTTAAAAATCTGTCTATCTCTTATATTAAATTTTCCTAACTAAAATTTACCAAAGCTATTTGCTTAAAAAAATAAAATCACAGAATATGAAATTAGGTTAAACCAGCTTGCTGTCTTGTAATCCTAAAACTCAGGAGCCAGAAACAAGAGGGCCACCTTAAGTTCAAGGCTCCCTAAACTTACAAAATGCATTCAAAGCTAGCCTGAGCTACAGAGACCCTGTCTCAAAACAAAACAAAACAAAACAAGTCAAAACACATAAATAGAAACCTCCAAACCAAACAAATCTCCTAACATACAAATAAGACCCAAATAACAAAACAACTCACTATGCAACTAAAACATTTTTAAAGTTCATATTTTGTGAACCACTTAAATTAAGTTGATACAGTCCTAATTCTATATGGACTTCATTTATTTATTTTGATTCCAACACAGTACAGCCATGCGTTTTCTTTTTAAGACAGGTTTTTATATAGCCTAAGGTAGGTTTCAAACCAACACACAACAGAGGATAATCTAAACTTCTGACACTCCCGTTTCCACTGTGAGCCTAGGAAGTGGGCGCTTACACTAGGTTTACGCTAGGCCTACCATAGGCATGCAGCACCATATCCAGTTCCATATCCAGTGGTGTTGGTAGTCAAAGGCAAGGCTCCATGCATGCTAGCTAGGTCAGTACTTTATCAAGTGATCTCTAAGGCAGCCTCCTTATGTGCACTTTTGCTAACATCTAAATTCCATGCTCATAATGCATAGAAAAGAATGAAATGTTCAAACATCCTAGAAAGAACCTATGTCATCTTGTGGGCTCTTTCATATAATATATTCAAAAAGGCTATGTTACTTGAAATAATTATTAATAGATTTTACAGTGCTCCTGCTTCCTGGCCCATTATAAATGTAAACATTACTTCATTTACATCAAGTAGTGGACTTACCCTGGAAATCATAAATATAAAGAAGAATCGGCTCGCTCTGCCCAAAGGCACAGAAGGCAACCATATTCTCCAGTGGGTGGTAAGAGATGTCTCGGATCGTGGACTTGAATGGCAGGTCAGAGTACATTGCCACTTGTTCTCCTGAGGAAAAGAAAGGCAGCAACTGTACGACAGCACACGCTTCTCATCCAAGGGTGCTCTGTATCCTCACTACAGCACACACTTCTCATCCAAGGGTGCTCTGTATCCTCACTACAGCACACACTTCTCATCCAAGGGTGCTCTGCATCCTCACTACAGCACACGCTTCTCATCCAAGGGTGCTCTGTATCCTCACTACAGCACACAGTTCTCATCCAAGGGTGCTCTGCATCCTCACTACAGCACACACTTCTCATCCAAGGGTGCTCTGCATCCTCACTACAGCACACACTTCTCATCCAAGGGTGCTCTGCATCCTCACTACAGCACACACTTCTCATCCAAGGGTGCTCTGTATCCTCACTACAGCACACGCTTCTCATCCAAGGGTGCTCTGTATCCTCACTACAGCACACGCTTCTCATCCAAGGGTGCTCTGCATCCTCACTACAGCACACGCTTCTCATCCAAGGGTGCTCTGTATCCTCACTACAGCACACGCTTCTCATCCAAGGGTGCTCTGCATCCTCACTACAGCACACGCTTCTCATCCAAGGGTGCTCTGTATCCTCACTACAGCACACACTTCTCATCCAAGGGTGTTCTGCATCCTCACTACAGCACACGCTTCTCATCCAAGGGTGCTCTGCATCCTCACTACAGCACACACTTCTCATCCAAGGGTGTTCTGTATCCTCACTACAGCACACGCTTCTCATCCAAGGGTGCTCTGTATCCTCGTGAAGATATTTGGAGCAATGACGAGGCTTCCATTATTTACATGAAACAAATACTTCTAGGTATTTGAGTGCCACTGTGATGGATAATTATCTGCACTTTGTATTCTGCTGGCTTCTTTGTAGGTTTAGCTCACTCACTTCAATGTTTTGTGGAATAAAATACATAGGAAGTGTTCTGATGGAAATGGAGGTGTGTGTGTGACTGAGAAAAGTGTGCAAATTGTAGCTAACAAAGAATTTGGCAAAACTGGGGAGGAATTATAAACTCATAATTGAGGAAACTCAGGGGAGCTAGGGCTCAATTTTTCTATTTTATTTTTTTCTCTTGGAGGCTGAGGTGCTAACTGCTTGAAAAGCTGCTAGAAGATGCCACCAGCGGATGTCATCAGAAGTCGTCTAAGGCATCAGAGATTTTCACAGGAACATTTCATTACCAATCAAACCATATCACTCATGTTGACCATGTATCTATATAGCTACAGCTCAGCTTATAATTTTCTATATCTTGTGTTACAGTACTCATAAGGTACTTTTCAAGCATCTTCAGTACCTCATAGGCTTTGAGAAAATAAATCTTGATATATAATGTGAAATTCTAAATTCACAACAATATTCAAACAATCAAGAACAAATGTAATATATACTTAGACTACAGCTGAATTTTATCAAAAGCTATCTGTATGTATCTGTGTAAAATGGTCCCTCATGGACTCAAGTGTTTGCACACTTGGTCTCCAGCTGGTCTTAGGCTGTGGATCCTTCCTGGAGGTGGAGGAGTACACCACTAACATGGGCCTTCAAGTTGTCTAGTGGTCCAATGTCTGCATGTGTTTGTGCGTGCGTGCGTGTGTGCATGTGTGTATGTATGTGTGTACGTGCATGCGCATGCCTGCAGACTCACTGGTCTAAGAGTTCCTGGTGCTCTTCTACCTCTGCTTCCCATTTTGTCACAGGAATCTGGGACAAAGTAGGTGTCACGACTTCTTGGTGTCCATGTTTCTGGAGGTTCAAACTCACATCCCCACACTTACTTGGCAAAAGGTTATTTTCTCAACTAAACTGTCTCCTCGGCCCCACTCTCTGCTTTCAAATTGCCAATACGATATGAACAGCAGCTTCTTGCTACTGCCATCATGCGCCCCTTGCCATGATGGAGTATATCCCTGGAATGTTAAGAAAAAAGTACACCCTTCCTTCCGTAAACTGCTTCTTGTCAAGTATTTTGTCAGAGTAACGAGGAAAGTTACTAATGATTTTAAAACATGTAGTTAAAAACACAAAGTCAGAATTTTTCATAAAATACCAAAAGTGTAGTTGTCACATACGCTGAACTTTCCAACCCATTCACCAAAGGACGTTTCACAATCAATGAGCACTTGCCTGTCTCTGGGTTCCAAACGTATACTATCCCATCCTCACTCCCAGAAAAGAGCAGAGTCCCGCACGGCGTCAAGGTGCTATGGATCTTCTCACGGTAATTTGCTGCACCCACAAATTTCCTGGCTGCCAATCTATATAAACAAACCAAAAAAAAATGCAAATACAACCCAACTTAACTACTTAAAGGACTAGAGGGAAAGAAATGTTATTTTTTGAATTTGAGTTAGTATCGTTTTGAGACTATATGATATGGTAAACATTCTGTGATGGATAGTCAACAAACAAGAGCTGATTCTATGCTTCTTTCTAATTAATGTGCTACACCTCTTTCCTCTGCTGAACTATAATAAAACTATTCTTACTATTATAAAAGTAAATAATTGGTAATACAAAATTAATATGTAGACTTTCTCACTTAGCAACAGCTGACATTGCCTCAGCGCTCACAATCTTAAGATAAGAGACCAGATACACTGCTCTGTAATCTGCTTTTTCACTCAACCAAAAAGTCATCAACAATGGGTTTCTGTGTCAGAGAACACAGAATACACTTTAATTTCAATGGGCTCATGCCATTGTCTAACTGTATCTTACAAAATGTTCTATTGTTGGATAACATTTAGTGTATATCTTACTTTCTCCTATCAATCTTGGTGTGTGTGTGTGTATTAACATTTTTGGTTTAGATTTCCAGATTTTGAGTTACTGAGTAAAACATTTATGGAGTCCTGTTAGGCTGTGGGTGTAGGGGAAGACGGGGGAGGGAGAGAGCCCACGTCCAGCCAGAGTTCCTGTTCTCTGGGCAGGCAGATGTGGGAGGACTGCTGGACATTTTCCACTCGGCCCCAGGTGGGCTTCTGGCTGTGTGAAGCCACTGGACCCTACTCGATGGGGGATGGACTAGGGGCAGCCCCCGATACCAGGGGCCTTGGGGTAACACTCTCAGCCCTGGAGATACGGGAGAGAGGGCAGAGGGAGAGAGGTTCCCATGTAGGCAAGAGTCCTAAGTCTGGTCTGTGGCTGGAGCACAGGAAGGCTTTCTATCAGGAGGTTAGACACAGCTCATTAGGAGAAAGCCTATCCCATCATCCAAGCACAGCGGGCCTTGATGAACAGAGACAGTCTATGGTTTTAGCGCTGTATTATAGAAAGGCAGGGAGAAAGAGAAAAGGTAGAAAGAGAGAGAGAGACTGGCCATAGCCAAGAGGAGAGAAGGGGGAAAAGGAGAGAGAGAAGAAAGGCTAGAGAGTAAAGGGTTAGAGAGAGAGCTCGAGGAGAAAGAGAGGTGGGGCCAAGCAGCCACTCTTATAGTGGGCTTGTTATCTTGTTGTTGCTAGGTAACTGGGGAGGAGTTTAGCCTGAAGGTCAGAAGCTTGGGACATTGTGTAAGTGACTAAAAGCCACGCTTCTCCTGTGGGGGCTGTGGGGGCTGTGGGGGCTGTGGGGGCTGTGGGGGCTGTGGGGGCTGTGGGGGCTGTGGGGGCTGTGGGGGCTGTGGGGGCTGTGGGGGCTGTGGGGGCTGTGGGGGTAGTAACTTCGACAGGAGCCAGGGGTCCAGGAGACATGAGGGAACGCCTTCTGTCCCATGTAGGTAGGAATTACCACCACCAGGGTTCTACCTCAGATCGACTGGAGACCAGACTGTCTGTGCATAGCCCATTGCCCCACAGAATCCCTTACTAACTAGCTCATCCCTCCAAAACCCCTTATGGATACAGTGTATTATTTCTCCCATCTGTGGAAAGGGGAAGGGGTAGAAAAAGCAGCATTTGATGTCTAAGCAGCCCTCCTCTGGAGCCCAGGTAAAAAGGGAATAACTTGGCCACCTTATGCAGCCTTAGTTTCTCTTTTAAAAACTTCCCTCCTGGTATTCCTTGTCAAGAAACCTATGCTCGGGCTGCCTACTATCTTGAACACTTATCCCGCTCAGAGTTTTATTTCATTTTCTACTCTACTGAGAGTAGAAACCTCCATCTTATCCAAAGTCTATCCATCCTTCAAGACCGATTCACATGCCAGTATTTCAACACAGCCTTTAATAGAATTATAACTGTCAGCTTTCTTGTTGCTGTCATATATATATATAGTAACTATGCCATGCATTTATATTTATTAAGATACACATATTGAGAGCTGGCTTATCTACTTGGCACGCCATGGATACTATGCAGAAAAGAGAATATTCAGATTCTTGAGCTATTATAGAAACACTGAAGGGTTAATGGCACAAAAATGGTATGTATAGAATCAGTCATACAGACTGATGTGTGAACTTCTAAATACAGTAGGAAACCCAGGAAATAGTTTCTCTTGTTTCAGATAGAATTGTAACACCAACCAAAAGTATACTTAAGCAGTGCACACTGCCTTTGCCAAACTCTGCTTGCCTTCTATAGTAAGGAATTTCCCACCCTTTCTTTTGTTAAAGTAAAAGACAAAGACACATTAGCCAAGACATGCCTCCTTCAGTTATATATATACATACTGTAGTCTAGGTCCTTCAGTTATATATATACATACAGTTATATACATTCAGTTATATATATATATATAGTCTAGGTCAGTACCAAAGCATGAGCGTCTGCTTTTCATTGTGAAAATAGAAACCACTGATTCATTTCAGCTTCAGAGCTACTCAAATAGTGTCAAGTATTTCTCTGTTGTGGGGCTGTCCTAGCACCCGATTGTCACTCATCAGACGTAAGAAGCAACAGAATGATCTCTACAAATGGTGTGCCTAGGGCCACACTGCCAACTCAAAATCACGGCTGCATTTTATAAGCATAAAAGAAGCAACGGAAGCCCTTCTCCTGTTCCTGCTAAGACACTTACATCCGCAGATCCATAATCCTCAGAGTACTGTCTTTGGTGTGGATTAACAAACGCTTTCCATTGGGATGAACCTCCAGGTAACTTATTGGAACTCCCCTGAATTCAGTTTCCTTAATTTCCTAAAATGGTGAGGGAAAAAAAAAAAAGGTCAAACTGTTGCCTTTGACATGTTCAGTGTTATATGCTACACGATTTATAGAGGACAAATTCATTTTCAAATGTCAGTTCTCATTGAGAGCAGAGCCTGACTACACAACACCAGCACTTGGGAAGTGGGAGCAGGATTACCATGAGTTTGAGGCAGACAGGAAGGTTCAGGTTACCATGGGCAACAGTATACCAGCATTTCTCAACAAAATAAAATAAAATTTAGAATGATACAAAACTTTCAAGTCTACTACACTGAATATTTTAACATTAGCAAGAAGAATTTTTAGCAACTTCAATTTAGATTTAAAAAATAAAAATGGCAAATTGCATTTTTGTGTTATTTAGTGTTGTAGTTAATTATTGTGTGTTTTGTGTATTATTCACTTTCTCAAATGATAGCAATTCTTAAAAAGAAGTACTTCACATACATTTTCTCACATTGCCCTGTCTGTTTATATCATGATAGAAAAACTTAAATATTTTATAAATTCAAAACTGACTCAACAAGGTTTAGTCAGAGTTGACTCTTTCCTCATAGACTTCCTTTGCCTTGAGAATGTATGCTCCAGGCATAACATCTGCATTATACTACTTAGATTATAATCATTTTTGGAAAGTTTGACTCCATTCCTTCTTGTTGCCTTTTTAGTTATTTGCAGCAGCTAGTGAGGATAAGTAACTCACAGTGTCATTTAAGATACCAGCACTGAGAACCAACCTGCAGGAACCTCGAGTGAGAACTACCCTTACACAATGCAATAAAATCAATTTATAGTGGATAAAATACACTTAAGCAAGACCAGAAACCATACGGCTGTTAGCAACAGAGGGGACATTGCTGAGCATTGGCCTTCACAATATTTGGGGGAAGACAGGTCGATACCAAAAACTTAGGCCACAAAAGTATTCATAAAGTAGAGTTCATTAAACTAAAAGACAGCTGGACTGGAACCTAAGCAACAGCTCAACGGACTACAGTGGGTTCATTTAGAAAGTAATCTTCACAGTGGACTACAGGGGGCGCACTGAGAAAGCAATCTGCATCTCATCTACCCAAAAAGAGATCAATCCCTAAACACACAAGCTCAGTACCAGGAAAACAAATAATGTGGCTAAAGAAATGGGGAAAAGACTGAATAGACAGCTCCACAAAGGACAATAAAGTGGCTGAAGATACATGAACGGCCGTTCAACATCAGTAGGCATTAAGGAGTGCACCCATTCATCCCCCATCTCTTCTCTTTCCTCTCTAATATTATTCATCCCTTCAAACAAAAAGATTTTTATTTGCCACAGCAGGGATGGTCCTGGAAGACATGTTAAATACTTATATGTGGAATCTAAGAGTTAAATGTATACGAAATTCTGAGTTGTGGGGGAAACAGGAAGCTGTAGGTCAGAACATACAGTCAACAGTTCATCATTCAGCAAGTAATATGAAGTCTACATGTAATGAAATTGTACTGAACCCTGTAAACTATACAGAGTTCAGGTTCTCTCGTCACAAACAATCAAAAGGGCAATGTAACATGACGTGATGGTAAGTTGACTCACTACAGTAACATTTACTAAATATGTGTATGCTCACAACCACGCTATAACCTTTAATGGACACAATAAAACTATTAAAAAGTGATTACCAATGATCCCTTTTGGGATTGTCACAAGGGAGAAAAAACTGAAAATCTAAAAAGCCTTAGGAGTCAGAGGTATAAGTGCCTTGCTAAGCAGAGCTGTCTCCCCAAATAAGCTGGCTTAAAGTCCAAAGAGTCAAAGGGAAATCCCTTAACCCAGGGCGAGACTCTGAATCAGCTCCCTCTCACCCAAGCTTCCGAGTTTTCACCTAGAGGTTTTCCTCTAGCAGACCTAGGCCTAGGCTGGCTGAGTCCTACAGCAGCGGGCAAGCAGACCTAGGCCTAACAGCAGTTCCAGGTATAAACTACAGCAGTACAGTGCAACATATAACAAAAGCTCAATCTTACCAATTCATTTACACTACAAAAATTATAAAAATAAAACTGCAGAATTGCTTATAGACCATACTACCCTATCCCAGAAGGAAGTGGTCTTTGTTTGTTTCTCTCGGATGGAGTAGTTACTATGATTAGGTAACAGTCCTACCATATCCACATTACTCTGACAGCACAGACACTGTTGTTAGTGTCGGTACTCGATTGAAGAGAATATGCAGGAAACACATAGTTACAGGTGGTAATGGGATATATGTGTTATTTTAATGTGAGTTTCAGCTGCTGCCATGCTACAGATTGGTCCTCAGAAGACCACAAATGAGGTGAGGTTGTAGCTTAGTGGAGAGCCATTGCCTACCAATGGTCCACCAGTCCCTCTCAGAATCACTAACTCCCGACTGTGGTCAGCAGGAGGGTATGAGGTGGGCTTCTGTACCGAGAGAAGCTTAAGTTTTCAAAGGACAAACTTGGATGTCCTTATGGTCTTTTAAATGTCCGTCCTGTGGTCGATTCTCCTGCAGTTCCTCCATGAAGCCTCGGGGTATGAAATGTGGCTCTGTACCTTATTTATCGTCCAGTGGCGCACAGAGTGTTGCACATCATTCACTTTGACGTACGTGTCCCAGACAACAATGACGCCGATGCAGTCTCCTGAGTACATGTGGTGACCTGGTAAAAACAGCAAGAACTCACTCAAGAACGCCACAGAAGTTACATACACACACACACACACACACACACACACACACACACATATGTGTGTGTGTGTGTGTATATAAAGGTATGTATATGTGTATATATATATATATGGTATGACATTGGGGGAAGCCACAACCTAGGCAGTCACAGCATTGAAATGTCAATGAAGGGTTTTTCAATTTGGAAGTTAAAAAGTAAAATGCACACTATATTCCAATTATCTTTAAGTAAATTCTTCACTTTAAAAAGCATTTTGGATAACATTTCCATTTGTCATGTATCTGAATGTAAAAAGAAATGAGCAATGTAGTCTGCATGTCTAGCACCCATACACTCATATTCCAAATTATTTGAGGTACCCAACGTGTATCTGTATCCATTATTATTATTAGCCTCTGTAGTTGTTTATACTCCAAGAAAATACATGCTCTAATATACATTGTAAACACAGTCATAGTGACTATTAAACTTGAAATGATCAGAGAATTAAAAAAAAATCATAAGTAATGAGTGTTAACACATTTTTAAAAACTGAATGGGACCCAGAAAACATACAGGTTCAACCTCATGACCATGTGAGAGTAAATTACACATCACTGCTAACAAATACAGCTTTTAGAACTGTGGATTTAATAGTTTACAAATTAGCTTACACAGTTCATGAATACTGCCATATATTAGAATACTCATTCTAATTCTGAGAAAGACAAAAGAAAAGTATATTTTTCATTTGTTAGAATCTCTAAAGTTGAAGTAAGTATATTGCAGTGTTATTTTTCTCTAAATATTATTTTATATACTTATAGCTGCAGCTGTCATGTCTAATCTCTGAAATAATAAAAATGACAAGTTAATAGATGAATTTCTTTATATTCTTACCCAATAAAAACCTGTTTTATTTTAAAATGTCACTTGTATTATTTAAATGCTGAGATCCTTTAATTATTTGCAAATTCCCTCTGTATGTATTTTTAAAACTATATCCAGCATGTGTATTTACATTCTTTTGGACTTTCCCCATCCCTTTACATCATTATTAATATGTTCTTAAAGTAAATTACTAAAAGTAATAATCACCAATGCACATAAATGTACTTATGAAATGCAGCCCATGAGACCTTAGAGCAAAGGACGCGACTGACCACAAACACCAGGGACTTCAAAATTTACAGTTAACAGAGCACTCCCACTGTCAGATCTACCCCATTGCTTCAAACTATGAATAACTTTAAATATTCACAAATATGAATACAGCAAATCTCTCACAAGCACCAACTACTAGAGAAGGGAAACAATTCTTCAGGGAAGTACTCTTGGTTAGAGCACGCTCTGTGATATACCTTCATCGTCAAAACAGATGGAGTTGACAAAGCTCTTGTGCACATCCAACTGGCGCACTAATATGGCAGTATCCTCCCTTGCATCAATTTTCCAAATCCTTATCATAGAGTCGTAGCATCCTGTAACCACCAGCTCCCGTGTGGCTGGGTGGAATTTAGCCGTGTAGACGAAGGAGGGGTGAGGTAAGACTCTGAACGTGCTCGTGCTATTGATTTCATTCTTCCAAACCCTGGAAAAGGAGAGAAAGGAGCATTCTTCTGGAAGTACAGAATGTTCTCCAACCATCTTTAGGAGAACATAGCCAGTAAATCCTAGGTAAGCAAATGCCAAGGAAACTACTGTAAGTGAGTGTTTATAGAAACCATGATGATGATCGCATGAGATGGTATTGGGTTATCTCACTTTTCTTTTACAAATCATTTTTCATGAAATATATTTTATCTAAAACTGTAATCTATACTGAAAAACTAAAACTTATTTGTACTTGGACATAATCTACTTTTAAAACTATTTTTTATATTGAGCAACTATACAGTGAATAGTTGATAAAATACTTTTTAGCATAATATATATTACAAAGTAGAGACGGGGGCTGGAGAGATGGCTAGGTTACAAATACTGGCTGCTCTTGCAGAAGACCCAGGCTAAGTTCTCAGAACCCACATGGTGGCTTATAACCATCACATGGTGGTTCCAGGGGATCTAAGAAACCTTCTCTGATCTCTGCAGGCACCAGGCCTGCATGTGGTGAACATACACACACATTCAGGTAAAACACTCAAGCACATAATTAAGCACCCACACATAAATAAATAACTTTAAAAGACATGATGAAACTTTTCTTTCTTTTTTTGTTTTTGTTTTTGTTTTTGTTTTTTTGGTTTTTCAAGACAGGGTTTTTCTGTAGTCCTGGCTGTCCTGGAACTCACTTCATAGACCAGGCTGGCCACAAACTCAGAAATCCGCCTGCCTCTGCCTCCCGAGTGCTGGTATTAAAGGTGTGTGCCACCACGCCGAGCTCAATGAAACTTTTCATAATTTTTCTACTAGGCTGTATGGACTGGTTCTGAAAATGTTTCCTAGTGGAGGCCAAGAGGATTAGCGAGTCTAGTAACTTTTTATTTGTATTTCAAAGTCTAAATAATTAATGTACATGTAGGTCCTAAACACTTAAACATCATAATTAAACAACTGATTTCCTTTTTAAACATTGTCTGTGTGCCCATGTGCACACATGTGGCGACCAAAGCATGACACTGATGCCTTCCTCAATCTACGAACTTTATTTTCTGAGATAGAAGCTCATTGACGGTCTAGAAAGGTTGTCCAGAAACCTCCAGAGAGCCTTTTGTCTTCTGTTCCTGCAGGGTGTGCTGCATGCCTGGCTTCTGTGGACAGGGTTGAGGATCTGAACTCAGAACCTGTGTTTGTGCTCTCATGCATAGCCTGCTCTATTTGATTAAGAGAACTCCGTTATTTTGGCGGAAAACAAGCTTTTTCCTATATTAAGCACTGTCTTTGTGCTTGCCACTCCATTTCTTTTTCAAATGTCTGTGTGCATGTGTAAAACAGGCGAAATCGGGCAATGTATACTAGCTGTGTAACTATAGGTCAAGGGGTATTTTATATGATGGATTAGGTGACTAAAATCAAAAGAGCATATTTGTATTGGTAATTTATAGTTGATTTATAAGTTACTGCCTAAGACTTATGTAGCAACTTCTAAATAAAAGAAAAAATATAGTCAGCTATTCAATAGAGACATTTTGAGTTTTCTAGCAGCTGATTAAAATATACGTTGACCACTAAAAGAGCAAGCTAATATAAAAGACAGATTTCGATGAGCATGTGCTGCATGAGATACAGCTGAAATGAAGATAACAAAATTGCTAGTTTGAAAGGAAAAAAGGGGATGTGAATAGAGTTTAAATCTTAGCTTTTAAGGCATTCTATTGAGTCACGTGTGGTGGCCATGCCTACAATCCCTGTACACAGGAGGCAGCAGCAGAAAGAGTGTACATTTGAGGTTAGCCTGGGCTACAAGTAAGACTGTGGGAAAAAACTTGAATAATCATACAATAAATGAAATATTGTATCGTAAAACAATAAATTGAATGGAGATAACACGGACTTTGTGAAAACACAAATATTTACAATTTGTAACACTCTGGGGTGCGTAACTGAGTATCCACTTGGTTTACTCTGACCAATGAATTCAAGCCCCCATGTCAAGCCTATAATGAAGACAGAATCCTCACATACATACAGGACAAACCTCAAACATTTAACCTTCTGCAAGATATTAATTAGCAGCTTACATATAATCACTGAAAGACAGCAAGAGCCAGAAATGATACATATTACACAAATAAGAGATATAACTTGCCATAAGTTTTACTGTTGTTAACGTGTCAGTGTGCACGGTGCACAGCTATGCTGTCAGGGGCATATGTGTCTCTTTATATTCTCGTACCTTTCCTCGATGGCAAACAGCATTTGCGGTAAGTTCTTCCTGAACACATACTAACCTGGCAGTGCCGTCAGAGGATGAAGTAACGAGATAGCGATCGTCTTTTGACCAGTCGAGATCATAAATGATATTGAGGTGGCCACACAATTCTCTCATAAAACGTCCAGAAGGAATTTCATATACTAATAAAAATATTTAAAAATTAAATTTCTAAGAGATCTTTAATTCAACAAATATATAAACATACAACTTATAGTAATTTAGATAAAAATTAAGTACTATCTGTAAAATTAAAGCCAAAAATACTTGTAATATTAACACAATTTCAAAATACACTCAAGATCTGTTTTTATTTGTTTTAATTTTAAGTTTACAGAATATTTTATAATGTGCTATATGTTGACAATATTCTTTAATGTACTCTCAGTTGCTCACATTGTGAGAATCCCAAAAGAACTTTTCATAATTTATTAGCAAGAAATAAATAAAAATTTATATTGTACTTCATTTTAAGTACTTAACAACTTACATGTTGGTGGTTCATGAATAAGGTATTACTTCCTTCTAAAAAAATCAAATTCTAAAAAGTTCTGGATGTAATGAGAAAGGCAACTGTTCCATTGTGAGGAAGAGCATAGTGGGGTGTGCAGCGAGTGAACTTGACAGATAGACAGACAGACAGAGCATGGTGAACAGTATTAGGGCTCAAGAAACTGAACTAACCAGTATCCCCCAGAGCTTGTGTCTCTAGCTGCATATGTAGCAGAAGATGGCCTGGTTGGCCATCATTGGGAAGAGAGGCCCCTTGGTCTAGCAAACTTTATATGCCCCAGTACAGGGGAAAGCCAGGGCCAAGAAGTGGGAGTGAGTGGGTAGGGGCGCAGGGCGGGGGGAGGGTATAGGGGACTTTCAGGATAGCATTTGAAATGTAAATGAAGAAAATATCTAATAATAATAATAATAAAGAAACTGTGTAGGATGGCTAATAAGAACAGGGCCAAGTCTCTACTCCCACCTAGTGGTCATATCAACAGCGCTTTAACCAAGTGAGGACTTTGGGAATCTAGTCCACCTGTAAGAGGGAAGAGCAACCAACCTTAGCGCCACAGAACTCTGGGAATTACCTGGCAATGCTCACTTGCTGGGGAGCACTTTCCTGAGAAAAGGTCTGACTCCCGGTACAGACATCAGCTTTGTGTTGCTACAACTGTCTAGTTCCTCCTCCCTACACACTCACGCAGCCTTACAAACAGTGAAACTCACAAGTCCAGAAACTACTCAGTGAGGCAGGATAGGTCTAGAGCTCTGGACTCCCTGAAAACTTCAGTTCCAAAGACTTTACCCGATTTCATGACCTGCCAGATCTACAACAGGACCCAAGGCTTGCTTAGCATGGCTTTGTGTGCTTCAGGCGAAGCATCCTGATTCTAGTGTGCATTTGAGCAGCCAGTGGCAGCAGCTGGGGATAAGAGGCTTACTCAAAGAACACAATATCTAAACCAGATTCAAAATACTGCTGAGAATCTAGGTTCCCCACACATGTATGTAAAGGCTATGTGCATAACTGAGACAAACCTGGAGGGATTTATCTTTATGTAGGGGACACAAAGACGCTCACCACAAAGAAGAAGAAAAGGCTTGGAGAGCTTTACATTGTGAGCTGAAGAACTGAGACAATATCCCACGATAGTGCTCCCTGGCATATCTCAGGACAGTGCTCCCTGGCATATCTCAGGACAGTGCTCCCTGGCATATCTCAGGACAGTGCTCCCTGGCATATCTCAGGACAGTGCTCCCTGGCATATCTCAGGACAGTGCTCCCTGGCATATCTCAGGACAGTGCTCCCTGGCATATCTCAGGACAGTGCTCCCTGGCATATCCCACAACAGTGCTCCCTGGCATATCCCACAACAGTGCTCCCTGGCATATCTCAGGATAGTGCTCCCTGGCATATCCCACAACAGTGCTCCCTGGCATATCCCACAACAGTGCTCCCTGGTGACGAGGATTAGCAGACCCATGCAAAGTGCTAATACCAACTGGCACAGTCTAGAATGGCACAGTCTACAAAAGACTGATAACCTAGCGGACAATAAAGACTTTACAGACATCATCTAGGAGACTGACTGCACAAGCAGAGCAGGAACTAAGCTCAGGTGGCTGATGGAGAACACGGGGAACAGCTACACTGTACCACATCATCTCAAATACCCAGCTCTCAACAGAAAGCTGTGCCGTGGAAAGAGGCAAACAAACAGGAAAGTACAGCTTTCTGCAGGAAGGCAAACCAGCTGTCTGAAAGTGTGCATACAGAAAACGCAGCAGCCAGCCCAGTTCTCTTCCTTCTCCACACGATCATTAACCTATCGTTATCAGTATGGTCAAAGACCTAAAAAAACCTAAAGGGCTAAAGCATAAGAACGACTCCTCACCAAGAGAGAAAACATCTGCAAATAAAAACGAACCCAAAGGAGGCTTTAGAGCAGGAAAGCGCGCCAGCTGAACTACAGAAGGCAGGAGAGTGGCCTAGCACCAGCCTGAGCTGGCAGAGGAACGGCCAACTCAGTCGGCCAACTGAGACTATCTGGTTTGAGGGACAGACAGAGAATGAAGACAAACGAGTAAGTGACAGAGATCCACTGGACAAGACGACGTCACAAAGGGGTGTGGTGGTCCTCAGAGACAAGAGGAGCAAGGCCATAGGATAATAAATGAGAGTCCTGAAATTCACGAAAGGCAGTAATCTGCACACTGAACAGGCTTGGTGGAATCGCAGTCGGACATGCTGTACTCAAACACTGCAAAGCCAGAAGAAACAGTGGCTCTGTTGTACTTTCTGAGATCTAACCAGTAAGCAGATTAAGTCTCTGATGGTTTAGGCATGTAACAGCATTTAGCATAGACGGATTGGGACAAGAGTAGTCTGTCCATTACCCAGAAGCAAAAACTGAGCCTTGCCGTCTGGGAAGCTGGCTCATGAACATGAACTGTGAGGTAGAGGGAAGTGCGGCGTGGCCTAGCACTCAGGGCAGACACCCAGAGGGACTGACTGGCTTCTTGCCCAGGGGAATCCATTTCATCACTGAGATAGAAGGGATCATGAAGTCTAGAACAGTACAGCAGCGCTTTTAAACTCTCTAAAGCAACAGAAACTGTCTCAGACTTTCTGCTGGCTCCCCTGCCACCATGGGAACTGTCTTTGAGGGACTTCAGAGGGCCTTATTACAATTCTAGCATACGACGAATGCTACCCTTTGTAACTCAGATTATCACAATTACCCACTAAAATAATATGGACGAAGTTTCCTATGCGATTTACTCTTCCTTTTGGAAGTAAATGTGTATATTTAAAACAGATAATGTTTACAAAAACCCACCTGTATATTAAAAAATAACATCTTCCATTCAAGCAGTCTCATTCTGAATAGATTCTACACAGTAGCTGTCCCTTTATTTAAAGAAAGCTGACTAACTTACTTGGGACTTCTTAAATTAAGACTCCGAGATAATCCAAAACCCAATAGTTGACTATACAGATTACAACCAGGTTAAATAGGTAGCATTATTTCTCACGTATAATCGGATATCCGTCTCGGCTGGCACAGGCTGCTGCTAATATCCTTCCATTGTGAGAGAAATCAAGACAGAAACAGCCTCGTTCTCCAGCATTCAGTGAGAAGAGATGCTTGTTTGGGATACGACAGGCCTGAGAAGAATGTTTTAAACTACATGAATCAAAAATACAGTAACCCGATAACTTCCATTACCACAACTCTCCCCTAAAGTTCTTTACATATATATATATATATTAAATATAATATAAATAAATAAATATAATATATAAATTTAATATATATATATATAGAGAGAGAGAGAGAGAGAGGGAGAGAGAGAGAGACATGTACACAGAACAGTGGAAAATTACAGGAAATTCTCTTCTCAGTGCAGAAGTGGTTTCCTGTGAAATTTATATTAATTAGCACTTGATTAATCTAAAACACAAAGGATGCTCCAACACTGCTGCTGCGTTGCTTTTACACAGCCTCAGAAAGAATGCTTATCCCATGACAGGAGCTACTTTTCCTAAGGTCAGAAACATCTGAAAAACTAAAGTGCCACATAACGTCACAAACTAAATTCACGATTTATGAACGGCTGTTCTCAGGCTTGCTTTCCTCTAATGACTACCCGCTGCTGCTCTCTCCAAGACAGAGCACAGTTCTCTGACTTTCCTCAATTCTGATTTCTGTGGTTTTGATTACATATGATCAGTATGGTCTAAAAATATCATGTGGGAAATTCCAGAAATTCTGCGGTCTCACTCCTACCCTGGATATGAACGATCTCTTGTTCATGTCATGTTAGGTATTTTACTGGCCCATTAGAACTTAGCAGTTGACTAGTTATCCGGCTGACTATCATGATACCGCAAAGCCTGTGCTCAGCTGACCCGGATTGCAATAATGTTGACACCAGGCATGAAAGCAGGGGTACTGTACGTGGCTTCCTTTGAGGGCAAAGGTGAGAAGGCGGAAGTAAGCACACAGGGGGTCCTCAGTGCATAGCATCAATGCTGCTTCTCTACAAAGGCCTTTAAACATATTCATCACAATAGCCCTGTGGATAATTATTGCCAGCCGACAGTAAACACCATTAAACCCAGCTAATAAAGAGTACTCAGAGGGAGCTTGCACCCAGTAGGACCTTTCCTCCTGTACATTTGTCACAGCAGTGGTTAAAGCAGCCAGTATAGCTCACCTGGCCAGGCAGACGTTTCCACTTCACTTCCTCCTTTGAATCTTCTAGTCCAGGTTCTGTGTCCACGGAACTTGTTTCACGGTGACGTTCACAGTACACTGGTGTACCCCTTTCCTCCTGGAGAGCCATCATAGAGCGGTAAGATGGCTTTATCTAAATATATGTGGAAAACGAGAAAATGAACGTCATGTTCAATTGTTAAATTAAACATGTGTACAAACACGCACAAGCCATGGCGCACTTGTGGGAACTGGCTCACTCCTTCTGTCATGGAGTCAAGTGGAGGTCATGAGGCTTGTCACAGCTGATTCTCCTTCTTATTGTTTCTACAGTACTGTGACAGAGCCTGGTGTGGTGGCACACACCTTTAATCCCAGCCCTCGGTTGCTGGAGGCAGGGGGATCGCTGAGAGTTTGAGGACAGCCTGATTGGTCTACAGAATGAGTTACAGGGCAGCTAGACTACACAGTGAAACCCTGTCTTAGACAAAACAAAATAAAATGAAAATACTGAAAAAATGGTATGGAAACCTTTCAAAATACAGCCAGATTTTGTTTTCATTTGTATAATACTTTAAGTAAATAAAAGCTATTTGAACTATGCTTCTATAATCACAAAGCTTTAAAAGTTTGGAAAAAAATCGTACACTCCAATAGTAAAAATGGCTATAGTTCTTACTGTTATTACATTATTTGTTCTAGTTTTGAGACAGTGTTGCAGGTATCGCAGGCTGCCTTGACCTTGCTGTGTATGCACTGGGCTTTGTGTTCTCTAACCCACTTCCCACGTGCTGGCGGACAGGCTTGTACCCACACCCAGGGGCACAAAGTGTTTTTGATAGCTGTGCCCTGTGTCTACCTCTTCACAAAACTAATATAAAAAAATCTGAGATTAAAGAACAATCTATCTCACGCCTTTAATCCCAGCACTTGGGAGGCAGAGGCAGGCGGATTTCTGAGTTCCAGGCCAGCCTGGTCTACTGAGTGAGTTCCAGGATAGCCAGGGCTACACAGAGAAACCCTGTCTCGAAAAAACAAAAAAACAAACAAACAAAAAAAAACAAAAAACAAAAATAAAAAACAACAATCTATCCCCTGAGATATTTTATTTAACTCCATTTAGACCAATGGAAATCAGCCCTGTGCTCATAGCACATTACATCAGCTGTGGGATGTGAAACTCACCTGAAAGGTTAATAGTAAAAAGACAAAAGCTTCATCTTCGGATCCTTTATGATGAGATCATGGATAATGTTTATCTGAAGACAACAGCAGTACAAATGCTATCTCTGCTGATTATCTGAATGACTCCCATGTGAAAAATGCAAACCAGAGGTCTGCAGAGTGCAGCCCATGTGTGACATCTGTTCCATTACTGCTACAAATAAAGATATACTGCACACCCGAAGGCCTTCTGTCTTACTGTTTCTGTGGCTGCTCTCTCACCTGACGGGGAGTAGCTGTAACCTGCAGAGTCTGGCTCAAGGCCTACACTGTATTTCTTGCCCTTTATAATAAAAGGTTTCCCAGGACCAACTTTTCATCTTTTTATTTTTAACTACAAAATATGAAAGTATGTCAAAAGAGTTTTTTTAAACAATGAAGTCTACTTTAAAACTTAAAGTTCATCTAACTATCAACTGTTATAAACTTAATGTATAAGCTAAAAATCTGTTAAAATAATTCTGAGAGCTGAGATTTTTAAACATGGAAAATACATTATGTCATCCTTAATTTTAACTGAGGAGATACATTTATATATACTATTAACTTACACAGTCCGGGACTTTCAATCCTCGTACGGTTACATACAATGTTGATGGATAACGATTTCTTGGACACTTGGACCACCATTCAAAAACCTCAACAACATTTAGCTGGGATCGAGGCTTAGTAGGTGGGTAGTAGAGCTGCAGGCGAAGTTTCGAGTTGATGTTTGCATTCCCATTGGCTCCCAGAAGCTTAAAGTAAGAATTTGTGTAAATTATTAGCTTTTCTGAAAGGGTGAGATTGGTTAGGTTTATGAAGAAAAAGGCAGATGAGCCTAGCGGTTAGGCACTCTGGGCTCCTTTTGACAAGTGGCTTTGGCAACACTGCCTACAAGCACTCTTTTCCGCATAAGTGACTGCAGACTGTGCAAGTGCTTACACCGTGGTGCCAGGAGGCACGCTGCAGAAACAATGAGGACAGCGCACACTTGTCTGAGCTAATCCTGGGAAGGAGTCATGTACACACCACTGACCACAGACGTGCTTCCTACTTGTCAGTTATTTTTCTTAAATCTCCTGCGGTCTTCCATATGCTCCGCAAGTGTCTGCTACTACAGATACGTCCCTCTCGTCCTCCTCCTCCTTTCCACTGGAAGGTAACCTACCCAGACTGAACTCTGGAGCTCAAGCAGCTCTTGAGCTTGTGACTACCCTGCCTCAGCCTCTGCAGTAGCTGGAGCTCCAAGACTACATTCATACTTTTCATGGATAAAATAATTTGCTTTACAGTCTTTAAGATTCGAGATCATTCTAAGATAAGTTAATTCTAACTGTCCACTTCATTTTTCAATATTTTAGTCTACCTTCTTTGAAAAAGCCAATTAAACAAAAACCAAGATAAGCAGGTAGATGGGGATTCTAGGAAAAGTTTAAAATCTGCGCAGTGCAGACGAAGCTTTCTGTTCCTACTTAATGGGAGAAGAGGAAATGTTGTAGAGTGAGCGCTGTGTACACTGTCAATCTGGAGTGGAACGAGACATCCCTTTGTACCTCAGTGATTACAGTACAGCGTGACGTTCCTGGGGCAGCTCAGCGGTTACGGGTGGCCAGAAGCGGAAGCACAGGCGTTAAGTGCAGGACACTAAGTAGCTACTGTTGCCTGACATGACTTGGAGAGACAGGGGAAAAAAGAGAAAGGGAGACTCCGTGTAGAGCTGTCCCAAACACCTGTGACGGTGGGACACTCTATACAGAGTGAGCACATGGGACTGTCGAGTCCTCAAGTGTGCTGGCGCAGCTATGCAAGTGAAGTCTTCGTTATGCTTAATTTCACTTAATCTGCAATGGACCTGCTACGTGTTACTCATGGTTGTATGCTCGTGAGACTGTGCAGACAATATGAAAACTACGAGGCAGGAGAAGGCTATGAAGAACAGAAAATGAAAGTGGGTTTAAGAAAAGTGACTCTGAAGAAACTGTGAGATGGGATTACATTAGGAGCTAGGGACCAATCTTGAAGGAATGGGATAACCAAAGCATGGGACGGTGCTGCCAAGAAAGTAGAGACAGCAGGGACATCACAGAAACATCGTGTTAAACACATGTATGCTTGACAAAGGAACAAGCGACAGATGTTCTCACGTGGCAAACAGAGAAACATTCGTGATTCATCTGGAGAAGTTTTGGTGGCAGAGGCAAAATTCAGATTGTGGCTTGCTCAAGACAAATCATCAAGGAAACATACACAGCAAATGTAGTGAGTTCCCTACAGTCTTGGGAGAGCATGAAGAGACCATGGATTTACGTGCTTGGGGAGTGGGGCTGTGCTCAATGGGCAAACAAGAGTTTAAAACTGAGTTAAACAGCATTTGCCTTTAAATGAGCTCTGCACACTCTGCAGAGGCCATTCACTGTCGCCCAAAGCACGACTTTAAGGATTCCCCAGCTCCCATACTTTTTAAAGTTGTTTTGATATTGTCTAGACAATGTAGTTTATACTAGTGTGTTGCTTAGCCAAGTAAACAATTCAGGCTAAGAAATCCCTAATGAGCATACCATGACTATAAAGGGTGTACTATAGCTAGCTCTACTGAGCTTCATTATTGCATGGTTAAAACAGCCACAGACAAATTCTACAAGATTGAAAGTACTGGAGACCAAAGACATAAGTGAAAATTAACATATGTTTAGTGGAGCATTGCAAAAGCTGGATGGCCCTGAATCCTCCAGCACAGATCCTGAGACATGTACATCTGAACTTGTTTAAGTTGATCTCAAATGTTTACCACTCATGTCAGGAAATCCTTCAGTGGACATTCACCCCTGTGTGTGTCTGTGTGTGCTGGGAGACAGTGACCTCGAGAAAGCCCAAGGGAATTATGTAATACATCTAATAAATAATTAGATGTGTGTGTGTGTGTGTATGTGTGTGTGCGCGCACATAGATAAAATAAAAACTAAAACTGTTCAAAAATTAATCCAAACAAAATTACTGATAACTTTGTAAAGCTTATAGTACAATGAAGGAAAAGACACACAGTATCAACCATGAAAACACAGAATCCATTCCCCGTTATGGAGACAGGGATAGACTCCAGAATTAATTTCTTCTGACAATGGCTCAATATGGATGAATTAAAATCCACATGATCTTGAAGAGTAAAAAATAAAATGCTGTGCCATCTGTGGTGTTCTAGCTGTAGCTTAGGCTACACAGCAGGTCTGCACACAGCAGGTCTGCACAAGCCATCATGCAGCTCCTGGTAAACTGCTTTTTGTTTAAAACATAGCATACACTCTGCAGTGTTCTTTGAAACCTAGTACCGGCTCAAGCCCTCCCATCTACCACTGCTGAGGTTATGAGGTTGAGGGATTCAGGGTTGCTGACTGAACAAAGGCTCATAAACTGAAAGGGCTGAATACATACCTCATACACTGACCACCAGAGGGCAGGACTCATGTGTCTCTGAGGACAATATCCCCAGAGTCAAAAAATATAAATAGTGCACTGTGGCTAATCAATCAGTATTTTAGACTTTTAATAGCTTTACTAAGAGTTGAGTTAAGAAACTCTTAGAGACTGAAACGACTTAGTGGAAAACGGCAATCAAACTTAGAAGAGATCATTTCAAATATGTTTAAAAGAACAGGTGAAAAACGTACCTTAAGAAATGCCCAGGCAATTTTCCGAAAGCCACACTCTTGGTTTTGAACCTCAGAGTTATTCTTGATTTCATCCATGCTTAAAAAGTCAAGAATCTGTAGATACATTTAAAAAAGTTATTTCATAGATTAACAGACTGTCTAAATTTTAATAGTCTCTATTGATACATTATCATCTGGCACCCATAGAGCATACTACAACATTAAATTCTCCATATTAAATTCTCACATTACCACATAACAACCTATTAAAATCAACAACTCATACTTGTATGCATAAGTATTTACTAAAATTATTTTTAAATTCATACCTCAAAGAACAGAATGACTTTTGGACACTCTTCAAACTCTCGAAGCAAATAGGGAAAATTTTCATTAAAAATAACTTGCTCCTCCCACTCCGGAAGCCTTGACTTTAGCTTTTTAAAGTCATATGGCTGTGTCATAATAGGGAGAATATAGTCCACGTTGTCTTTCTCATAATAAGATGAAACAGGACGTTCACTGTTCAAAGACAAAGCTTCCATTATTATAATTCATTACGTATTTTTTAGAGGGTAACACTGAGGGGAAAAATTACGTAGCCCATAAAATGCAAATAATAGCTATAATGGCACAAAAACAAAAATAATTTTCTTTAACATCTAAAAGTCATACATTTTATAAAACATTAGAAGTAATGGTGTCTTCTTACAATCTTGCATTCTGTTTTGGTTCTTTGGGTCAGATAAATAATTTATTATAAAAGTAGAATGAGAAAGGTATAATTAACCTTCAATATACAGAGCTAAAACACATCAACTCCTTCAGCAGCTTAACTGAGATTATGATAAAATGCATAGTAAGTCTAAATAATAATGTAAAAAGAACTTTTATACTGTCATATTGTCTGTATGTACTAACACAACTAAGCAGATGCATTCTCTTTTTTGTAATAATCTTAATGTAATTTGAAGTAAATACTTTTCTGAATTAGTATAATCTAGTATAATGTGTGGAGAAATTTTAATCCAGAAACATAGCTCCTCTAATCACATCCAATGACCTTGTAGGACTTTGTGATCTGACTGGAATGCAGACATGTCCTTAGTACACACCTTTAATCTTAAACAATGACGTCCAATTGAGGGACAGACAAAGTGATGAATCAGAGAAAGATTTGACAGTATAGGATATGCCCAACTCTCAACAAGAACAGCACAGGAAAGAGAAGCTATTTAAAAGGAGTGCAGGGAGAGTGTTCAGTCAGTTGGGAGTCAGTTCTGGTCCACACAGTTGAATTCAGTCAGTCAGTGAGTGCAGGCAGTAGAGTTGAGCTCCTTATTGGTGAGTTCGTGTACTTCTGTGCAGGTCAGCAGAGATGGTTTTACTGGGACAGTTTTATAGAGACAAGTTGCAGAAAGAACAAGCTAGACACAGGTGAAGACAGAATGATCCAGAGAATGAGAAGGAGCCAGAAGATTAGAACATATTGCTAGAATTAGTTTGAGGCCAAGCAGAGCAATTCAGTCAGAATCTGACAGAAGCCCGATTGAGTAAATCATCTTGGAGGGGAATTTGAGCCAGAAAAGCTGAGTTGAACCAGCCATCCAGAGTTCAGAAAGAACTAGAAAGGGTGAGCTTATTCAGCAGTAAGTCTCTGAGATGACAATTACATCTGACAAATAAAAGTTACTTTTACAGTAACAATTTAGTATATTAGCTTTTAAACCTATGTATGTGTATCCTATTATATATACTATATCCTATGGGTTCAAATACGGCTTCTCTCTAGATACAACCTTAGGGGAAAGCATATTCAAGATACATTTGTAGCACTCCAGGCCCATGTAACACACTAATTTCAATGGAAAGGATGAGGCTAAAGATGAGAACAATTACAAATGTTACCATGCCAATTTATGACCTAATTAGTAAGCTTGACAAACTCTATATTCAAGATGGTGCATTCCTTCCATTTCTTCTGTAAAGCTTACTGATCGAGCTGAGGAACACCTACAACCATAGCACTAGTCTCTGACATCAGCCCACAGTTCTCTGCCTACTAGCTTTCAGCCACGAGGGGCAGCAGAGAGGATTTCTAGTGCACAGTTTCAACCGGAAGGCGCTGTAATTTTAGAATCACCTGTCATCTTTCTTGACGTACTGGCCAGTGTGCTCATCAACCACATGGATCTTTACCATTGGGTGAGAAATCATAAAGTCAGATTTAAGTCTATCGGTTCGGTGAATGTAGACTCCCATGACGAGGTCATCATCCAGCAAACACTTGGGATGAATTGGGCTGTCTCGGCTTGTTATCTCATGAACACCATCTCCATTAGTGTCTTCATTATCATTTGAAACTAAAGCAGGAAGAAAAGTCAGTAATAATCGGTCTCATACTTAGGAGTTACATATAGTTAATCTTACAGTCTATTGTCTTACTCTCTTAACAGAAGAACTTCAAGGGAAAAGAAAGGCCATTGTTGGCTTTCACTCACCAAGATAACCACTTGTAATTCTAAAATCTGTGGTTTAAAAAATAATTTTTTATGCCACAATGCACTACAAATCATTCCTTGTACAGTTAAATAAAAACCTATAAACTCATTATATATACCCATATATATTTGTGAATAATTCATCATTAACAAATGAACATCTTACTCTGGTGAATAAAGATATGCAATGTATCCTGAATTATTTTTAAAGTATATCCTTCAGTTTTAAGAACTAAAGTTTCTAGACTCCCATTATCCCACAAAGGCACATAATTTTTATTTAATTTGAGTAACAAACCTGCTTTAGTCTTCTTCTTTGTCTTCTTGGGTTTGGGCTTTGCGTTCTCTGGTACAGTGGCATCCACTTTCTGTTCTGTTGAGCATATTCCCTCCATGTGGTGAGATTCCTCAGGGGCACCTTCTTTCTTTTGTTCCCCTTCAACTGCACTGTCACAGACATCTGAGGGACTGAAGCATAGCCCAAGAACGAATCACTACAAATGATTTTGATAATTGTTGTTCATTGTATAGCAGAGTGAGAGATGAACAGAAGCAAGGATAATACACCATGTTCCTGTAAAAATGTCACCATCTGATACTTCTTATACAATAAAATGCCTGTCAAACTAGGAGTCACAGATAATATTTTACACCCAATGAAGAGTTACAAAGCAAAACTATGAACTCCACAGACTAACCTCATACTGAGGAGGCTCAGGCATGAGACCCACACACCTGAGGCCTCCGTCAGCTACTGTCTGAAAACAAACAACGGGAAAATAAAATAGTATTTTATGAATATGGACCTATATTATTTAGAATTCGAAAGCATCCCCAGCCTGCTGCTAACTAAATGATTAGTGAATACATTTCTAAATGATTTAAAACATAAAAATTTTTTTCAAAGTTTGTTCTAAGAAAATTCAGCCATACAACTTTTGATTTCTGGATAAAAGTGCATTGCTTTTGTTCTCTAGGGGCAGGTGTAAGACTACATTTTTCAGAATTCTTGATAAAAATAAAATTTGTACCACATACAAACAGTAAGAGGTAGCAGCCTGGACCAGAAGCTATCCTATAGGAGTTTGTTCATAATTTATGAAGTAAAAAAATATGCCTTTAAATAATAAATAATTAACTTCTAACATATTCATTTATCTTTCAAAAAGAAACATTGGGAAATAAAAAGATTAGATAAATACTTCATCGTAGATATTCCTGAATACTATGCTATTTTATTAGTCACAAAATACTACTGTTAAAGAACAACAAACTTTGCATGCCACCATAAGGTACGGCATGGTTTGAATTAAACTGGAGAATGTTCATTTCCATGCCAATGTGGTAATGATTTACAGGACACTGTGAAGAATGGCCTGTAAGACAGCCATGGCTGACCTTTGCTTCTTAATGTTCAAGGATCTCCTTCTCTGAGAGTACTGGCTGGGTCTTGTCACCTACTTCCAATAGGATATAGGAACAATATATGCTATTTAAAAAAGATTCACTTCTGTCTTGCTATCACTCTCTCAGAACGTCGATCTGGGGAAGAAAGTTGCCACCTGAGTGAGGAGTTCCCACTGGATCAATCCATGTGGCTTAGAACTTATATCTCTGACTAGAAGCCACCAGGAGGGCTGCCTGAGGCCCGTCTGCAGACTCATGATGATGCACAGGAGCATCTCTTCTGAGGCTCCTGTGGAGAGCTGGGGATCATTTGTTACATCTGTCCCTGGCTAGCATCCTGACTGGAGCTTGTGAGAGAGAACCTGTGAAGCCAGAGGAGTCGTCTGTACAGCAGGAAGTGTTAGACAAGTACATTAAGTTATTATATTCTGGGCTAAGTTTTTCACAGTGCCAACAGACAGATAATTCTTATATAACATATCCTTGAAGCACTGTTCATCTGGATATAGGGTTTTTTTTTGGCTGAGAGCTTAAGGGAAAATAACTTAGACTGCTAAAGGCTAGTCACATAACGACTGATAAAGTCACTGGCCAAGTACAAGTTGCTCATGTAAATGATGATTGCAGGGGAAAAGAGGTTATACCACTTGGAAGACAGTTTAAAAATCTCACTACTTCTTACAGAGAACTTATAAATGTGAATACAGTCTCAGAAACACACACACACACACATATATAAGCATCATACATAAAAATAGACTATATTAAATTGGCAATAGTTATTATCGTTGATAATTATTCTACAGGGAACAAATATTATCTGTATGATAAGGAAGAAACATCTAGATTAGCATATCTAACGTCAAAAAAGAAATGTGTGTGTGTGCGCGCGCAAGTGCGCGTGCATGCGTGCGTGCAAAGTGGCCTTCAGAGACAGGATTTCACCATGATGTTCTGGAAGGCTTCAACTCCACTATGTGGTGCAGACTGGCCTTGAACTAGAGATTATCCTGCCTTAGTGCCCAAGTGCTGGGCTATCTGTATGAATCATAGACTCCGTGTATGAGCCACCATATTCAGCAGGCCTGTTACTTCCATAGCAGTTGTAAGTGGGTAAATATGGACCGGCTGAAGGTAGACTGTTAGTATTATGGCTCAGCCTCTTACATCACTCAGCTTCTTAGAAGAAATGGGATAGTGCCAGTACTGTCCCTGCTGGGGCTGCTGTGAAGACTCAGAGTATATTCTCAGAAAGCACAGGCACTGCATAAAGGCTGGCAAGCTATCACTGCAGTGGCAGTGTTGCTAAGCACAGCACTTTCTTAAATTACAGAGTGTGTCTGTGTGTCTATGTGAAGACACTAGTGTATGTCTCTATATGTCTATGTGAAGACACTAGAATGTGTCTGTGTGTCAACGTGAGGACACTTGAGTGCGTCTGTGTGTGCCGATGTGAATACACTAAAATGGGTCTGTGTGAGTGTGTGTGTTGACATGAAGACACTAGAGTGTGTCTGTTGTGTGTCAATGTGAAGACACTAGAGTGTGTGTGTGTGTTGATGTAAAGACACTAGAGTGTCTGTGTGTGTCGATGTGAAGACACTAGAGTGTGTCTGTGTGTGTCAATGTGAAGACACTAGAGTGTGTCTGTGTGTGTCAATGTGAAGACACTAGAGTGTGTCTGTGTGTGTCGATGTGAAGACACTAGAGTGTGTCTGTGTGTGTCGATGTGAAGACACTTAGAGTGTGTCTGTGTGTGTCGATGTGAAGACACTAGAGTGTGTCTGTGTGTGTCGATGTGAAGACACTTAGAGTGTGTCTGTGTGTGTCGATGTGAAGACACTAGAGTGTGTCTTTGTGTGTCAATGTGAAGACACTAGAGTGTGTCTGTGTGTGTCGATGTGAAGACACTAGAGTGTGTCTGTGTGTGTCGATGTGAAGACACTTAGAGTGTGTCTGTGTGTGTCGATGTGAAGACACTTAGAGTGTGTCTGTGTGTGTCGATGTGAAGACACTAGAGTGTGTCTGTGTGTGTCGATGTGAAAACACTAGAGCACATCTGTGTGTGATAGGGTGAGGACACTTGATGCGTCTTGTGTTTCCATGAAGTACCTTGACTCAGGCTTAGCGGGCACTGGCACTTTTTTCTTCTTCTTCTTTCTTTTTTCACTGGCCAGCTTGTCGTCGTGCAATAGAGTATCTGGAGGAAAGTAGGTCAGCTGTTCCTTTAGCTTCTTTCTTATTTTCTTCTTGATCTCCTTTGCCATTTCTTCAGCTACCTGAAGTTGATAGGCGTCGGTCAGTTCTCCTTTCCCTTCTATGCCAGTCTTTTCTCTGCTCTCATCTGAATCATCTGCTGGTGGGGTCTTGCCTCTGACTTTCTCTTGTGCAGAATCCACCTTCTCTGGAGTTTCTGGCTCCATTTCCTGTGCGATCTGGGTAGTGTTTATTTGGCTTTTCTTGTTTGTATGGCTCTATACTAGCATTGTCCTATGAATCTTCACGTGCTGCTCACTTCTCTAGGCTATTAGTGCCGATTTTAGTTCTAAGGTAGCCAGAGGTTACTTTGAGGGAAACAGGCTAGGAAAAGAACACATAACAACAAATGTCAGTCCAGGACAGTTTAAGACTTAGAAAGAATATATAATGATTGATGCCAAACACTACTAAGACAACTAGATTTTTCTAGGATACGATGATACATCTCTAGGACTTTTGGTGAGCACTCTCAATTTATACTTGTAAATTTAGATTAAAAATATCTGAAAGTGATTTCAGATTACCAGAGTTAGTTAATAAGAGTACTTATGGGCTTTTCGGGAACAAATTAATTGCTCGGTTGCTATTTTCTTACTAGTAGAGTAAGAATGCTAATTTGACTAAAATATGTTTTAGAAAACTCATCAAAAAAGCCATGGAGTATAAAACATTTCAAATTTCCCAAGAAAAACCACACATGGGTTATTAATCTTGTCTCATAATTATACTTACACCAGTGGCTCTCAACCTTCCTCACGCTGCCACCCTGTAATACAGCTCCTCATGCCGTGGTGACCCCAACCATAATGTTATTTTTATCCCTACGTTCTAACTAAATTATGCTACTGTTAAAAACTGTACTGTAAATATGTGAACTGCGACTCCTATGAAATGTCTGGTCAACCCTCAAAGGAGTCATAGAGACCCATGGCTATGAAGCCAAGTCTAACAGAAATGTCAATCTCAATTTTCTCCCAATTATATCAATGAAATACTAAACATAAACTAAAAAGTTGTGACAAATTAATAAATACATACCTCTTTGTCAAAATTATTTAAGAGAATTTTTAATAAAAACAGTAAAAGGCTAAAATTTATAAAAGAATATTATTAGGTAGAAAATAAATTAAAGAAATTCTCTAAGAAGTTAAAAACTAATCAAGATTATGCTGATAAGTTTATTCAGCCATTAAAAAATGGAATTTACAGGAAAATGGATGGAATGGGGAAACATACTAAATGAGATACAAGGCCCAGAAAGACAAACACTGTATATTCTCTCACATATGCAGACCTTAGCTTTGAATTATTAGATATGTGTGTTTAGACTGGATTACCTAAAGAGGTAGAATACATGAACTAGCCATGGGGTCATAAAAGGTGTTAAGGATGTAACGATGTAAGGACAAGAAAGAAGACAGCAAACATATGGAATATTAAGTAGGGGGAAATACCAGCGCTGCAGAGGAGGAGAACTGCATCATTCCTAACCCAGTGTGTTTTCAATTCCACTCTAGTGCCTGCCCTTCTGCCCACAGGTAAGCGTGCCTCTCACTCCTAGCAGAGCCCCCTTTTGCAGCAGACAGATACCATCACATAAATCACAACTGGTCAAAACTGAGAACAACGGGCTGCCAGGCATCCAGCCCCAGCCAGTACGTTGACAATCTCCACATTAAGGCTCATGGGACATCACAGAAGAAGAGGTGGAAAAGCTCCAAGAGCCAAGGAACAAGAACATCTGCTCTGAGATGGTCTTCTATGTGTATGAAGGGAAACTCATGAAATCTCAACAATATAATTGCCTACACAGGATCAGCACAGAGACAATACCAGCTGATAAACCAATGTGGGTAGAGAAAATCTCAAAAGGCCCTATCCTTTGTAAAGAGCTATAAGCAATCCATGGCTGCCAAGAGAGGGAGAGTAGGTCTTTTCCAGGGATGTGGCACCTGACAGATTATCCAAGCCCAAACTCATATGCTTATGAGCAACACTAAATAGACTCAGCAGGCTGTGTGTGTGTGTGTGTGTGTGTGCACACACATGCACACATATATAATAATGAGAAGGGCTCATGAATCTGAGATAGTGGAGGGAAACAGAGGTGGAAATAATGCAAATACAGTACTTATGTATGAAATTCTTAGAATAATAAAATTTTTAAATAAAAAAAGAGCTTGGACTGGAGGTACCCTAAGTGCTACTCCCAGAAATAATGTCTGTAAATGAAACTATCAGTGCCACATACAGAATACATCCCTATGAGCTGGTGACTGGAGCAGCCCTAGAAGCTCTCCAGATGATACAAGCTATTGCCATTGACTTTCATTGTCCACTACAACTAGGTGTATAATGCTGTTGCTGAAGACCACACACTCTGGTTACAGGACACAGAAAAATCAGGCTGGAACTGAGCTGGGAGCATCCTTCTTAGATGTTATGTGGAAGCTCCTATGTAGTGTGCTGGAGAAAATGAGTTATCCAAGGTCTTACATAGCTGCGGACTCCACATGCTGGGTAAGGCATGTTACTGGTACAATAGTGTTGTATTTTGGCAGTAAATCTTTTTGACTGGACTTGAAGCCTGCCTGGAATGTGGTTGGTACATCCATCCAGTGTAAAAACCACTGAAGAAAACTGACTTTCCCACTTCCAGAAGCTATCAAGTGTGAATAGCTTTTTGGCTAGCCAGGACTTCATGCCTACTTTCCCTCCTCTCTGCTGAGATTTTGTGTGGCTTGAGCTTATACAGGCTTTGTGCATGCTGTCACAGTTTCTGGGGATTCGTGTGTATTGACCTGTTGTATCTGGAAGATGCTGTTTCTTAGAAGACATCCACAACCTATGGCTCTTACTATCTTTCCACTTCCTCTTCCACATAGATCCTTGATCCTTAAGGGGAGGGATACAGACACACTTAGGGTAGAGCATTCTAAAGCCCCTCATTTTTTTACACTGACTAGTTGTATGTCTTTATGTTAATCACCATCTACTGAAAGTTCTCAGATGAGAGTTGATCAGTGTCCTGACAGATGCATATAGTACTGTGTCTGTCATTTTATTGCTAGATTCATTTAGAAGAATAATAGTGTTCTACCTTTCGCCTTAGAACCATTACCTATCTTGATTTAGGTTCTTGGCCTCAGTGACAATGTCAGGGTGTATCCATATCAGAGTGGGCCTTAACTCCAACCAAAAACTGGTTGATTACTCCCATAGCGTTCTTGTCACACTCAGGGAATGTTTTACAGGTGGGTGTAGCTGTAACTCAGGGTTTACAGGCATGTGACTAATGGCTACTTTTCTACTCTCGTAATGTGCTCAGCAATATAAACACTAGACAATAAGGATGAGGTTTTCAATTCAGTACCATAGATCCCTATGTATCCTTTAACCCTAGTATGTGGTGTCTTCAACAATAGAATATCACTGTTAAATGGTGGACTACAGCTGTAACATTGCCTAAATTCTGTAATGCTTATGAGGCCTAAAGGAATCCGACTTATGCATTTCTTTGTGTGTATGCATGCACAAAGGGAGTACACGTGCATGTGCATGTAGAATGTGCATACGTAGAGCCCAGAAGATATCAGGTGTCATTTCTCAGGTGCCAACAACACTTGTTTATTTTTCTTTTAAAGACAGGATCTCTCACTACTTTGAAACTTCTTGAGGAGGCTAGCCTGACTAAGCAGAAAGGACTGGGATTGACTTCCCAGTGCTAGGATTACAGACATGTCATAGCTGTCTTAACATGGCATTGGTGGCTGCACGCAGGCCCTCGCACTGAGCCACCTCCTAGTCCTCTTCCGTCAATTGCTAGTTATTTTCCAAACATTATATGATTACTATGTTCTGTATGAACACTCAGTTGTTCTAGGACCCTTGGTTGAGATTACCCTTTTCTTCACTGAAAACTTTGCCAGCTTTATAAGGAATAAGCTGACCTGGCCAAGGGGAAAGCAGAGTGCTAGAGCACATTTTTTAACCATGAGCAAGAGCCTGGCTTTCACACTGCAGCCTAAGAGAAAGAAGAGTCAGTGAGCCACGGAGACAAGGGACCTGTTCCTAGATTTTACTCTTCTCCACTATGCTAAATGCATATCTTTAGAACTTTGAACACTAAAGCTTTATAATGGGTCTTATTGTGTAATTTCTTGAATTTTGTTCTTGCATTTTGTTTAGTTTTCTAGGCTCTAGGTTCTGCTCATATTTTCAATTAAGTATTATAGTTACCTTTTCATTTTTTAAAAAACTTGTGTTTTGACTTGAACCACTCTCCCCCCACTCTCCCCCTCTAATATATATATATATATATATATATCTAGGATTCTCCAATGATGTCTAGGATTCTCCAATGAGACTGGCTATAGTTAGTCACACAGGCACAGCATACCACATATACTCACAATGATCACCAAGACTTTAATTTTTTTTTTTTTAGGTTTTTCGAGACAGGGTTTCTCTTGTGTTTTGACTTGAACCCCCCCCCCCTCTCTCTCTCTCTCTCTCTATATATATATATATATATATATATATATATATATATATATATATATATACATACACACACACACACACACACACTGTCCTGGAACTCACTCTGTAGACCAGGCTGGCCTCGAACTCAGAAATCCGCCTGCCTCTGCCTCCCGAGTGTTAGGACTAAAGGCGTGCGCCACCAGTGCCCGGTGACTTTAATATTTCTAACAGGATTCTTATGGGCTGAGCCCCATGTGCTGTTTCTCTGCTGATTTTGTGAGCTAGTACAATGCAAGTACAAGCATATTAGCTTTTGAATACTAGTAAATTACCAAGCTTGAGCTGGGAGCCTGAATAGAAAACACACATGCACGCGCACGAGCGCATGCACCCCCCCCCCCCATGCTCGCGCGATCTCGTGCCTGAGCGCAAGCTCGATTGAGTGCGTCACACACACACACACGCACACGCGCGTGCTGGAGCACCCTCACACCCCCACATGCTCGCGCGTTCTCGTGAACGGCAGACACAGACACACACATACACATGCGTGAAGCACCCTCACCACCCCCCCATGCTCGCACGTTCTCGCGAGCCTGAGTGCTCGCATGACTGCGCATGTGTACACAACACACAGACACACCACACAGACGCGCGCACCTCTTTCTCATCCTCTGCTAACAGAACCCCCCCCCCCCAACCATTGCTAGAGGGCTGGGTCTGTGCCTCTCAGTTCAAAAAAGGGTAGTTAACGAAGATTCTAGTACTGTTATATTGCTAAATGGCTTTGGATAAGGCATTAACTTCATTAGGGCTTGTTTTTTAAATTTTTTTTTTAATGCCTGAGTGGCATCAATATTTATTGAACGGAGAAGAAGGAAACTGAAAAAATAATAATCACACATCACAGGTGCTCAGAAAAATTACTTTATGTCCATTTAACAAATATATAATTAAGAATATAATTAAGAAATAAAAGATTAAATGTATATTTAAATTATCACATATTTGATATTTCGAGGCATAACTGAATAAACAGTAGCATTTAATAACATCACAATTACAGAAATAATCATTTTAATATTAATGTATACTACAGAAAGCACAGATAATTAGTAACTTATGTTTGATTAATAATATATTTTATAATATAGACTTATATTTAGATTATATTTAATACAACATTCTGAATTTTGTAGATGTCATTTTATAAAACAATTTTTTAAAACTAGCATACACGATATTAGATATCATTCTATCATTATTTTAAGTCTTTCCCATCCAAAGATGGGCAGCTCTCTATAGGACCTTCTAAAAGAGACTACGCAGAAAAAATAACTGGATTACGTTTCCTCCCTCGCTTCTGTAAAACATGGAGTATGTGCTTATACATCAATGCAAAAGAAGAAGAAGAAGAAAAAAAAAAAAAAAACCTTGGACGATGGCTCGGTAGCAAAATTTCATAGCAAAAGAAGAAAACAAAAATTATGTTTGTGTAATTTGACCAATAAATCTGTGATAGCCCCCATAAACAAATAATATTGTAAATATTGCTAAAAATTCTTTTTGCATTTGAATTTGCTTCAAATATTCTTTTAAAAATTCCCTTATCTTCCTCATCACAATCTTTTCCCGAGTGCTCACGCAATTGTTTACGCAACAGGTGAAATACCTGTTAGCATCCAAAAGATGTTTGCTTTAACGAAACAAAACAAAATCATGGAGGGACCGCTTCTACGGACGTTTTCGCAGTTCTAATAAAGGCAGAGCAACCGTTTGTTAGATTCCCGGATAGCCTCCGTTTTGGGGGGGCTTTACGCACTGAGATGACCCTTACAATAGATTCATCACTCTATCTACTTAGATGTTATTAAGAGAGCCTGCCATTGCGCACCGGCAGGTCATTTACAAGGAAACTGACTAAGTACCCAATAGCTTGGGTGGGGGGCATTTAAGCCTGAACCGGGTGTCGGGGGTGGGAAGGCGAAGGCTGCGTCCGTCTTTCAGAGCACGGGACTGGGCAGCCTAAACTGGAGTGGGAGCAAGCGGGAAAGGAGAGGCCGCTCGCAGGCATCCTCGGGTCTCCGGCAGCCTGCTCGCGAGCATCCCACAGTCTCCGGGTACCCCCTCGCCGCCCCCGGGGACCGGGCAGGCCAGAGCCTCCGCCACAGCGCGCCCGCGGGATACTCACGGAGAGGAGCAACAGCCCGGCGGCGGCGCGAAGCGGTTCCCTGCGCCTAGGCGAGGACGAGGGAGGCGGCAGCTTGGCCCGCAGGACCGCTGGCGACCGGAGCTGTCCAGCCAGCTCAGTGCCGCAGTGCGGAGGCGCGCCGCCCGTGACGTCAGGCCCGCCTCTGCCGCTGTTGCCTAGGTAACTCAGACTAGGGACCGGAGATCCGGGCCCGACCATGGCCACGCCCTCTACCCGGCGCGCTTCCGGGATCTGGCAGAGGGGCGCGCGCACACCGGGCGGGGAGCTGAGGTTCCGCCCCTGCAGCCGGAAGTGAGTCCCGGGTGCAGATGTGTGAACGAGTGAATGAATGAATGAATGAATGAGCGAGCGAGCTAGTGAATGACGCCAGGCTGCCGAGAAAGACTCGTCACCCCGCAAAATGAAACGCGCCTTTAAGTGAGAATGGGGAGCCCTGCTGCAGACAAATCCTCAGGCGCCGAGTTTACCGTGTTGAAACAAGAATCGCGCCACGTTTTCTTGCCAACGCCCCCTCACTTCCGCTTCAGACGCCATCTTGGGCTGTGAGTCACCTGGAGTGGGAAATGCTAGATGCGCCATTCCGTCGGCTGGTATTAGAGGCCGTTTTCTGCAGCTGCCCTCCCACACAACCCGGGCCTCCTTTGCATGGCGACAGTTGTTCAGAGGCCAGCTTTTCTGTTTTGTCTGGTACCAGACCTAACAACCCCATCTCACCAGGGTCTCAAAATGCAGTGCGACGACCAGTCTCATGCATGGGAAGTGTCACCAATGTAAAGATGGCCATGTTTTCACTCAAAAAAAAAAAAAAAAAAAACCCTCAAAATTTACCCCCTCTAAAACTATCTTGATTTAAGCTGTCACCATCCCTTCAGGGTTTTACCAAACCTATCTTTAATGTCCCCAGTGAATTGCCATTACCTAAGGCAAGCTGCCAGAATGTCTTACAGGGAACTGGCCTCATTACCTGTGTCCTGACTCCAGTTTTTTTTTTTTTTTTAAAGATTTATTTATTATATGTAAGTACACTGTAGCTGTCTTCAGACACTCCAGAAGAGGGAGTCAGTTGTGAGCCACCATGTAGTTGCTGGGATTTGAACTCTGGACTTTCGGAAGAGCAGTCAGGTGCTCTTACCCACTGAGCCATCTCACCAGCCCCTGACTCCAGTTTTGACTACGAATTTTCCTTCACAACACTACCAGAGTAACATTACTAATGTAAAGCTGGTAACGCTACCGGTACCCTCTTTTAAAAATTATTTGAAAGGAGAAAAATAAAATCTCACTTTGCCATGGATACAGATGCTCCATCCGGCTGGGTTTTCTCATTACTTTTTTTTTTTCTTTCAGTTTTACACAATTTTTTGAATTGTGTGCATCATGAAATAAGCAATCTAATTCTGTGTTGTACATAATTTTATACAATATTGAATTATGTAGAGAATGTCAGTTTGTACTCTTTTCTGCCATGATCCTTGTACATATTGTCTGCCTCTCTTGAAAATCCTTCCCAAGTCGTGTTCCTTCTGTGAATCTTAGTAAGTTACCTATGAAATATTCTGAGCATTCCTAATACGCTCACCTCATTAGACTGCGTGTACTGATTTCTAAAAGTTTTCATTGGATTTTAATACTTTCATCCACAGCATGTTAAGTATCAAATAGTACCTAATGAGCAGTTACTAGATGAATTATGAGTTCCTAGAGCTATTCATTGTGTCTTCTGTAGTTTTCATATAAACTCTTAACATCTGAATTGCCAATTTCAAAGTTATCATGTTGGTTGTTTACTCTGGATTGGGTATTATTCTCAGGACACAATTGGCTGAGATCCATGCCAGTGACCATTTTGGTCCCTATTTTTGTAACAGCATGGGTAAATTTTATATATATACATAAAATTTTATATGTATAATTTACTCATGATATATATGTGTGTGTATGTATATATGGAGTATTTGCAGAGGTCTATTGTGGGGTAAGGCAGATAAGGCAGTATTTCTAACAGAAGGGACATTTAAAGCCTAACCACATGTACAGTTATTTTGGTTGCAAAGAACTTCTGGGTAAGATGATCTATGGGTCTACTGCTTGTAGTTTTTCCCCTAGTTTTGTCTGTTGGAGAGATCTAGGAGAAGCGGGATACTAGGAGCAATGAACACACAGTACTTACAAGACCTTGGTTCCTTGAGCACCATTCTCCTTTAAAAAAAACTAGGGCCTCTTGGAGAGGCGCTTGATTCTAGAACAGGAACAGATCATGCACAAAATGGAATTGAAAAAGCATTGTGACAGAAATTAAGGATGTTCTTACAGAATGACGAAACATAACAGAGGTTGCCAGAAATCATCTTGAAAAGGCCACAGATGCTTAGAGATGGCTCAAGCTAAACAACATTATAATCATGTTAAACAAGTCCATTTAACAAGAATACTTAAAGTCCGAGTGAAATAAAAGAATAGTTTGAAAACTTGAAAGAAAGAGTTCTCCCTTACATTAAAATTAAAATTCCAACTAATATAGAATGATATGTGCAGAAATATCACCTTATGACGACTATTTTAATATCACTCATTTATCACTCATTTAATAATCACTATATGCTAAGCCAGAGCCTGAGGGTTTAAGAAGCTTATAATGCTATTAATATACACATACTAAGTAGCCCAATAAGTGTACTTTTGTTACAAAGGGGAAAAAAAACTTGACATTAGAAATGTGCCAGTGGTGATAAAAATTACTACAAACTCAAACAAATATCAACATCAACCCCTGCCTGGAAAAGGCATCAGAATTAGCGCATCACATTCTGACTGATTTAAAAAACAGGAAGATGAGTCAGGTGTGGTGGCGCACGCCTTTGATCCCAGCACTCGGGAAGCAGAGGCAGGCAGATTTCTGAGTTCGAGGCCATCCTGGTCTACAAAGTGAGTTCCAGGACAGCCAGGGCTACAGAGAGACCCTGTCTCGAAAAACCAAGAAAAAAAAAGGAAGATGTTTTTCCACTTTCAGAAGTTAGAAGTTCAGAATGAACGTGTCCGCAGGATTTCTCTTCTTGGCTCTAAGATAGCTGTTTTTTCCCATGTCTTCACATGGTCTGCTACCACTCCACCTGACTGTGTCCAAATGTCCTCTAAGGGTTCAGCCATACTAGTTTAGGCCTATCCTAACGACCTCCTGTTGGCTCAGACCCTCTCTTCCAAAACAGCCACAATGTAAAGTATCAGGCTCAGGACTTGAATGAATTTGGGAGTAAGTACAGCTCAACACATAACAACTGTGATTTATAGAAACAATAGTTCTATTGAGTGGTTTGTTTCCGGTTCAAATAAAATAACTATAAAGTTATATATTAAGCAATCAAATTTTATTGGGGTCTATGTATTAGATGCTATTAAAGACTTGTGGGTGTGTGAGTATCTTAAGTGTGTGTATGTGTGTTTGTGTGTGTGCTTGTGCATGCATGCATGTTTGTATTTGCCTGAGAATTTCCTTTGCCTTGCCTCAAAGCCATTGATATAATTCTGCCAGCATTCTGAAGTAATTTTCAATTTCCCTTTTAGAGTATCTCTTTGACATACTGAACAAAATAGTTATTTCTCTTTAATTCTGCATATTAATGAAAACTTGTTTGTAGTAGTAATTTTCATTCAGACTTAGAAAATGACTTCTTGAAATAATTTTCTTTCTGATACATGTTGTTTAGAGTGTAATTCTGAGAAAATCATATTTACCTATAGATAAAGACTTGGCCAGGGTGCTCTCAGCTTCCAGTGGTCCCAGGAAGTTGTCTGTAGATTTGTTGCCTACATATTGATAGCACTGTATTAGGAAGCATTTAATGTATTAGGAAGCATTTCAGCTTCTCAGAGTCTTTCATGGAAAACAGAAACTTCTGCAGAGTCTACAAGAAAAAAAACCCCTCAAATTATTGTCTTGTTCATCCTCCATCTTCTTCATCTAGCCTAACCTGTGCTCATTGTAACATTCTTAGGCAATGGGCACTAGAGGGCAGCAGAGCAACACATATTCATACTTGAACTAAGTTGCTGAAAGAGTGTATTAAGACTTCTTTACATTCTAAGTTTCTGGGCTAATATCCACTTTTTTGTGTGTGTGGTTTTTCGAGACAGGGTTTCTCTGTGTAGCCCTGGCTGTCCTGGAACTCACTCTGTAGACCAGGCTGGCCTCGAATTCAGAAATCCGCCTGCCTCTGCCTCCCAAGTGTTGGGATTAAAGGCCTGCGCCACCACCGCCCGGCTAATATCCACTTATCAGTAAGTACATATCATGTGAGTTATTTTGTGATTGAGTTACCTCATTCAGGATGATGCCCTCCAGATCCATCCATTTGCCTTGGAATTTCATAAATTCATTGTTTTTAATAGCGGAGTAGTACTTCATTGTGTAAATGTACCACATTTTCTGTATCCATTCCTCTGTTGAGGGACATCTGTGTTCTTTTCCAGCTTCTAACTATTATAAATAAGGCTGCTATGAACATAGTGGAGCATGTGTTCTTATTACCAGTTGGAACATCTTTTGGATATATGCCTAGGAGAGGTATTGCGGGATCCTCTGGTAGTACTATGTTTAATTTTCTGAGGAACCGCCAGACTGATTTCCAGAGTGGTTGTACAAGCTTGCAATCCCACCAACAATGGAGGAGTGTTCGTCTTTCTCCACATTCACGCCAGCATCTGCTGTCACCTGAGTTTTTGATCTTAGCCATTCTGACTGGTGTGAGGTGGAATCTCAGGGTTGTTTTGATTTGCATTTCCCTGATGACTAAGGATGTTGAACATTTTTTCACTTGCTTCTCAGCCATTTGATAATCCTCAGTTGAGAATTCTTTGTTTAGCTCTGTGCCCCATTTTTAATGGTTTTTTTTTGACTTTCTGGAGTCTACCTTCTTGAGTTCTTTATATATATTGGATATTAGTCCCCTATCTGATTTAGGATTGGTAAAGATCCTTTCCCAGTCTGTTGGTGGCCTTTTTGTCTTATTGATAGTGTCTTTTGCCTTACAGAAGCTTTGCAATTTTATGAGGTTCCATTTGTCAATTCTCCATCTTACAGCACAAGCCATTGCTGTTCTATTCAGGAATTTTCCCCCTGTGCCCATATCTTCGAGGCTTTTCCCCACTTTCCCCTCTATAAGTTTCAGTGTCTCTGGTTTTATGTGGAGTTCCTTGATCCACTTAGACTTGACCTTAGTACAAGGAGATAGGAATGGATCGATTCGCATTCTTCTACATGATAACTGCCAGTTGTGCCAGCACCATTTGTTGAAAATGCTGTCTTTTTTTCCACTGGATGGTTTTAGCTCCCTTGTCAAAGATCAAGTGACCATAGGTGTGTGGGTTCCTTTCTAGGTCTTCAATTCTATTCCATTGGTCTACCTGTCTGTCGCTATACCAGTACCATGCAGTTTTTATCACAGTTGCTCTGTAGTACAGCTTTAGGTCAGGCATGGTGATTCCACCAGAGATTCTTTTATCATTGAGAAGAGTTTTTGCTATCCTAGGTTTTTTGTTATTCCAGATGAATTTGCAAATTGTCCTTTCTAATTCATTGAAGAATTGAGTGGATATTAGCCCAGAAACTTAGAATACCCAAGATACAATTTGCAAAACATATGAAACTCAAGAAGAATGAAGACTAAAGTGTGGACACTTCAAACCTTCTTAGAATTGGGAACAAAACACCCATGGAAGGAGTTACAGAGACAAAGTTTGGAGCTGAGATGAAAGGATGGACTATCCAGAGACTGCCCCACCTGGGGATCCATCCCATAATGAGCCACCAAATGCAGACACTATTACATACACCAGCAAGATTTTGCTGAAAGGACCCTGATATAGCTGTCTCTTGTGAGGCTATGTGCCTGGCAAACACAGAAGTGGATGCTCACAGTCAGCTATTGGATGGATCACAGGGCCCCCAATGGAGGAGCTAGAGAAAGTACCCAAGGAGCTAAAGGGATCTGCAACCCTATAAGTGGAACAACAATATGAACTAACCGGTACCCCCAGAGCTCATGCCTCTAGCTGCATATGTAGCAGAAGATGGCCTAGTCGGCTATCATTGGGAAGAGAGGCCCCTTGGTCTTGCAAACTTTATATGCCCCAGTACAGGGGAATGCCAGAGCCAAGAAGTGGGAGTGGGTGGGTAGGGGCGCAGGGCAGGGGAAGGGTATAGGGGATTTTTCGGGAGAGCATTTGAAATGTAAATGAAGAAAACACCTAATAAAAAATTGGAAAAAGGAAAAAAAAAAGACTTCTTTACAATTTACTATGCATTGCCCAAATGTGTTCACTAATCATGATTCTATCAGCTTGAATTTATTTACTTTTTCATATTTTATTTTTATTTCTATTTTATGTGGAAGAATGTTGGCCTGCATGCATGTATTTATACTTTGTATGTACCTGATTCCCCACATATATGTACCTTGTGTGTACCAAATTCCCCTGGAGAACAGAACACTCTGTCAGATTCCCTGGAATGGAGTTGCAGATTGCTATGAGCTGCTGTGTGGTTGCTGAGAAGTAGCTCAGATCCTCTGCAAGAGCAAGTGTTCCTCACCACTGAGCCATCTCTTCAGCTATCATTGATTCATTTATTCATTCTGAGACAAGGTCTCAGTGAGCTGTGTTGCTGGGGATGAATTTGAATTCATCATCTTTTGGATCCACCTCCTGGGTGCAGGATTATAGGTGTGTACCATCATGCCCAGTTATGTTGTAGTACTGGCCCGAGAATGCACATTGTCGAATCCTACTTGAGTCACTTACCACCTGTGTGACCTAGGTATGTTATCCTCATTGGTAAAAAAACTCTTAGAGAATTAATTATTGTTAGGATAAATGGTTCAATACATGTAAAGTATTAAATTATTATGACTTTGATATCTTTGTGTTTTAATGATTTTAGTTTGTTACTCTATATGTTTAAGTAACATGTTAACTTCTTGCTTTTAATCAACAATACATATTTTGTCTCTCCCCTTTTCTCTTTTTTTGAGATAGGTTTTCTCTGTGTAGCCTTGGCTGTCCTTGTTCTGTAGACCAGGCTGGCCTACAACTTAGAGATCTGCTTGCCTCTGCCTCCCAAGTGCTGAGATTAAAGGTGTGTCCCATCACTGTCTGCCTTATATGTTATTTCCTGACACATGACCTTGGAAATAAATAAAGAAATCTGCATTTTACATTGATCTTCACTCTTCCCTACCACAGTCTCACTCCCAAAGTTGCTGATGGGCTTATTTTATATTCTGGGAGAATTTATTAATTTTGTAACAATCTGATATATGTTTCATGGTAACTAAAAATGCACAAATCCTAAGAGTTTGATCTGATCTCTCATGTTCAGTTTCTCAGCATTTTAAAGACTCCATTTCATACAGAATCTCATACCAGGCAAGTCTCAGTCAGAACACAAAAATCATATTAGTGTTTGAACAGAGAATATAGTTGTGGATTTAATAAGTAATAAGTTAAGTTGACGGTGTATCTATTACTGAAGGGGGAACCTGCAGTATGCAGGAAGAGTGGCTGCAGAAAGTCAACACTCCTAGAACAGAAGGAATAGTGCCTGAGGAAGGAACAGAGACTGAAAGAAGGAAGCCTACTTCTAGAAGGCCTGGTTGCCACAGAAACACACAGGCTGTTGCTATGACAACCGAAGGACCGTTGCATGTGAGATAAGAGAGAAATAACACTAGAATTGAAAAGCGCCAGCACCTCTCTGTATCATCTTCTAAATGGGATGCTGTGTTTGGTATGGGAGTGTTACACTGAGAATTTTGCATCCATTTTCACCAGGGATATTAGTCTGTAATTTTTTTCCCCTTGTAATGTCATTGTTTGGCTTTGGCATCAGAGGGACGCTGCCCTTGTAAAATGTCCGTAGAAGTGTTCTGGAGGGGGCTGGGGAGTTGGCACTGGCACCAATGAGGACTTTGTGACTAAGCTTTGCTTTGGGGTGTGGTTAATTACTGTTCCAATATTCTTATTTACTATTGACCTGTGCAATTTTAAAAAATATTTCATCATGATTCAGTGTTGTCTTAGTATGTTTAAGGAATGTATTTATTTCTTTGAGGTTATCAAATTTGGGAAATAATGCTCACAGTATCCTCTACAGATTTCTTCTTTGTATTTCTATGATGCCTTCCTTTCTGTCTACAGTTTTATTTACTTGAAATTTTTTCTTTTTGTTTTAGTCTAGCTAAAGGTTTATCAACTTTGTGCTCCAAAATGCAAATTAGTTTTAGTGATCCTTTTATAGTTTGTTTCATGGGTTTTTGTTCTAATCTGTGTTAGCTCTTTCCTTTTGCTAGTTTGAGGCCACAGTTTACTCTTTTTCTATTAAGTTGGTGCAAAGGAAATTGAATTTTTAGACCATGAATTTTATATAATTATACCTAGGCTCGATCAAATCTTTACTAATCCGAATCAGAACCATTACAATGTACATTTCTTTCTGCCAATGTCTTTCTGTAACAAAAACTTATGCCTTGGGGTTTGGTTTACTTTTGGAAAGCACCTGCTGGCAGTGGTTCTTCTGTGAAAAGTTGTTGAGATGCTCAAAGCAGTGCTAGTCTGTTGGTGAGAGGCCCTTGGCATGTAGTGATCATGACAGCTGCATGTAGTGGTCATGACAGCTGCATGTAGTGGTCAGGTCAGCTGCATGTAGTGGTCAGGTCACAGCATGTAGTAGTCAGGTCAGCTGCACGTAGTGGTCAGGTCACGGCATGTAGTGGCCAGCTTCAGGTAGTGAATAAGGCAAATCTCAGAGCACAGTTACTTCAGATTTTGAAGTACCCGATTGTGCAGCTTGAGGTTAGTCATCACTCTGAAGAAACAATGGGTCTTTCTCTCGATGGAGAGCATCTACAACTGTTGCAGGTTTCAGGATGTCTCAACAACTTGCTGAACATGCTGCTCAGATATAACTGTATCACTGGGACTCTGAAAGCTGTGGTGGATCTCACCAGAGGCAGACAATAGAATCATGACCCTGATAGTTTCTTGTATACGTTTGGCTTTGGGAACTCCTTTGGAACTCCTTTTAAACTCAACCACTAAGCTGGTCATTGGTGGTGATTGTATACAATCTGGTTTCAGTCTAGTCAAGAAACAGTTCTCCCTGGGGCTGGAGAGACGCTTATCTGTCAACAGAGTTTGCTCTTTTACCAGAGGACATAAGTCCCCACATAGCACCCACATTAGGTGGTTCACAACATCCTGTAACTGCAGTTCCAGGGTATTTGACCTTCTCTTCTGGCCTCCATGGGTACCAGCAAACATACAGACACACAGACATACACACATGCATACACTCAAACACACACACACACACACACACATTCACACATACATACACTGGGAAAAAAAGGTAATAGAAAGAAATGGTTCAATGTTGGATAGAATAAGAGCAAACAATAGTTTAAAACATTAAAAATTTTTTTTCTGTTAGCTCATACAACACCTATTTAGCATTTTCACATTTCCAATTTGCTTCAAATGTCTAAGGACCATTGAATGGTCCTTGTCTTAGTTACTGTTCTATTTCTGTGAGGAGAGTAAGGCGCTCTTATAAAAGAAGGCACTTGAAAGATTCAAGGGGTTAGTCCACTATTACCATGACACCAAGTGTGGCAACCGACAGGCATGGTACTGGAGAAGTAGCTGAGAGCTTGCATCCAGTCTTCAAGTTGTGAAGAGAGAAACTGGGTCCGGCATGGGCTTTGGAAACCTCAAAGCCCACCCCCAGCGACATAGCCCCAACAAAAAAGTCACCTTTTAATCTCTCCCAAACAGTTCCATGCCCTGAACACCAAGCATTCAGACAGGAGCCTATGGTACCATTACCCTTTAAAACACCACATTCTACTCCCTGACTACCACGTTTGTAGCCTTATCATAATGAAAAATGCATTTAGTCCAACTTCAAAAGTCTCCATAGTCTTCCATAGTTCCAAGGCTGCTTAAAAATCCAAAGTCCAAAGTTTCTTCTGAAACTCAAGACAATCTCTTAACTGTAATCCACATAAAATAAAAATAAATACAATAAGATACAAGCAGATCGCAGGCTTCCCACATACAATGTCATAGAATATACATTATCATTCCAAAAGGAAGGAAATGGAACGTACTAAGGAACATTGGACCAAAGCAGAACTAAAAACCATCAGGTGAACTCCAAATCCAACACCTCCAAGTTGGATGTTAAATGGTTTATCAGTGGCTCCTCTCTTTCAGCTTTGTTGACTGCAACACACTTGGCTCTCTTGGGCTGGCTCCACACCCTGTCTGCGTTTCTCCTTGGCGAGCACTCCTTGGTCCTGGCATCTCCAATGCAGTCCACGCTTCACCTTCAAAGCATCACACACCGGGCTCTCTGGGCTTCCGTCTAGTGATGCCCTGTCACATGCTCAGCCTCAGCAGCTTTCGTTAGCTTTGCAGGGAGATTCCACAACCCCTTTGCTGCATCCTTGTTGACTTAAATCCAGAACCACATGACCAAAGCTGCCAAGTTTTTCTGCTTGCTGGGGTTGGAACCTGGCCCGTCCTTGAGTTACATTTGCATACACTGTACATTGTTATTTAGGCCTAGGAAATCCCTTAGATCGGTGGTCACCAACCTTCCTAATGCTGTGACTCCCGAATACAGTTCCTCATGTTGGGGTGACCCCAACCATAAAATTATTTTTATTGCTACTCATAATTGTAGCTGTGGTTATGAATCACAATTAAAATATCTGTGTTCTCTGATGGTCTTAGGTGCGAAAGGGTCATTTGACCCCTAAGGGGTCTCAACCCACAGGTTGAGAACCACTGCCTTAGCCCTTTTCCTCTCACAACCTGCAGGATTATCTGGGCAGGGTCTTGCCCTGAGGATACCACTCCCTTTATTATTTAGTGTCACTAAATAATATTTCACAATAATTATTTCACTGTAAACTTCTCTGCTCCTTGAGCATAAGACTTGGCAAGACTTGAACATTACATGTCCTCATGTTTCTTCCTCCTCAAACCATACATTTTGAATTTCTCTTCGCCCTTCTTGCTCCTTTTCATTGTAGATCTGTGTGTGAGTGATCACTGATAACCACGACACACAAAGCACTAGGCTATCTTAAGGTATCCTCCACCCGTGGTGTTAGTCTACATCTCTTCAGTTTAGCCTCTGGCATATTTTTAGAACAAGGGCAAAAAGCAGCCAGGTTTTTTTCCAAAATGTCATGAGAACAGTTTCCAATATTCTTCAGAACCTATTGAGCTGTGCCACCGTATTCTACATTACTCTCAGCATTGCTGTGCCACCGTATTCTACATTACTCTCAGCATTGCTGTCTTCCATGCTCCTCGTATGGTGGCCATCAAGTCCTGCTTATAGATTTAATGCTTTTCTAATCCAAAGTCCCAAAGTCTTCCATATTTCTCCAACAAACAGTATGGTCAGGTCTGTCACAGCAATACCTGTCTCTTGTCTTAGTTGTTCTATTGCTGTGGAGAGACATCATGACTAAGACAACACATAAAATAAAGCATTTAATTGGCGACTGGCTCACACCATGGTGGAGAGTGTGGCATCAGGAAGGCACAGTGCTTGAAGAGCTGCTGAAAGGTCACATCTCTTCTGCAAGTTGCAGGCTAGGAGAGGGTCACTGGGTCTGGCATGGGCTTTTGGAACTTAAAAGTCCTTCCCCAGTGTCACATCCCCTACAAGGCCACACCTTCTAATCCTTTCCAAACAGTTCCACTAATTGGGGACTGAATATTCAAACATATAAACCTATGGGGGCCATTGTCATTAAAAGCCTCGCTGACTTGTCATTTCCTCACATAGTTGTAAGAAGATCAGTTTCAATGATCATTCTCACTTGGTTGGCCATTATCAATTTCCAGTGGCCAGCTACTACATTGCTTTTTATTTTCAAGGCTCTCCATTGCAAAACGACTTTAACCGTTGCAACACTGTCTGTCAGAAATTCCTGGGCCAAAAATGTTATTGATGATGGAGGTTGCCTCCATTGCTTTAGGACCCATTTTAAACTTGAATAAAAAGTTTTCTCGAGATTGCTTTTGGTTTAATGTCATTTAAATAGTATAAAATAAACATTAAGTAGTAATTCATTAGCAAGAAAAGCATAAAGTGGGAAATGATCATTAAAATGATGTACAAAATAGGCACATTCATTAAGAATATATTCTAATGTCAGATGACAAATTTCAACAATGTGAAACTAAAATTACTTTTCATCAACATAATAGCTCCATAAAGCACAGAAGGAACTTCGTTATTTGACATTGTTCTCTTTCCTACGTATTTTACTGCTATCAACTTCTCTACTAGAATTTTTCCATCCCCATGGGTTTTGCTCTTGTCTTTCTGATTTGTCTTAATTTTTTTAAATGTCCCTTTTGTTTGCTTCTCCATCCAAGGATTGTTTGTGAATATTATTAACCTAAATTTCCATCACCAGTGGGACATGGGGAGAAAGCCTGGTCTATACCTCTAAGAAGTCACTCCTTCCCCTTGGAAAAGATACTCTCCCTATTTCTGACAACACGGATGGATCTGAAAGACGTTGTGCTAAGTAAAATAACTCAAATATAGACAGACAAACTTGTATGATTCTGTAAAATCATGAAGTGGGAGTACAAGGGTGAAGTCCAGGAGCTAAGGAGAAAATAGTGTAGAGATTATTAATGCTTAAAGAATACAAAGTCTGGGGGTACAGGAGAAATCTACCTTACTGCATAGCACCTAGAGATACAATGTTATACTCTAGTCTTAAAAGGTTCAGGCATGTAGACTCTGTTTGTTTTGCTTTTGTTTTTTGTTTGTTTGGGTTTTTTGTTTTGTTTGTTTGTTTTTTGTTTTTGTTTTTTTTCAAGACAGGGTTTCACTAAGCAGCCCTGGCTGTCCTGGAACTTACTCTGTAGACCAGGCTGGCCTCGAACTCACAGAGATCCTCTTGCCTCTGCCTCCCTTGTGCTAGAACTAAAGGCATGTGCCATTACCTCTCAGGTGACAAGTAGGTTCTTATGTCAGATGTTGCAGCCATAAAGGACAAAGACAGAAGGAGATGACATTTTATGGCTTTGATGAATTAATTACAAGCGAATATTTATCTCCAGACTAATCAAGTCATACCATTAAATCGACTTCGGTCATCCTTCAGTTGAGTGGGTTAAAATAAGAAATAAAATATGACAAAATATGTTCTCCCTATTGACACTGCCATTTTTACCCCTAGTGCTCTTACTTCCATCAAAGACTACATTAAACCAATCCCCAAGGACTAGATGTCTAGCTGCTGCAACTGAAGCAGAGAAGAGGAAAGAGCTTAGACTCTACACAACAAATTGCCTAACTTTTTATTTAATTGCGGTTTCTCCTTATCTTTGAAATATTTCAGCTTTCTTTCCAGACTTTATTGTTTTCCACTAAAAACAAAACAAAACAAAACAAAACAAAACAAAACAACAACAACAACAAAAAAAACCCCAAACCTCTCTCAGCTACTCTTTTTAGTCTGGATCTAATAAAATATCTGAGGCTCTTTAGTTATCTGTTAAGAAATAAAGAATTTGAGAATCAGACAAATTGCCAGCTGAGACCATCTGTGCTTCAACCTTGCTTTAGCATCTGGAGTTTCACCCTCTGGCCTCTTCACTAAATGGTGGTGTCTCTGTGGTGAACACTATGTGAACATCATGCCGGTATGGTTAAATGTCTGGCTGCTGTTAAAACCATCCCACATCTGAGGGGTGAAATAGTGAGGACAGCACTTACAGCTTACAGTCCTTTTCAGTTTTCTCCCCAGTGGAACTCCACATTCTACCACCCCTTTAATTGGTGTTTATTTTTTGTACTTTATTTCTACAAGGCCAGCTTTTATTTCAATTTCTTGACATTGTGTGTGTTAGTTTCTTGTGGACATCATAAGAAATCCGTAGTAATACAGTAGTTTCAAATAACAACAAAAATGTATTGTTCATGAGCCCGGAGACCAGATTTTTTTTTTTAAATGAAGCCTAGGTTCCATCCAGAAGCTCAAGGGGAGAGTATGGTCTTGATCACACTGAGCTCTGGGTGAGTGCAACACTCCTAAGCTTGTACTCATATCCCTCCAGTCTGTGCATCTGTCTTCATAGGGCCATATAACCTGGTATCTGTATAATTTGATCCCTCTGCCAACTTCTAATTGTTTATCATTGTATTTAGCATCTGTCCAGAAAAATCCAGGTTTATATTCTCACCTTCAGCCTTCTTTGTCTGTGCAAATACTGGTTCTCCACAAAAGGTAACGTTTACAGGTTGCTTGGGCTAAGTCATAGCTTATCCTTGGACATCATCCTTTAGTTAACTATGCCACGATCCTTACTTCCTCATCCCTAAGGAAGGAGCCTGAGTGTGATGTCTAAGGGCTTGCTCTCTGGACTCATCCTACTTTCTTAGTTTTGTAGATGGGTTTTCATTCTCTCTTTCTCAATAATTTATAATGTTTGTTTGTGTATGTGTATATTTATGTCATATATATATATATATATATATATATATATATATATATATATATATATATATGTTGGTTTCTTTCACAAACATTTACTGGGTTATTAGGAAACAGACAATAAATGTGTGCCAACAATCTTAAGTTGGCATATATTCAAAAGAATATTTAGAAGGTGGTATTTGACTATATATCAAATCAAGCTAGAATCTGTAAAAGTGAAGGGCAAACCAGGTCATGTAAAAGTGTTCAACAAATATCTCCTCTCCTTTTGATAGTTTTCCTTCTGCTTCACCTTCTGCTTCCTTTTGATCCACCAAATATGCAAGTTCTTCAGGTTCCCATGGTAACAATAAGAGTTCAGCAATTCATCTGACATCTCTCATTGAGGGCAGGGATTACATAATAGAAAGTGTTAACTTATGCAACACTGGTCATTATGACATTTTGGATATGTTTCTTACCTTTTCAAACATTTTTACTTCTTTTGCATGGCTGACACTGAAAATTGCTGGCTGTTGGTAGAAATAAATGGCATATATACACTACCATGCTGTTGCCATAATTGCTAATCTGTCCTGTCATTTCTTCACAATAAGCCAATCTGTGTATTCAGAATTATGTTCAGTGTAGTTCAGGGCACCTTTACTAATTGCTTGGCACTATCTCCGTTCCTAACTCCCTTCCTTACAGAGCTCATTACTTTAATATAGCCTAACACTGTAAGTCAATCCTACAGTTGTGACATTTTCTACTCTGCCTAAGATGTTGAGAGGCCAGCACAGTTGATTCTTCCCCATGAGGATGTAGTTTGTCCCCTCCTCCATGTAAGGACATATCAACACACATTGCCATTGTTGAAGCAGAGACTAGACTCCCAACGGACACAGAATACTCAGCTACGTTCATCTTAGGACCTTCCCAAGTTGTGGCTGGTGAGCTAGGGACCCAGGAGAGTCTATGGTATAGTTTCTGTCAGAGGCAGGCTGGTCCAACCACCAATGTGTCAGATAGAATCCAAAGGCAAGGAAAAAGTCAGTCATTTCAAATGTGCTGAGATGGGAGAAATTCCTGTTTGTTTAGAAAATGGTGGGTGTTTTGTTGTATTTAGTTCTATGCCGGTCTGGTTTTGTCAACTTGATGTAAATCTAGACATATCCAGGAAGAAGGAATCTCAATTGAGGGGGAAACGCCTCCATTTGATTACCTTGTAGGCAAGTCTGTAGGACATTTGCCTGGCTAATCATCACTGTGGAGTTAACCAGTCATTGATGTGGGAGTTAGCCAATCACTGATGTGGGAGGGTCCAGTGCATTGGGGATAGTGCCACTCCTAGGCAGGTGGCCTTGGAGGATCTAAGAAATCAGGCGGAACAAACCATGGGAAGCAAGCTGATAGGCACCACTCTTCCATCCGTTCCTGATGCCAGGTTCCTGCCTTGAATACTGGCCTTGGCTGCCCTGATGATGGAGCCTGTGAGCCAAATAAACCCTTTCCCCCCCAAGTTCCTTTTGGTCATTACGTTATCACAGCAATTGAAGCCAAACTAAGACAAGGTCTTTGAGTTCTTAAGATCCATAATTGTAGCAAGATCAGTCTATTTGATGTGGTCCATCTATTCCAAAGTTTAACTCATCAAAACTCCCCTAATAGAAACATTTAGCATAACTTTAGGCCAAGTATCTGGACCCACATTAATCAGTTGCATGTGTATGTATATACATGTATATGTGTATATGTACACACACACATATGCTTTCTTGATAAAATTCAATAAAATACTACATTTCCTTTTTTTAATGGAATGAAGACATAGAAAGCGCTTTGACCCCTCTCTGTCTACAGTTGATATGAAATTGCAGCTGATATGAAAAAGAAGTAAGGTAAAACTTTTAGAAAAGGACTTCTTCTCACAGGGGTGGTGCAAGTCTTTAATCCCAACACTCAGGAGGCAGAAGTGGGTAGATTTCTGAGTACAATGTCATCCTGATCTACAGAGTGAGTTCCAGGGCAGGGGAGGCTACACAGAGAATCTCCGTCTCAAAAAACCCAAAAAACCCCAAGTTTTGTCCAACTGTGGCAATAATGTTTGGTGAGCCCCTATTAAAATGCTAGCTATATGCCAGCTAAAAGTATATAGCATACTTACAGGGGCAGGGGTGGGGTGGGGTGTTTCATTTTGGAAGAGGTGATATATTATTCATTATTATAGAAGTGAATTAAGAATGTTAAAGTAGTTTTAGATTTATTAAAGTTTATTTCAGGATTGTTTAGTGATGCCTAATGGCAGATGATACAAGAAGGGCTCCATGCCTATCGATAAACAGAGTCTGGGATTCATCTGCTGCCCTAGGTCTGCTACTGAGTGAGTCCTGTATCAACACCTATTGTTACCACCAATATCAAGCCTGTGTTCTCAACCCTAACCCCATTGTATACCTAGACAATTGTCTCTGTTCTTTGTATGCACATTATTCTCTGCTGGAAATAGATTCCAGCCTTGAACCCTAGCCAGATCGTCTGGGTCTGAGAAGCCAATGAGTCTTGCCAACATCTTCTCTCCAGGGGACTTGGATCTTTTCCCAGTGTTCTTCCCTCTGCAGCTCACTGGCGAAGGTCTTATTACAGGCCAGACAACTCCTCCCACTCTTGAGCATAAAGCCATTATCATCAGATAGAGTGTCCCTGGTGCAGCATACCTCCCGGCTCATTCTAGATGATGACTACCAACTGTAATTTTTCTGTGTGTTGTCTCCTGATGTAAAACTGGGGAGTTTTATAGTCATGCCCACATGGCTGACTCTCCTCCACCATTGTTGGCTTGCTTCCCTCCCATAGAGAGAGCCACAGTTGCAGTTCTTTCCTGGTTCTCCTGCCTAAACCAATCAGATCACAATACCAAAGAATAAGACTTTCCTTGCTTTTCTGAACAAGCCTTTAGATTACAATGCATCTTAATCATGCTTATAAGTAACACTTTATCCTTTGTGTAGAATATTAGGTTTCCTACAAAACTGTCATTTTCAAAAATTGCCTAAGATTTTAATATTGCTTTTTGCAAGTAATGTGGTCCTAACCCAACATATCCAACAGGGTTCAGATCAATGGTTGTTCTAACTTCAAAAATGGTAAATATTTGTTAAGCTTCTACTATGTTCATGGCACCAGACAAGAACCTATTATAGTGAATTTTCCTTTCCAGAAAAAATAAATTCAAATATGGAACAGAAAGTCTAGACTCATGAAACTGGACTAACTTTGTGTCTTAGAAATTCAACACACCACAGCTGTGTGCATAAGCCTGGTTCAAACAAGATGACAAAATAAAACGTTATTATGGCTGGGCATGTGGTATTGTTTGAAAAAATAGCCATAGTGAAAAGTGCTTTTCAAACACCTAGCATATGCACATGCAGGCTGTAACTAAGTTATACACTACCCAGCTATTCTGGAACATGGCCAGTTGGGAGTACCCTTCCGTTAATCTCAAAGCTATTTAAGATGTTCAGTTTTTCCAAGTTTTTCCCTTTGAAAGTATATGTGAACTTTATTTGCAATAAAAAAAGAAACTCATAACATTTTATTACTTTTTGACATGCTGTTTCTATTGAATGCCTGTAATAAATCATATATATATATATATATATATATATGTATATGTGTGTGTATATATATGTATATATACACACACATGTATGTATATATATATAACAAATGCTGTTTTATAGTGGTGGTCACTGTAGAACACAATTGTATCTTATAATTTTTTTTGCTATAGAAGATAGGGATTTATTTGTGTGAATAAGACAAAAATGAGGCTGACAGAGTCACCATTAAACGTCTTCCAGAAACTTCTGGTGTTGAATTTTAATTATACTCTTGAACAGTTCAGAATTGTTGCATTTTGTTTTTCAAATGCACAGAACAGAAAACATACTGAAATATGAAAGTACTAAATAAGCCTTTAAAATATTTTTACAAGCTACATGATGATAATTAAATGAGAAATATCAACATTTAGGTTTTGTACTTCAAATGACACAGCTATGGATGAAGAAAGCCACCAGCTACAGCTGTCCACGAAGACATCTTGCTCAAACAATCTATGATCTAACTTTCAGATTATCCTCACACAATTTTAATATATTTATTTCTTAAGTATTTTGCTCTCCAAGACGTTTTTGGCCCAGACATTATAAAGACCACATTTAATAAGTTAAAAGATAATTTGTACAACAAAATATTTGTTCTTGAGCTGCACACAAAGCAAGTGAGAGGTAAGTTATGATATTGCATGATGAACGTTTCTTCACATGAGGACTTGACTCTGTGGCTGTTTTCCCACAGATAGACTTAGTATGATTATGGTTTGAAAGATGACTTTCCATTTTTAGTGAAAGTACAGTTTAGTGAAAATTATGTCAATATAATAATATTATTAATGATAACAAATCAATAATCTCTATCTCTTTCTCTCTCTGCCCTTCCCCCCACCTTATTCTAGAAATTGAACCTGTCATTTCCCATGTGCTAGGAAAGCACTCTGCCACTGCGTTTACCCCCCCAACCTCTTTGCTTTCATTTGAGAGAGGGTCTTGCTGAGCAGCCTGTGCCAGCATTCACTCACTCTGCAGTCCTGACAGAATGGCAAGCTGAATTCCTTTTCCTTAGCTTCTCCAGTGTTTGGAATGACAGGTCTGCACCACATGACCAAGTGGTGATGATTCTCTATAATGGAGGCCTATATCAAGAAGTTCGGATGTCAGCTACGACTTATCCGGTAAAATTAATTATTTAACAGGGATGGGTTGTTATCAGAAGCAATATGAGAAAAAATATTTTTAAGCTTACATAAAGAGTCATAACACTGAAGTTGATCAAAGAATCTCTTATTAGGAAATGTAAGTTGTAACAATTGACATTTGGTGAATCTTTTTTTTTTTTTGGTTTTTCGAGACAGGGTTTCTCTGTATAGCTCTGGCTGTCCTGGAACTCACTTTGTAGACCAGGCTGGCCTCGAACTCAGAAATCCACCTGCCTCTGCCTCCCAAGTGCTGGGATTAAAGGCGTGCGCCACCACGCCCGGCTTCATTTGGTGAATCTTTATGCTTGATATTTTGCTAAGTATTTTATTGTCTTTATTTCATTTAATTTACAAAAGAGCCCTTTGAAAGATATGTACTTGGACTGGCCAGATGGGTCAGCAGGTAAAGGCATTTGCTGCCAAATATGATCACCTGAATTTGGTCCTTGAGACCCACATGATGGAAGGAGAGAGCTAACTCCAGCAAGCTGTCCTCTGATCTCCACATACATACCATTTATGATGGTTTGTATATGCCTGGCCCAGGGAGTGGCACTATTTGGAGTTGTGGCCTTCTTGGTGTGGGTGTGGGCTTGTTGGAGTAAGTGTGCCACTGTGGGCATGGGCATTAAAACCCTACTCCTAGCTGCCTGGAAGTCAATACTCTGCTAGCAGCCTTCAGATGAAGATGTAGAACTCTCAGCTTTTCCTACACCATGCCTGCCTGGATTCTGCCATGTTCCTGCCTTGATGATAATGAACCGAACCTCTGACCTGTAAGCTAGCCTCAGATGTTGTCCTTATAAGAGTTGCCTCGGTCATGGTGTCTGTTTGCAGCAATAAAACCATAACTAAGACACCATGGCATGCATCTACACATTCACATTCAGACACACATACTCACAAGCAAATATGCCTGAATAAAATAAAATATATTAAATACATATTTTAATTAGCTTTATTTTAATGTTGCTGGTGCTTTGTGGAAAGCTATGTTCCTAAGGAGCATAACTTTCTTTGATCCAAAAGCTTTTTTTTCATATTAATAAGCTCGTTCTTTTACAATTTACACATGCGTATAATGAATTCTGATCATTCTCTCTTCCTGCTTTCTTAGATCCACCCTCTATCAAGTCTCCTCCTTGCTTCCAGCCTTCCTCCAGTCCGTGACTTTTGGTTTTATTCTGTGACCCCTTTTATTTAACCAGTGATCTGTGTGATCATCAGATTGGACTATCCATTGGAGCCTCAGTGGACATGAGGGGAGACCAGTGGTCACACAGTCAAGGCAACACCTCACCAGTAACAATTCTGGGCAACACCGCTGTAGCAGTATCTTGGCCACATGTCTTTTTATATGAATATCTCTTGTCTTGAAAACTTGTCAAGAGAAAAAACCATCTCTCTTTAGTCTTCATTGCCTGGGGCCCAGTAGAAGTGGACATTTATTTAGTACTTATATTCCATTAAAATGTAGCACTCTAATATAAAGGAATACATCTAAACATTTTTCAGGTTAAATAAGGATAGTTTATGATTAAATCATCTCATTGTTTCTTAATGTGTTTGTGATATATCAGATGTCTTTCTTACTGCCAGTTTTCGTCAAGCTAAGTCATTTGCCATTGATATAAACAAAATTACTCATAAATCCTTTGGAATGGTTTGACTGTCCGAGAGTGGAAACATTCATTCAGCAAATGTTTACTGAGCATTTATTAACTGCCAGGTGCTACTGCAGCAGCTGAAGATGCGGAGGTGAATAACATAGAAGCAGTGGTTTTTGTTCCTATGAAGGTAGATTCTAGCACCAATAAATAATAGAGGCAATGCAGAAAATAACTCAGGAGAGAGCTCATGGATGCAGGAGAGTCTCTACTTCAACATGTGTTACTGGGGAGGCTCCATCATTAAGTGAAAGGTTAGCAGAGATGGAAGAGCAGGACGACCATGAGCTTGGCCAGCTTAAACCGGGTGGAAAGCGTGGGTTAGCTGGAGCACAGTGGCAAAGCTCATTCCTTTTAAAGTTATCTGAAACAAAGGCAGGGCTTCCCTGAGCCTCACCATTCTGGACTTGATAGATGATTATGAGACAAGTAATTCCCAGTAAAAACTTCATGTGCTTGAATTTGACACCAAAGTTCCTTTCAAAACATTTTAGGATAATTTCAAACCCCTCTCCTCTTGTCACTTAGGTGACTAGTTGAGATGTAAATTCTTCAGCGACATTCTTTTCTCTTTTGTTTTGGGGAGGGGTGGGTGAACCCAGGTTATTGCATGTGCTATGGAATCTGTAAGGAATGAGATGTAAACAACATAAGGAAACTATACCATGGATGAATGTAACCATGGAAATCAAGCATAGAGTGTGTGCATTTGTAGTATAAAATTGAAGTAAGGTAAATAAATGCCCAATGAAGTACTGTGTGAACACCTTAGCTATGATTGGCTAAGTGTAGCTTAAATATCCCAATCTGGCCACCGCAACTCACTCGCTCCCAAGTCCACCAACCAGGACGCCCATCGCTGAACAAGACGAGCTCACATCGTGGACCGAGCTCCAGCTGAACCCGAATGCAGAAGGACATGTCAAGAACCTCACCTGACATGCCACCATCAAGCCAGGCTAACGACATCGGGCCAGACCATCCGAGGCTCCCTCTTGCCTCTGTCCTCAATCCCGATTCGCTGACAGAATCACTCTGCCATTGAGATAATAACGCAGCTTTTTCATATGTTCATTTGAGACAGGGTCTCACAGGCATGTGTGAGGTTCGTGCAGTAACTAAAGAAGGCCTTGAAACTGTGATCCTCCTGCTTCAGCATCCAAAGCAGATTGAATTTCAGGTCTGTTCTACTAGGCAAAGTTTTTTATCTTGTTTTTATGTTTCTGTGCCACCCTGGCATCTTATGCCACAGACACCCTTCAGCATGCTCCATGTATTTGAGGACTATTGACTGCCTTCCTAGTCATGACCAATGACCAGCTCTTATAGAAAGACAACTCTAGCTTACTTTTTTTTGCCATCTAAGACTTTTACGGGGGGGTCATACGCTTGGCTGACATTCACAGAAAACTTTGCCTAGTAGAACAGGCCTGGGAAAAAAAAAGAAAAGAAAAGATAAGATAAGAAAAAAAAATCATCTCATTGTGGAAGCTGCAGTGTGTCTAGTGCATCACACAGGATACCTGTTTGCCCAGACAGCTTTACTTGTGAATCGCAAGGAATCATTGGTGTGGCTCTGGGCCTCTGGCTTCTGCTACAACTATCAACTACTTAAATTGTTAAATTAATCAAACATGGGGCTTCTGGGCTAGTTATTGTCTACCATTCCACTCCCCATGCAAATTCCTTCTCTCTGCTCCAAGAGGCTCTCTGCTCCACTGTGGTCGTCACCTTTCCAGATTTCCTTCCCCTTTGTCTATTGGGTGAGCCAGCTGGGGTCATGGTGCAGCCTGGAAAGGCAGGAGAGAGAGAGAGAGAGAGAGAGAGAGAGAGAGAGAGAGAGAGAGAGAGAGAGAGAGAGAGAGAGAGAGAGAGAGAGAGAGTAGTGTCGTGGAATCCATCTTTCCCAACTTGTGCACAGTTCCAGCAACGGCTGTGTTCCTCATCAGCTGAAGCTTATCCTGGGTCATCCTCTCACTGGTGCTCGGCCTTAGCAGCAGTCTCTCCATTTGCCCTTCATGGTCCATGGATTGGTAGTGGAGTCTTTCTCGTCAAGCTCTGTGTTCTGTGATCTCCACCTATCCTGTTGGTAAACCTAAATCTCTCATTAAATTTCAAAGAAATAGGAGGTCTTTTTTTTCTTTCCCTTTCTTCCTTCCTTTCTTTTTTTCTCTCTCTCTCTCTTTCTTTCTCTCTTTCTTTCTTCCTTCCTTCCTTTCTTTCTCTTTCTCTTTTTTCTTCCTTCCTCCCTCCTTCTCTTCCCCCCTCTTTCTTTCTTTCTTTCTTTCTTTCTTTCTTTCTTTCTTTCTTTCTTTCTTTCTTTCTTTCTTTCTTCCTTTCTTTCTTTCCTTCCTTTCATTCTTTCTGTTTTTGAGTATGTCATCTTTTAATTCTGACCCAGACAGCTAATTTCAAAAGAGATGAAGCACAGATTATTGGCTTTAATAAAGCCACTTTAAAGCTTTTATACGAAGATACTTACTGAAGCATCATAGTTAACAGCAAGCTGAAAACAACTTATATACAAATGTCACATCAAAATGATAAAACATTTTCATCTCCAAAGTGAGACATAGAAAGAGTAGAAAACATGGGACTAGAAGAAACAATCTCAACATGAGACACACCTTTGTTGTAACCATGTAAAATTGCAAGTGTATTTGGATGAAGGTTAGACCAAATATGGAGATAATTGTGTTTGGGTATAGATTGCCTGATTTTTTAAAAAAAATAATTAAAAGTTCATATAACTAAAATTTAACCCTTCAAGTGCTTTATGATCATCAGTATTATGATATTATAAGTATTGCACCTAATATATATCAAGATAAATGCTCCAAGCACTGGAGGAAAAATAGTAAATATTAATATTCCTCCTCTTATATGCTTAATTATAAACCCAGATATGAATGACCTGGCTTTCAAGTTGAGCTACAAGCTTTGTATTCTGGAAATATTATTTTATGGATAATCTTTGTTAATAATCAAAGCATACGCTCTTAAAGCTAGCTTTAGAATGAACTGTAAGTAAAGGAGAGTGTGTTAGCATGTATTCAGCTTTATTCGATGCCTTGGCTCTGAGCTTTGCAATGGGCATTCGGTAGCCTCTAGTTTTATGTGCTTGTTTTTCAGAATATTTTAGTTAATATGTTCAAAGTCATAAAGTCATCTTAGCGTTCAAGGAGCCAAACTAAGAGGAAAAAATTGTTTAGCAGAGCCTTAGGTTGATTTTAGATTTTAGATTAGTAAATAGAAAGTTAATGCCTCTGATGACTAAGGAAGTGCTTTTGTGACGTGCACGCTCTTCTATAGCATTCTGAAAATGGTGTTCCAGAGCACACGAAAATAGTGACATTCAGTGAAACACAGCGACAGAAATCCAAGCAATGATGCCAACGCTACCACAGCTTAGATATGGCTGCTGGACATTTCCATTCAGTCCACTTTTGGGTTTTTTCCTTGTCCAGTAGGAAAGCGCTCAGATTCATTTTTTGCAAGAATAGACATTCCTAAGTTGAGATGGGAGTTTGGCTCTCAGGCAGACACTACCACTGAATCCCCGCATCACAAAGAAAACCTGTCGGAACTCTATTCCTGAAATGCGTTATTATGGACTGCTAGCAAATTACCCCACAAGAGGTCACCAAAGCTCTAGTTTTGTGTGTGTGCTTTTCTGAATTTTGTCCTTCCAACCAACTGAGACAGATAATACATTTCTTGGTTCTTGTTTTCTTTTGGTTTTTGTGAGACAGGGTCTTGTCTTGTAGCCCAAGCTGTCTTCAAATTCAAAGCAGTCCTGATGTTCCCATTCTTTCAAGTGCTGTGAGTGTAGGCATGCGACTCCATGCCAAACTTTGTTTTCTATCTCAGAGAAGCGACGGAGAATCCTGGTTTATTTTGGACCAAATCAGCTTATAGAAGTCTGTAGCTCTCTAGGCCAAGTCTATACCATGGGTTTCAGAGAAGTTCTTATTTTTTTTTTTAATATTTTTATTACATATTTTCCTCAATTACATTTCCAATGCTATCCCAAAAGTCCCCCATAGCGCCCCCCACTTCCCTACCCACCCATTCCCATTCTTTTGGCCCTGGCATTCCCCTATATTGGGGCATATAAAGTTTGCAAGTCCAATGGGCCTCTCTTTCCATTGATGGCCAACTAGGCCATCTTTCGATACATATGCAGCTAGAGACAAGAGCTCCGGGGTTCTGGTTAGAACATCATGTTGTTCCAACAATAGGGTTGCAGATCCCTTTAGCTCCTTGGGTACTTTCTCTAGCTTCTCCATTGGGAGCCCTGTGATACATCCAATAGCTGACTGTGAACATCCACTCCTGTGTTTGCTAGGCCCCAGCATCGTCTCACAAGAGACAGCTATATTTGGGTCCTTTCAGCAAAATCTTGCTAGTGTATGCAATGGTGTCAGCGTTTAGAAGTTGATTATGGGATGGATCCCTGGGTACGGCAGTCTCTAAATGGTGAGAAGTTCTTATTACAGCGTACTGTTTTTATATTTTATTTTTGGGATTTTAATTACAACATTTCACCCCTCCCTTCCCTCTAAAACCTCCCATCCCTCTCGCTGCATCCCTCCAATGTCTCTTTGTTCAATAATTGCTACTGCATGCATATAAATACATGTAAATATACATATAATCTTAATATAACCTGTTCAGTGTATAATGTCACGTGCATATATGTTTTCAAGGATGACCATTTGACAGCAATTGTTTGCCCTTCCCTGTAGAAGACCACCTTTGCTGCTCTGAGCGTCTCTAGCTTGCCTGGAGCTCTTTGAATAGTGTTGAGGCCTTATGGGCTTTTCTCCAGCTGCTTTGGCCATCTTTGTTCAGTTCACAATTGGACAGTCATGTTACTGAGACTTTGTGTGTGTAGCTTACACTATTATTAGGAGACACAATCTCATAGCAAATTTCCAGATGCCCTGGCCCCTGTGATCATCCACCCTTCCTCTACAATGTTCCCTAATCACGTGTAGGTGTATCCTTGGACTGAGCTTGGCAACTCTGTTTTTTGACTGGTTGTGGCTTTCTGTGTCTATAAGGACAAATGTTTATAGATTGTTGCTAGGGATTATGCTACTTTAATAAATGAGTGGTTGTAGATTCTCCTTCAATAACTACGACTTCACTAGAACTGAGCAGTTAGTTAGGTTTTCAGTATTGGGAATGGTCTTCCTCTTGCTGAGGGTGTCTTAGGTCCAATCAGAGAGCTGATGGTTACTGGAGAAGTATGTGCACCCTTAAGGTTAACATTCCATGTCGATTGTTGCTGTGGTTCATAGGCTTCATAACCAGTAGAAGTGCTGGGTGCTTCACTCCTTTGGGTGTTTGCCTGGTAGCGTTTCTTTACATCTTTACTATTTTTCCACCTCCCTTCTTCTCATCTCTACAGAGCTCCCTTTCCCATTTCTCCTACCAGAACTCTTATATATGGACATATTTTAAAATTGATAATTTAAAAACGCAATGACTATTTTAAAACACTTACTGTACATTTTAAATGGGCGAATGGCATAGTATGCCAATTACATGTCAGCAAGTGTTGAGAGAAGGAAGAAAAGCTGGCCAGATCCATTAGCTGATCATATTTACCACTGAATCCACTTGTAAAAATCTACTGCACCTTTCTAAACTATGGGCATTTATAAACAAAAAATGTAGTTTATATTCATCTCTATAATAATAGCATTGGTCCCATGGATATATCAAAATAAGGCATGTTCAATCCTAGAAGTTATGGGGAGACTAACTATTTGAAAATATTCTAATATAATCCCATTAAAAGAACTTTATAGCATTCTTCCCACTGGGATGTCTTTCTCATTCAGTTCTGCAAAAGTGAATGGAGGTTTGCACCTGTGCCCACAGGCAGCATCTGTTGTGCTCACAGAGACATGGTGTCTTGTCTATAGCAACATAGACAACAGAACCTAACACCTGGAAGAGAGGTCATTCCTGCTACTGAGAGGGAAGAGATGCAGCACTCATGACAGTATTGATTAAATAATTTTTCTAGTAGTGTAAGAAAAGATGCTTTAAAGAAAAATCTGCTTAAAATTTGTGGCTGTTGCCCTCTACTCTTTAAAGAACATCATCATAAAACAGAGGGGAAGTGCTTCTTAACCTCCATCTCATGGGTCTTAGAGGCAACGACTTTGCTCTTAGCATCCTTGCCTAGTAAGATTGCAGGTGCATGTCCTGCCAGCAAGTGTCACAGTGACATCTTCCTTATGGTCTCATTTGTGGGGGCAGAGGCTGCAGGCTGAGACTTTTCTGACACCATACCTCCAGTCTCTAAATAAGAATCATTAATTTAAAATACTGTGATGTAAACATATATACAAAGAAAGGTTTATTGTTGTGAATTGAAGATTTAGACAACCTTATAATCTGTTTCATAGGAATGGCATTAAAAAATTAAAAATATTTGGGCTATAAGGATAAAATATCTATAAAAATTTCAACACTGTGAATTCAGAGGGTGTTAAACAAGATGATTTCTAAGGTTCCTTCTAGCTGGGAGATGCAAGGATTCTATTTAAATTCTCATGGTTTTGAGCTGTAGAACATTCATTTTCATTTCAATGAGGTCTCTTTAGGTGGGGTCTTTTGTGTTTTGAATAGTTGTCATACAAAACACTACAGTTTGAAATTAAAAGTTGGTCCATTTAAGATTTATTTTCTGTAGTTACCAAGATTTTGTGTTATGCTTTTAACAATAATTATCCATTTTTTAAATCTCTAACATCTTTTTTGATGAGCATAAAGTTGGGCTGCAAAATGCAAGCATAATTATGTCCCCTATTTCTTTCTGGAGAAAGAAATCATTTTAAAAGCCATGATCATAAACTATAATGCCCAAATGAATACTAAAACAGAGGTACTGAGTTTCTATTTGACTTTGGTCATCTCTCAGTGGGAAAAAAAAGGAAAGAGGAAATAGGCTAGCCAGGAAAGTGGGGCATGAGGTGCCTCTAGTGCAGTGGTTCTCAATCTATGAGCTGCAACCCCAACAGGGGTCACATGTCAGATATCCTGTATATCAGATGTTTACATTACAATTCATAAGGGCAGTAAAATTACAGTTATGAAGCAACAATGAAAACAACTCTATGGTTGGGGGGTCACTTCAATATGTGGAACTGTGTTAAAGGGTCGCAGCATTAGGAGAGTTGAGAAACACTGCCATAGTGGATCAGAAGGCAAATCACATATCCAGAATCTGAAGGAATCGAAATAAGCCATTTTAATGCCACTATAGTCTGCTCTACCAACCTGGGCTAGTTTAGCTGAGGAAGCACACTGGCTATCTTCAGTTTTCTCATACTAAGCCCTGTGTGGGCACATCCAGAGGACATTTCGAGTACCTGTGGGCTACAAATAACACACCATAGGTCATCAGCTTCTAACCAGGTTTAGGAGGGTATGAGGACTGCATTCATGTCTCTCACACTTACTTTTGGCCGTCACTGAATTCTGTCCTCAAGACTGAGGTTTGTCTTGCTCTTATGCTAAGCTCACTGAACATCTGAGGGAAAGAAGGAGCAAGAATCCAGACAGCTGCATGTCTGTGCATCAACGCTGAGGCCTGCTTGTGTTCTCTTGGGGTTTCATAACTCAGACATCTGATTGCATCTTACAGTTGATGGCATTGCACAGACAGTGTCTGAGTGGCAGTCTTAAGTAATTTGATCTGTGTGAGTGCAGGCCTGCTTAGAGCTCTTGATACCATCAAAACGACACTTATTTTATGAATTGTAGTAAATGTTTTCTCTCTTTTTTTGCCATTCAAAACACATTTAAACATCACAGTATAATTCAGCATTAGAATAAAAAGTCATCGGGCTAAAACTAGTGAAGTGGGGAGTATTATTATGTCAGCAAGATAGACATTTATCGTGGGGATGATAACCCACATTTCCTATTTTCTTGTGAATTAGTGAACAGTTTTATGAATCCTTGGAAAAGAAAATACAGATTGGATAAGTTGTGTGGGATGCTGTGAATGAGATATATGTAAAAGAATTATTCCTCCCTCTGTTGCAACACATGAGACCTTTGGCCAGAAACATCAGCATCATTTAAGGATTTGGTGGGAACAGGATCACAGGCTGCACATCAGGCTTTCAAAACCAAAACCAAAACCTGTACTTTATTAAGGTGCAGGGGTGATTCACAGCATGTGGCCCACAAGCAAATGATCCACAATTGTATGATCTACATGCATGTGGTCCATAACATATGATCCAGAGCATGTGGTTCACAGCATGTGATCCAGAGCATATGATCCACAATCGTGTGAACTACAAACAAGTGATCCACAAGCAAGTGACCCGCAGCGTGTGATCCACAGCATATGATCCACAATCATGTGATCCAAAAGCATGTGGTTCACAGCATATGATCCACAGTGTATGATGCATAATCATGTGATCCACAACATATAATCCACAGAATGTTATCTACAACCATGTGATCCATAGTCATGTAATCCACGGTATGTGAGCCACAGCATGTGATTCACTGCATGTGATCCACAGTATATGATCCAATTTGCAGTATGTGATCCATGAGCATATGATTCACAGTCATGTGATCCATATCATGTGATCTGTAACCATGTGATCCATAACATGTGATCCACAAGCAAATGATCCACAATCATATGATCTATAAGCATGTGATCCACAACATATGATCCGATTTACAATATGCGATCCACAAGCATATGATTCGCAGTCACGTGATCCACACCATGTGATCTATAAAAATGTGATCCATAGCATGTGATCTACAAGCTCCTAACAGCCTGAGAATGTCCTACAGTGAGAGTGTCTTGATGAAAAAATAAATTGATGCTATTTGCTGGTTAAATAAGAAGTGCTAACAGAACCTCAGGCTCTTGCATGTGTTACATAATTATACTAAAACTGCTCCTTTTTATGTATTAAATGACAGTTCCAAATAATATGACTCAGTGTTTAGTAAACAAACAGCGTGGTTTGTGGATTCTGTTGTCTTAGACTTGAGGGAAAGCAGTATTATGCAGTGTACTAAGTGCTACAGTAACAAGATGTGTGCCTCTCACACTGGGGAAGGTTTGCTATTTTAAGCAAATGTTAGCAGATGAGGATGGACTGGAGGAAGGTATGATACAGGGAAAGAGCACTCTAGAAAGGTCGAGTCACTGTCAATGACAAAAATATCAAGTCTGCTTGTCAAGAAATGGTGGCTGGAAGTCAAGTAATTATTTTCTGGGGGTGGATGGAGTGGGAAGCCATGTTTTGTGTTATAGCGATGATGAGAAGAAAACGCCTCTAAAGCTGTAGGACGATTTGCTGCCCACAGTTCTCGTGTGATCTACAAACAAGTGATCCACAAGCAAGTGACCCGCAGCGTGTGATCCACAGCATATGATCCACAATCTCCTTCCATTGGGAGTTCTCTCCTCCCATTGGGAGAACTGAGCTTGGGATCAATGCTTTGTAGAATTAGATTCTTGGATTTTGCGAACGAGGTTGGCTTCCACGTGAAGAATGAAAGCCTTTTAAGCATTTTATTATTGCCCAAAACTATGCTTGAATTCCACACACAGAAATTTCAAGTTCCCTGCATGGAGAGATGCCTGAGCGCGTGTATGCTTCTCTCTCTGTCTCTTTCTTTCTCTGTCTTGGTCTCTCTCTTTCTCTTTGTCTCTCTATCTCTGTGTTTCTATGTCTGGGTCTCTGTGTCTGTCTGTCTGTTTCTGTTATTTTAAATAAGCTACACAGTCTATGGTCACACCATGGTACTATTGTATATCTTATTCATAGCAATAAGCTTAGCTTGAGAGGAGTTGTAAGTGATAGGTGGTCAGCCAAGGACAGGAACTTCAACACCAAGAACTTCTCAAACTAGACAAAACAAAACATTGTCCAACACATTTCCTTGCTGAACAAAGCCAGTATCCTGGGCAGGCATGATGGACAAATGGAGGATGTATCTCCACAATTACTTTGTAAGTTCTTCAACTCATCAACACCTTTGGTAGCTTGTAACTCTCTCATTCTAGCATAATAGACCACTTTTCTGGCACCATGTGGCTATAAAAGACAGATTCTCAACATTCACACTCAATCACAGGGCAGGTAATTTCCAGGGATGGCCCAAGGTGGTACTATTCCTGGCTTACAAATGCTGGCAGGGCTTGTGAGGTCTACTTATCTTGTCTGGTAACCCAATTGCTTGCTAATGGTATAGAAAATCAGCAGATCCTTGTTTGAGCTGTGATGGACAACTAAAGTGGTACGAACTAGGGAGTCAGAAACCCAGGGTGAGTTCTGCTCTTTTTCCACTTTCAGAACAGGTCCATGAGTTCACAGAACCTTGCATCCCAAGCTTGTGGCCAGAAACTATGAAACATGATGGTGGTAAAGTAGAATATTTATGCTTCTGGTTTGGTTCTCATTATCCTGATTTTGCTTTGAGAAACACACCTCCTTTCCAAGTCTATGTATTTCAAGTAAAATACAGTCCAGAGAATGCAGCCTATTTATGCGATGCTGACATTTGCATTTTTAATTATCACTCAAAGGATAATTCCAATGAAGTGGATGAGGTTGTGCACAGAGGAAAGAAAAATCTCATTTACAATGAAGGAAGGACTAGGTGTGTGCTTTGGGTTTGCAGAATATTAGCTATTATGAAATATAGGCTCATTATAAAGTAAGAACATACATACATATACTATTTTCATCATTAAATAAGTATACATTTTTTTCTATTAACTAATCCCTCTTCTTGTCAATTAAACAGCACTGATTCCTTCTGCCCAGTATCTCAAGAGAAAGATATGGCACAACAGCAAATAGAAATAAAAGAAATCAAAACAACCCTCCAAAAACTGTAGAAAATTTCAGATAAAACCTCCCAACATTAGAACAGTGGAGAATCACTTGGTAAAGATAAAGCCAAAATATCATAGGTGGCTGCTTTTACCTTATGGTGAGATTGTCTCCAGGTTATACATATTTAAAAGAATGAGAGAAAGAAGAGAGAGGATGGGGTGGCATTGTAAATGGTGGGTTTCAGAGAGGGAGAGAGACAGAGAGAGAGAGAGAGAGAGAGAGAGAGAGAGAGAGAGAGAGAGAGAGAGTAAGACAGAGAGAAAAAGGGAGACAGAGAGACAGAGAGATACACACACAGGGACTTCCAAGCTCTCTGATCCCAGCTCAGATCATCATTGTTGGCTCTTCTGCAGATGTGGGTAGGTCTCCAGGAAGAAGTCAGGGGCACTGGTGTAAGGCTGTAGACCTGGTGTGAGACACACACTGAGATTAGCAGACCTCCATCTTTTCCCCTCTTTCCTGCTGTTCACGTTATCAACAGTCTTTCCTTAGCAAAAAGGATCTCAAGGCAAAATGTGATAGAATTCTCCAACAGCTCTGTGAGTAAAGAGACCCGCATTTACTGGGTCGATTTTCACAATCCCCTTCCCCAGCATCGGAGCTTGACACAGAAATTAAATTAGGTCAAGTACAGATGTTTCTCACAGAAACGGGCTTATCGATAGATACTGTGATGTTCTAAGGCATTTATAGCTGTCTCCATTAACGCAGGTTGTGATCACTCATTCTAATGGATGACGGCAACAGCATACCAGGATCCAAACTGACCACTTGCTCCATGCCCCTGAATCTTATTGCATTACAGAGGTGTTCATTTTGAAGAATTGTTGCCACATCCCACTTGATTATGAAGTCTAGTATTTGCCCAGGAAGGGTGAGTCATTGGGTCTTACTGAGGAGTTCTTGGAATTTTCATATTCAGCTCTCATTTTCTTTAACATATAACCAGTGGAATAATGAAACAAAAATCCATTTATCTTTTATAATTGTTTCCCTCCTTTAATACATAACAGATTTTGTGGCCATGTTAATATAGCAGCTGTACTGAATAGCTTTCCTTCAACCAAAGAACAATGTGAGTAATCTCTTATTTCTAAAATCTCAATTTCCTGCTGCAGTTTTCCCCATCAGTCACCTGGGGGAAAGCCAGGTGAGAAAACAGACACAGTGAAGCACAGTGAATGCTTTTCACTTGCAACACAGAATGGGAGTTTGATTCTACTGTGGCCCAAGGAAGGGTGAAAACTGCCCAGGCAGTGATTCTTGACCTGGAACTCGTTTGCATACTAAAGGCTATTTAGCAATTTCTGGGGACAGGTTTTTTTTTTTTTTGTTGTTGTTGTTTTGTTTTGTTTTAAATTGCATTTGTGGAGGAGGAAGTGGATGGTGGGGACTTCATTTTTGGTTGTGCTTGTGGAGGAGGGAGTGAAAGGCATATTTCTGGCATTTACAGGGAGAAGGCTTAGGATGATACTAGCAGTCTTACTATACAGAGTGCAGCTTCACTCCTGACAAAGAATTTCCTGATCCAAAATGTCAATAATGTGCAGACTGAGACATTGGTCTATTAGTCTCCTACAGACAGCAGGGAAGATGCGAGCAACCAGGGAAGGTAATCAGGGCTCCTGTGGACCCAGGAGAGGCCCATGGACATTTGTTTACAAAGAGGAGCAGAGCCATTGTTACCTGAAGGGGTGGACATTATTTATATCTGTGGCACAGATTAAAGGGAGACTGTTGTAATGAGGCAGGTTGGCGCAGACTTAAAGGAGAGAATCAGACTCTGAAATAAATATTATAATCAAACCATGATCGCATCTCTCAGTCTTGCCTTGCTTATTTTGTATACTGTAGTGTTGCTGCACTGAGTATACACACAAAAATATGAATGCAAGAGACCATGGTTTATTTCCATTTGGCTGGATTGTGGATTTCATAGGCCAATACATGCCCTGGAAAGGTGGTCATGTGACCTTCCTTTTGGGGGTTCTGCAGTGGCAGATTATGAAGTTTAAATATGGTCATGAGAAATTTGTGTATGTGAAAGGCTATACACACACCACACACACACACACACACACACACACACACACACACACACAAACACACAGTTTTCACTTGTGAAAGTTAGACAACCCTGAAGTAGAAATTTCTGGGTTTTTTGGAGACTCAGTTGTGTCATGTGATGTTTTTCTGGAAACTGTCTTATGAGAGGATGTTTGGCTGAAGTAGACACATGGGAGGATGTTTTACTGAGAACAGACACGTGGTCTTTTTCTGGAAGCTCCTAGAGAAAGGGCATGTGGTGTTTTGCTAGAGTGCAGGCTTGAGAGGACACGTGACGTTTGGGAAGTGTATAAATATAACCCAATAGAGAGTGGATGACACTGTATCCTGGGTTCACCTTGTCATTCTTTGCCTGTCTTGGTTGGGCTTTGCTGACAATGCTGTGGCAACGGTTCACCTTACCTTCTTCACTGACTTCATAGAGAGAAATGCACCAACGAATTTCTCATGGTATTCAGCAGCTTCTTGAAGCTCCTGCAGGGACTAAGGCCAATTGGCAGAGCCTTGCCGTTTCTTCTGGATTGAACTGCTATTGCTGATTTGTGAATGGTGTTTGTGAGTAGATGGAGCTACTGCTGCTGATTCATGTGAACTGAACTGCTGCTATCCTGACAGTGAAGATTGGGATCACCCAACAGAACTATTTCTCAATAGGCCCACATGACCCTTTGCCCTATGAACCTTTCCTTTCCACTGCCTCTGTTGGGTGGTGGGCTAGAAGAGACATTAAAGTGTTTAAGGACCATTATCAAAGTAGGTTTTGAAAAATCGAAGCTATACAGTTCCACATCTACTGGACAGATTCATGAAGTATAGATCCAGGAAAAATCTGATGTTACAGTGTTCAGTTGGAAGGTTGGAAATGGCTAAAATGTCTATGTTAAGAGGCAGAGCTCCTTTAGAGGACTGTGACAGATAAAGACTCTGCAGACATCACTATGCTTCTGGGTGTGTGGGTTGACTGATGACTGACATTGCTTGTAGAAATACCACTCCAATCCCTGCCTTCACCTCACAACATTTCCCCATGTACATGTCTGGGAACAAACTTTCCCCTTTCCTATGAACTCTATACAATCTAACAACCTCAGTGTTTCAGCTCCCAGACCCTACTTCTATTCTGATCTACAGGGAATAATGACCTCAGTAAATGAACCTGGAGGTGACACCGACTTTGAGAATGTGACATTTTCTAAATTGTTCTGAATGGGCAGCTTTAAACAATTCTCCACTTTCTCAAGTACATCACTTAAAGAAAACGTTAAAGGCAAATGAGACACAACCTCAAAATACTTTTAATATTAATATTATTTCTTGATATAAAGAAACGTATGCAGAATTGTTGTTATATTGCCTCGAAGACTTAAGTTTAATAATAAAAGGCTCCTCTAATAAAAATTATATAATTCCATCTTCAAATTCTAGTAACTTAGGACTTTGGGGACTAAGCTTCTAGCCTGAATCCTGGTAGATAAGCATTAAACCATAGAAAATGCACAAAGTAAAATTTAAAATGCCTTTAATCTCCCTTTGAAGGCTATTTGATTTACTTTCAACTTTTTAGTTTTAAAAGAAATGGTACAGTAAATGCCATTGAACAAATATCCTTTACCTGTGTATTTTTTTCCAGAAAAACTTCTGGATTTACAAGTCATGAGCTCAAGGGAGCCAGTTTAATAAAAGAATAGTTACCATTTCCCTATTACTACATTGCCCCCCGCAGAGCTCTTGCCAAGAGATCTCAGTAACACTGGTGCCTGTCCTAGAGGCAGTTCGTATGTTGTAATGCTAACTGCATCACTACCAAAACACTAAACTATTCATCTTTGAATGTTTGCCACCAAAATTACACCTTATATGCCCCACTCTTTCACTTTTAACACCCCCAAAATGAATTTAAAATGCATGTTGAAATTATAATTACTATTTAAAAGGCTAAAAAAATTGAAACCTATAGCTTCTAGTGTACAGTGTTAGAAAACACACGGGGCTTTTCCCCTGGGTGTCTTCTCAATTCTCTGGCATGCACGTCTTGGGTCAAATTCCAACTCCCCATTGTTGTGTTTGCTGAAGCAGAGTCATCATGTTGAGGACTATGATGATGGAGCTGGTCTTCACCAGGACAGGAACTTCATTTCTCTGATAATAACCATTCATTTCTACTGAAACATCATGTGACCTTGAATTGGTAGATTCAAATATTTATTAAAAAATTACGTTTGACTTCTGTGTTTGGCTTCCTGCTCTCAGAACCCTAAATAACAGAATATCGCTCTATTCTCTTTGTCTGCTAGAGCCTTTGCTTTTTGCTCTGCGCTACCATGTGCACTCTTTTGCTTTTGCTGAACTGCCCTAAGTCTGGCTTTCATGGTCCTGGCTTTATCTAGTCTCTGTCTGTTGAGATTTTCACGTGGGATGTTTCTATGTCTCCTTCCTGCTTCCTACCTGTTCTTCTAGCATGCAGAGAGGACTTTGTTTCATTAAGTTCTGCGATTCCAGGAGGGGTGTTCAGTTCTCACCAGCTTCACCATGAAAGAGCCCCCTCTCTTCCTTTGCTCAAGGTGCAGATGTTCGAGGACTGCTGGTAGCAGCTGAGCATACCAGCCAGTGCTGACTATTACATGGCATAATCTTTCTTTCTTCTTTGTGGTCTTTGGAGCATCAAGCCTAGGACTTTGCATACCCTATGCAGACCCTCTACCTCTGAGATTCCTTCCTGAAGTTTGTAAGTCTGGCATAGTCAAAGATGAACAACTATAAAACAAAATAGGAAAGTCTAACAATGTATTTCCAGAGAACAGCCAGCAGCTTTGCACCTTGGGATGATTAAGTAAAAGGGTGTCACTGCATAGAACTGTGACACCACCACAGTTGACATGATAACAGTGGCAGACAGCTACTAGGTGACTAGTATGTGTGTTGTATAGACAGTCTGGAATGGACAGATGGGTGGGTCACATGCTGGGTCATGTTAGGTGGCCCAGTGTGAGATTCTGCCACCATGAATCCCCTGTTTGAGAATTTGTGCAGCGCCCAAATTAAACACTTCTCAATAATTAGTAAAAATGAAATAAACCATCTTAATTTATTCATTTTTAAAACATTTATGCATTTTGTATGTGTGTCTGTCCCTGGGTGGATGTCCGAGTGCTATAGGTCAATCCCACGCATGTGGAGGTCATAGGACATCTTGCAGAGAGAGTCTCTCTCTTCATCAGATGGGTCCTGAGGATCAAACTCAGGTGGGTAGGGTGCAAGCACTTTTGCCCATTGTCCCATCTCGTTGACATGTTAAAAACAGCATATTACTGTTTTTAACATAAGAAAATCTATGCAAAGTAAAACCATCATTTAAATGCATAATAATCTCAGACCTGTAAGATCTTAATGTACTTGCCTGGTGTTGCCCACTTTCTCAGAAAGCTAAGAAAATAGAGAGGGTTGTTGACAGGGACAAGTCAAGTAAAGGGGGAACAGGTAACAGAGCTATAACAGAAGTGACCCCCAGGGACTTCCCAATATGGCTGCTAGTTTGCTAAGTTAAGTCCATTGCCCATTTCCCCATTGAGAAGTTAGTCTTTTCCTTAATGGTGCAAGCTCTTTATTAAGTATGAAACCCTCTTATTTATTTGTGCAGTTGCAAATTATCCTCTAGCTGTTTCTGCCTTTTGATTTGGCTTTGATTTGATTTATTAGAGAGGAGTGTACATTTTTTTTACCCATTCCATTTCACCAACCCAAGGGTAATTTTTAGTTTTAGATTCTATGATTCTACTAAGTGGGAATGAGAGGAAGTGCATGGGAGATATAGGATTGCAGGCCACAGTCCTGTATATAATGCAGGTTGTACCTACAGTAATATTTTGTTACAGAGACTGAGCTAGCTGCCTGATTTCTTTAATAGTAGAAACTTATTAGATATTTGCCTATTCTCCCCTAACCATAGATGTCCATCTATTTTGACTTTATGTAACTGGAGAGTCTGGCAAAAAAAAATTTTAAACTGATTTCTGAAAAAAAAAACTGTTAGAAACCATGGATAATAAAAAAAAATTCAGATCAAGATATAAGAAAGATCAGCTATCTTAAAACCAAGAAAAGTAAAAATCAAAATAGCACAAAATTTCCAAGTGATGGCTGCTCAGGGGACAACACTGAAAAAAAAGACGCACCCTCATTCCGGCTGTGGTTTGGTTACTCCACAGCTGTGTGGATGGAAGCGAGGCCACCAAAGTGCTCAGAAATGCCAACAGGAAAAGAGGAAATGGGGGAGGGATTTGTTGGCACTCTGTCTCTGTGACTTCCAACACAAACATAGGCTCCTTGTTTTCTTCGGAGAGGAAGACAAATTTGCAATAGAGACATATGACCGGAGCACTGTGAAACACACCACAGGACAGTTACAGGACACTCTGGCCTCTCTCTCACTAGTGCCACCTGGTGGCTGCAAGGGATTTCATAGTCCCATGATCACGTGACTCTCTTCTTTCTAAATTACCACTCCAAGTTTTGTCCAGTTCTATCTCTGTGGTTCTTTTAGGATGCTATGATCTGAATATAGCTTTTGCTAGCATTGTCTGCAAACAGGAATGAGTTTGTTTGGATAGGACATTGTATTGGCTGGTTTTATGTCATTTTGACACAAGCTAGGATCGTCAGAGAGGAGGGATCCTCGACTGAGAAAATGCCTCCATAAGATCAGAGTATAGGCAAGCCTCTAGAGCATTTTTATAATTAGTGATTGATGTAGAAGGGCCCAACCCATAATGGGTGGTGCCATCCATGGACTGGTGGTCCTAGAATAAGAAAAAGGAAAAAAAAAGCAAGCTGAGCAAAGCCAGTAAGCAGCGCTCCTCCACCGCCTCTGCACAGCTCTTGCCTCCAGACTCCTTTCCTGTTTGAGTTCCTGTCCTGACTTCCATTGTTGGTGAACTGTGATGTCGAAGTGTACCTGAATAAACCCTTTTCTCCCCAAGTTTCTTTGATCACGTTGTTTCATCCCTGCAATATCAACTCTAAGTAAGACAGACATTATCATTTCCTTGTTTTCAATGAAACAAGAATACCCTATTCACATGCGTGGGATCACAATGGCCCATGGTTATGGAGGAAGGGTTGAGAAAGCTTCAACCTCTGATACCTCAAATATAAGGATGGTAGGATTTGGCTTCTCCCCCTCCAACCTGTCACCATGAAACTGGCTTCCCCACCATCAACCCTAGCCTGAATTTATTACCCTGACAGTTATCAGGCTTCATTCCTTGTTTGGCCTGTAAGACCTCCTCAACCCCTGTGTATGCAGATGAGGTGTTGTCCAACACCCCTGCCCTGGCCAATGCTACAAGGCCACACAAACCTTGCCCTAGAGACTCTGGCTACCTCCCCAGGGACATAAATACCTCTTTCTCCCCTCCCAATAAATGAATCAGTTCTCCGACCCTGTTCCCTGACCCTGTTCCCCGACCCTGTTCCCCGACCCTGTTCCCCGACCCTGTTCCCCGACCCTGTTCCCCGACCCTGTTCCCCGACCCTGTTCCCCGACCCTGTTCCCCGACCCTGTTCTCCAGCGCATTCTTTGCATCACATGGATGTGGTGATAAGCTCCTTACAGCTGAATAATTTGTGATTTCATTTGGCCTTGTTGAAAATTACATAGTCAGAAACATTTCATTAGCCTCAGAGAGAAAATAATATAAACTTCCAACCTTCATCAAAGTGAATGGTTAGCAGTTGAAAACCCATTGTATTTATGTACAGTTGAGACATTCATTTGGGCAATAGACTATAAAGGAGCTGTTTTGTAGATTAAAGAGTATAAGTGCATTAGGGTTTTTGGAGCATTAGGAGTCTTCTCAGATAAATTCTAAATGAGTAAAAGTTTATATGCATTTAAAAGAGACTGAAATATATTAGAGGTTCTCTTATTAGATAAAACATATTCATTAGCGCTGTAGATATTTTAATAATGATTTTATATGGCTGAATAATGCTACACATTTAAGAAGACTAGGCAGCTTTTTAACTATGAAATAGTGTGGACATATGAAATATTGGAATACAAGAAAAAATGCAATACCACAACTCTAATAAACTGTTGCTTTTAGTTAGCTACTATCTTTATTTTGGCCTTTTAGGTTTTGAAAATATTTATGTATAAACGATGTGCATATATATGCGACTACGTGAGTTAATGCATACTACGTGCATGCAGAATCCCAGGGAAGCCAGATGAATGTGTTTTATGTCCTGGAACTGGAGTTACAAACAGTTGTGAGGCCCTGTGTGGGTGCTGGGATCTGAACCTGGGACCTCTTCTAGAGCAGCTGGTGCCCCCGAGAGCCATGTGAAAGGCTTTGTATAGTTAGTTGTATTATCTGTATTCGGTGACCTATTCAGTGTGTCACACATACATTTACAGTGGTAAAGATAATGAAAATAGCTTAAAGGTATATGGCAACTTGCTTAAACCTTGCTGTTTCCTTTTACTTTTTAAATATCCTATTAAATTATCCTTACTATATAATAAGGTACCAAATACCATATACATATATATGTTTATACATACTTTTAAACCCTATTTAGATGATTTTATTAAGAAGCATAGTTAACAAAATAAAACTTGTAGTAGTTTTTATAGTTCTTGTTACAGATAGAAAAACTATATATTTTGTAGACTATATAATTTATATTTTATGTATATAATGTTTATTTACATTGTATATAATATACACAATATATACAGTATATAATAATATATTCTATACTGTATATATCTTGTATATGATTCATATGTACAATATAATATAATGTGTAAAATATTGTATTTAATGTATATATTTATGTACATAATAAATTATATACATTTAGATTGATCAGCAATATAGAAAACAGACTACCACTAAAGTATAATTTTAAGAAACTATTTTTTAATACTACATTATTATTTTATTTTGTTTTGTTTTAAACTGGCAGTTTTGGTAGAATACATCCAATTGAAATATTCTTACAGATAGACAAAATGTAGTAAGATATCCAAGAAGTTTTGGGTGGAATTTAACAGGAAGGGAGAGGATAAGAAAGAGTTCTCTTGGGTGTGGGGTGGGATACAGAAAGGTTTTTTAAAAAATATTTTTCCTACATTTTGGATTCTGGTTTTAAAAACTTGATTTTTATTCCTGTACTATGACTCTGTTTGGAAAAACAATTCTTACCATCTGCCATTTCAATAAAATGTTTACTAGTTTTGTCCCAGGGTACACTCACTTCTTTGAGTCAGATAAGGGATCTTGTGAAGTTTAATCTCCCCGTGCTGTCACCAGAAGTCAGTGACCAGAGAGCCTACTGAGGAGACTGTTTTTGAATCGAAAGCTCAACTTTGGAGATTACAGCCAAGTTTTTGCTGTTGTTTGTTTGTTTTTGTTTTTTGTTTGTTTTAGGTCACATAATTTCTGATGCTCAGAAGTCCTGAGAATCCAATGGTCTTTTGCCATTTGGCTACTGGTAAATTAGAACCTGTGATACACCTGCTTTGTAATCAGCACTTTGTAATCATCGTGCGTGTACACATGCATGTGTTCGAGCACATGCACAGGGGGTGCTTATGTGTGTATGTGCCTATATGTATGTGGGCAAAAAGCAAAGGCACCTGAGTTACATTATCATCTAAATAATGCAGGAGCAAGGGAGACACTGTAGCTCAGTTGTAACTGTTGCCTTTGCAATGCTTTGGAACTGAAACATCAACAAAGGCCATGGGTTAGAGATCTGGTCTACCGCATGGTACTGTTGGAAAGTGCTGGAAGCTTTAAGAGGTGGGAGCTTAGCAGGGCTTTAGGTCACTGAGGATGTATCTTGGGGAGGGGGTGGCTGTGGGACTCGAGTCTCTTCCTCTTTCTCTGCTCTGCTTCCTGACTACAAGCTATGTAGCTGGTGGTTGCTCTCTGCTCCCTACCATGATGTGGTCTTGCCACAGGTCTCAGAGCAATAATGGGCTAATTGATCAGACCCAGAAAGTTCCAAAACCATGAGGCAAAAATCATTCATTTCTCTTTGTAATTGCTTATTTCAAGTATCCGGAGTAACTTCAGAAAGCTGACTAGCATAGATAGCCTGGAAGGCCTGCGTTTTTCTCTACCCAGGACTGTGTGTGCGGTTACTGGTTCTGCTACTTAAAGCTAAGCAAAGATGAATATCAATTAAAGGGGGAAACATTTTCTGTGTGGGCATATTTGTGTTCAGCAGTTAAAATAGGTCTGGTGGCACAGCAAATGGCATGCAGGTCTGAGTGTTTCTGCTTTTACAGATTGACAGGATTACTGCTTGCAGATAAACTAGAATATCCAGGGAAGAGGAGATGGAGAGATGGCTTGGCGGTTAAGAGCATATACCGCTCTTGCAGAGGAACTGTCTGATCCCAAGCATCCAATCAGCTTTGATTCTAATTCCAGGGGGATCCAATGACTCTGGCCTCTGCAGGCCCCACATTCACATGCACATACTTCCATACACATAGCTTTAAAAATGAATATGAAAATGGATGCAAGAGTGGCAAGAATGGTTGATAGGACTGTACCTGGAAGAGAGTTCACTCGCTCACTCACACGTGGCTGATCAGGCTATAGAGACTGGACGACACAGAGCCAGGACTCATGGGGCACAGTTCTCACTCAAATGACTACACGTATGAATGCACTTAATACACAAAACTTTACATTTTACAGTGGTTCAGATGACAAATCTCATGATCTGTGGATTCTGCCACAGTCATAAGCTAGAGGGCTTGAAAATAATGGTGTATTTCAGAACATTGCAGACAACTCATGACAAACCAGTCTTTGGAACTTTATCCATTTTTATGGTGTGCATTTTATAGCAAAATTTAAAAATATAAGATCTTTCCTAGTTGCAAGATTTAGTTTCATTTCTTATTTTTATTCCTAAGTTTGGCCATTGACATTAGTTATTAAGCTCTATAAATATTCAAAATACAAATTTCTGGGCTGTGCTCCAGAACCACTGAAGCATGGTCTCCAGGAATGGTAGCCAGAATTTAGTATTTTAACAGGTGCTTCGATGAGCCTTAGGCAGCAAAAGGATACTCACTCCTTAAGTTTCTCCCTCTTTGTTTGGATCTGCTGCAGCTCTAGAAAAGTGTCCTGCTAGTTACGTTTCTCACTGCAGTGGCGTAATTCTGGATATAAAGAAATGAGAAGGGAAAAGGGTTGTGTGGTTTGTGGGACTTCATTTTTTATGATGGATTACAGAGAGTAGAGCAGTTCACACCATGACTGCTAGAAAATAGAGAACAAATGGGTGTGGGCAGGGGCCGTGCTGGAGAGAGCCTGCAAATGTTTCCCGGCGCAGTGACCCATGTCCTTCAGCAAGGCCTATCTCCTTTTCACTGTCTTTCAATAAGGACATCAAACTGTAAATCTGTAAAGAAATGAAGTCATTAGGTCAAAGTCCTCATGACATAGTTGCCTATATAAATGCCCTCCTAGACACACCAAGGGTGTGCAAACACACTCATAGATGTACCCAGAGGGGCACAAATGCCTTCAATAGATACACCAAGAGGGGAGCAAATGCCTTTATAGACATTCCAGAAGTGTACTTTTCTAATTTTCTGGGTATGTCTGAATCCAGCCACTTTACAGTTTAACTGTCTGTCACAAGGAAAAGTGGATTTAGATTTTATTCTTTTAGCAAAGAGGCTGCAAAAAACAGCCTTAGGGAACACAATACTTTTTTTAAAAAAAAGGATTTATTTTATTTTTATTTGTATGTATATGCATTTGTCTGTGTTTGAATATATGTACATATGAGTGTAAGTCCTAGCAAAGTTCAGAACAGGGACCCCTTGGAGCTGGAGTTAGAGATGGTTGTGAATAGCCTTATGTGGTTATTGTGAACCAAATTTAGGTCCTGTGCAAGAATGGTATATACTGTTAACTAATGAGCCATCTCTGCAGCCCAATATTTCATCACATTGATAATTAATAAAAAGATACAGTGTTTTGTAAAAGAGGGTGAAGGAACACGAATAATACACATGGAATTGTTGTCATCCTTGAGGAAAGCTTAGTGTCAGGGTTTGTTTGACTCATATAAGCAAGGATATTTCTGATTCTTCAAGCACTGTGGGGCAGCTAACACATACAGTACTATTAAGTGTTAAAGTACCGTGATGTCAACCTTACTTTAAAGCCTCAACATGACTGCTTGTATTGACTTGTTACCATAAGTATTATACAGGCATGCCATGGTACTGTAGTTATTCCTCAAGAGCCTTTCATAGAATGTGGAAAAGCTGCAGAAGCAGAACCTTCGCTACCCCGGCGGCAGAGGAGGAAACGGTTCTTAGTCTAGACGCCAGTTCAAGAGGCTTGTGAGCAGCTTTGCCTCAGCAGATCATAGGCCAGCAGGAGCGACTCGGAAAGAACTCTGAGAAGGGATTTCCTACCAGAACAGGCTTTCAGGCTTCACATGGATGGAACTAGTCACCTCTCGGATTTTTATTCACTTGGCTTCTGGGAGTTGTGTATGTCTAGCCTTTGCATTTCACTTCCCGAAAACCTTTTCTTCTCCATGAAAATGTTTTGCCAACCAAGTATTCTGCCAATCCCAGGACTCCAGAGCACAGCTCCCTGTGGCAAGTGAGGGATTACTGTAATCATCTTAGTCATGAGCGCTAGCATCATACACTCACTCTTCAGTGCCTTAGGAAGATTTGACAAGTAGCCAAAAGCACTTGCGTAACTGTGGCAAGGCGGTGAGGTACTGGTGGCGCAGTACATCCACATCTCAGCTCTCTTTCTTAGTCAAGCACTCAGTGCAGAGAGGATGCGCCTAATCCTGAAGACACTAGATGCATGAGGGTGGGGGGATACCGAGGGTGGGGAGGACACTTTCTCAGCTCTCTCAGAGGAGAAGAGAGGGGGAGGGACTCTCTGAGGGGAAAAAAGGGGGGCAGTTTTGGGATGTGGATAAATAAATAAATAAATAATTCACAAGTGTTTACATGTGTGTGTGTGTGTGTGTGTGTGTGAGAGAGAGAGAGAGAGAGAGAGAGAGAGAGAGAGAGAGAGAGAGAGAGAGAGAGAGAAAGAGAAAGAGAAAGGACAGAAAAAGAACAGAGAAAGCCAGGAGCTGTGCTTTCCCGTGGAAGACTGTGATGAAGGTAAAGTAGCGGGAGCTGAACCCTGTGGATGAACTTCTGGGTTCTTGTAGCTGAGAAACAGAAACCAGAAACAGAAAGAAACCTGTAGAATCTCTAAAAGGCGTCTCATCAACATTTCTCAATGACAGAAGCAGATAAAATGTAGTCCCAAATGAGGTGCAGCATACGATAACCACAATGAATGAGAGCAGCTCCCACCCAATTTTCCGTGGACAATGCTTTAAAGAAATTAAGAGTTACGGGAGGGGTACCAAGTGTGGATTCTGACCAGCTACCTTCAAACTTAGATGGGTGAAGACTTGAAGCCAGGAATACTGGATAAAAGAAAAGACATTGGCCCTCTTTAGCACCTTGTACTGTAGAATAATTTATTATGTTACATTTGACCATTTGATGATGATGATGATATGTGTGTGTGCGAGCGCGCTTGAGCTATGTATGTGTATATTGGGTGTATATTGTGTATGTGTGTGTATATGTGTGTATGTGTCTGTGCTTTGTGTGTGTCTGTGCATGTGCTGTGTATGTGGTGTGTGTGTGTGTGGTTTAATCATACCTATAGAAAGGTGAGTGTTTCCCTGAACAAAATATTTGAGAAGTAGGGTAAGATGGTGGGAATATATCTGTGAAAAACATACCTTGTGGCAGGGGTCAATGCATGCTTTAGAACTGGATAATTTCCAAGAATTACCAACTTGTTACAAATTTTGTTTTTTAAGGCTGTCTTTGAAACTATCAGAAGCCATATCAATTTTTAGTTTTGCACATTTTCTTTTTATTGCAGTGGTGCAGTGTGCTTGCTGTTAAGGGTCTGTGTGAAAATACCAGCGGGAGGGTGGTTTTTCTCTCGAACTGATTAGAACTGTGTGGCGCTGCTGTGATGATTTCCCCCGTGTTTCCTTTGGCTGCAGATAATACCACAAAGCTCACTCGATGACGCACATGAGCAGCTGATAGCAGCTGACACATGTGAACTTAAGCCAAGTGTGTGTTATCAGAAAACAACCTAAAAGCCCCAGAAAACTCCCCACTGTCTGACCTGAAAACACTCCTTTTATAATCTTTTAATAACACAGTAGATGGTAGTTTTAATTTTGCACACTGTAACACTTGTAGCGACCTGTGAAGTGGGACTGAAGGCATGATCTCTATGGGCTGTGAGCACAAGGTAGCACATAAGTACAGTGCACTCCCCATTAGCATAGTAACAGAACTATATGAAATTACTATCCTTCATTTGTCTTTATGATTAGGTATTAAACAGCCTGTTTAGTTTTTAATTAACATCTTATTTAAAGGTAAACATTGGTAGAATTAAGAAACAAATACCATAGATCCCTGCTTTAGAAAAGCACTTCAGTCATTACGTTATGTGTATTATTTACTTTGATGCTTTAAACTCGTCTGCTCATACCATTATTTCTTAATTTTCCCTACCTAGAAGCTCTCATTACTTTATATTTCTCTATCCACATTTTTTTCTCCTTCCTTCCTTCTGGTGAAGGTTTTGATGAAACTGTTTTGGTGCCTTTTCTTGGTTAAATTCCATGTTTGTTATGATTATTCAAACATAATCCAGCACTGAGCCACAGTGAATTAGGATCATCTTTCTTGTAGGGCTTTTTATTTTTTCTGTATGCCCATTATTAATTTATTCTGAGACATCCCATAGGACAGACTTAGGGTAGCCTTTCATTCTAATGTGCTCACACACAGGGGGAGCGTTGTTTGAGGCTCCTTTGAGGGAGCCCGCTGCAGGAAGCAGTGATTGCTACCAGTTGCTGCTCTTAATGTAAGCCCCAAGTGTGTGTATGCTGGTGTTGCTTCCAGCCCATGGCTGCATTTCGTAGGGTGTTAGGGTCCATTCTTGCTGCAATACCAACAAGCAGGCTTTACTGTGAAAGTTTCTATTAGCCTGGGCCAAAACCTTTTTCATACCTGTCTTGTTGTCTTGAGAATTCCTGCTCACTCCTTCTGTGGGAGGGATATCTCATCTGCTTCACAGTCTGAGGGAACTTCATGCCTAATTCCGGACCGGTCTCTTGATCTTTCAGTAATTTCCGCTAATGAAACGCTTGTAGAACCAAACCCATCTTGAGATCTACTTCTCAGAAGACAGATGTGGGCCAAAGGTACTGAGAGAGATCTGAGACGACAAGCAGGGAGGGGTGCTGGTGCTGGTGCTGGTGGTAGTGGTGGTGGTGGTGGTGGTGGTGGTGGTGATGGTGGTGGTGGTGGTGATGGTGGTGGTGGTGGTGGTGGTGGTGGTAGTGGTGGTGGTGGTGGTGGTGGTGGTGGTGATAGTGGTGGTGGTGGTGGTGGTGGTGGTGGTGGTGATGGTGGTAATGGTGGTGGTGGTGGTGGTGGAGGTGAGACTCAATTTGAGGGCCAGAGTCACTTTTAGTAACTTACAAGGAAGGTTACAGCTGAGAAACAGATGTAATATTTTAGGGATAAAGTCACAAAGCATTTGAGACATTTTAAAATTAAGACAGATCCTGGGACCCTGAAACAGGGGACAAAGATATCCAGGAAAATGTCCTTGACAGGTGGATCATGGATTTCCTACAGCCTTGGACCTGACAGGGATAGATACTTCCTCCACTTGGGAGACTGTCACCTTAGGAAAGCTTCCAGCCCTCTCTTGGTCACCTGGCTGATAAGGAGGACTAAGGACTCATGGCGTCACTGCTTATGGCTGGAATTGATAAAAAGAGGAACGAATGAGCATGCATCCGTGGGGCAGGGCTTGGTTAGAATTTTTTTCCTATATATTCGAGCTTTTAGAATCTTTTAATAACACAGTAGATGGTTGTTTAATTTCATGTACTCAAACACTTGTCGTGAAATGTGAAGTGAGACTGAAGGCATGTTCTTTATGGGCTGTGAGCACAAGATAGCACATAGGTATAACACACTCCCCATTAACATAGGGCTTTTAAAATTTTACAGAAAGATTACTGCTGATATGTCTTATAGAGGGTCTCTTTGGGGGTGCAAATGATAGTGGCACTGACTTTGAAGAAATAATTTGCTACAGTAAACAATTTATACAATTTAAAAGAACTGTTATGGTGTGAGGAGTAGTTGTATCTGGTTTTAATTCAGCACATAAAGCAAGTGATGTTGTGTATCGCAGTATGTTTCTTTGTTAATGACTTTAGCAATTTATTGAAGCATGAATACTATTTATGTATACAGCCTACTAGAATCCCATTTCCAATTTTGTTTGTATTTATATTTATATTGATAGCATTTGGAAATGAATGAGCATATTGGACCCTTTGTGCGTATGTAAGGCTCTACTGGGGAAAATGAAATACTATAAACTATGTGGGACCAAACCCCAGCAGCACAAAGCCAGTTGGGCTAAGTGCTGTCTAGTAGTGGTTACTGTCATGCAGGCTTTACAGTACTATGTGATGATGAACTTAAATAGCCGAGCCCCTCTAAAGGCAGTGTTGACCTCTGAGCAAATACAGTCATGGACCCAAGAGAGACAGCAAATTAATCACCAAGAGTTGAGCAAGGAGATGAGTTTTTCTGATCAAATACTGATGACTTTTTGACTCTCTTTGGGAACATGTAAGCACCTAAGTCTTTAGGATCTAAATTGGGGTAATTCACAAGTGTGATATTGCCAGTCTGTTAAGAGAGGCAGAAATTATGCAATGCTTTTAGAGGCAATTTCAAGAGGAGCCTACTGGAAAGTAGACAGGGATCACACCATTATGATAATGACTTTTATTTTATTATGGTAGAGCAGTAATTGATTCCACAGTGATGGAACAAAACCACCTTTCCAGAAATCCCTTTGTCTTTCTAGGAAGAGCCAGAGGTGGCAGGGTTTCTTACTTTTTAGTCTTGTTGACTTAATTACTCATTTATAAAGTATTTCCCCTAGTAAGTTTGTGGAAAATATCATATGACTCAAGACGAAAACAAAAATTATGGAATCTCTGATTTCCTTCAACAACCAATATGAGTCTAAGCACAGCCATTCCTGGCTTTGCTTGCTACTGGGATGTTTGCAGGGATGGTGTATGTAGTATAACATGCTCTCTTGCTTCTCAATACATTACTCTTTCAAGGTTCTCAAATATGATTCCTGTCACTATCCCTTTATCTCATTATTGCGATAAAATCAATGCTACAAAAGTGGACATAGAACTTTGTAGAATAAGTGCATGCAACATACACATACATACCATACACACATAATACACATATACACATGCATACACACATTCACACAATACATATAATACATACACACACACCCCACACACACACCCCTTAATTGAGTCTATGTCTCTTAACTGTTCTCTGTCTCTGGTAGTTTTTAGCTATGATTTTCCTGAGATAAAGCATGAGGATATTTTGCAGTATTTTTGATGTGAGAAAAGGCTAAATGTAACCCTATGTGAATCTTTAATTCATAATAACTGATGAAAAAAGAAAGACAATTGAAACTTATAATGGTAACCATAAAAGATCTGTTAATAGCTTAAGAATATTTCAAAATGTTGTATCATTGATAAAGTGAATCAGGGTATCCCAACGGATGTAGCGAATTAGTTGTTTTCAGTGTTGAAACCTCCTTTTAGTATTCTATGAGAAAGTGGGCTCTTAGGAGGCATGCTCCCCTTGGGACTTCCTACTCTCCTTTTCCCCCTTTGGTGAAATTCTGTCTTAAGGAGCAAATTTTATGCTGTATTTTATGCTCTTTTTAACTGAAAAAGTACGTGTTTTGAAAAAACGTTTTTGTTTATGTGTGTATACAAGTGTGTCGTATGCGTGTGTATGTGTGTAGTGTGGGTGTTCGTATGTGTGTGTGCACACGGCCGAAAGCATGAGCATTAGATCCCTGGAGCTGGGGTTACAGGAAGTTTTGATCTGCCTAATGTGATTTCTGAGAACCAAACTTGGGCTCTCTGTAAGAGTAGTAAGCGCTCTTTGCCATGGACCCATCCTCCAGCCCTCCAAACATCTATTTTAAAGACAAACTTAGAAGCAATGCTGTCGTTGCTGAGCTGTAAAATGGAGGGTGCACGGCTTACTTGTAGTTATGCTCTCTCTTGGCCACACAGTAAACACTCTCTGATCTGAGCCCCAGGAACCTCAGTGTGTAAATGGACCCAGCGGTCTTACTGCAATGAGCATTTTGGTGTAGGCCCTCTGGGCTGGGGCCCACGATTCCCTACTTGTGATGAGCTTCCAGGCACTGCTAGGCCTTATCTGTGGACCACCATTTGAGGATTGCATCAGTGACTTTTTTCTTGCTGTGATAAAGCACCTTGACCAAAGTGACTTTTATAGAAGCAAGAGTTTGTTAAGAGTATATAGTGCCAGAGGTTAGAGTTCACAATGTGACAGCACAGCAGCTGGAAGCATCTTCAACTGCAAGCACAAAGCAGCAGAGAGTACAATATCATGGCTCTTTAAGCTCTCAGAACCCCCTCTGACACACTTACTGCAATAAGTAACACTATCTAAGCACCCCCAAACAGTGTCAGCAGCTAGGACTAAGGGGTCAGATGCTGGAGATCTTGGAGATGATTATTCTCAAAATACCACAAATGTTGAGCAGAGATGCTTTAAAGCTTACCAGTCCATAGACTCAAACAATAACCATAGAGATTTAGTGAGGCCCAGTATAGCTCTATTTGTCTGTCTGTCTGTCTGTCTGTCTGTCTGTCTGTCTGCCTGCCTGCCTGCCTGCCTGCCTCTCTGCCTGTCTAATCTATCATCTATCTACCTATCTATATATCCTAACCTCCCTCCCTCCCTCTCTCCTCCTTCCCTCTCTTCCTCCCCCTCCCTCCCTTCCCCTCCCTCTCTTCTTCTCCCCCTCCCCCTCTCTCCCTCCCCTTCTAATCAGAGAACTCTAGATAGTCTTGAACTTGTTTGTAGGCTGGACTGGCCAAGCTCACAGAGATCCACCTCTGTCTTTCCAGTGCGAGGATTTAAGGCATGTGCCACTACCTCTGGCTGTTTGGCTGAGATTTAAGATTCATTGTATCTAACCCAAAATCCAACTATCTGCTAAGAGACTCAGTTTTATTCCATGAGGATTCTACAGACCAGAGTTTGGTATAACAAGGATGTGCCAGTTCTAACTGTGCACAGGGACCTCATCATAGGCACAATTGATGTCATCTCTCCAGCCTTATAATCTTTGTAGCTAATATGGAAACTGTTCTGTGGATTTACAACAGAGCCACCATCATGGGTCAGCGACAGCACCACTGGGCAAAGGCATTTGGTGCGTAAATCTGACAACTTGTGATTGATCCCTGGTGTGTATGAAGGTGGAAGAGGAGGACCGGCTCCACAAAGTTGTCCTCCGCCCTTCACATGTGCCATCTACCCACAATGCAATAAACTAGTGCAATAAAATAAAAAAGAAGAACCACCATGCATAAAGTTAGTAAAGTGTGTTGGAAATTTGAATGTGCACACCACCTCAGGAGTTACAGATAGTTATGCACTTCTGAATGTGGGTGCTGAGAACAGAGCTCAGGCCCACGCCAGGAGCTGTATGTGCTACTAACTGTTCAGCCATCTCTCTAGCTACTTCCTTTTCTATTGGTATCCCTTTGGTTTCTCTTGTCTTATCTCTCTAGCTATGACTCTATTGACAGCACTGAATAAGAGTGGAAAAAGTGGACACTCTTTAGTCGTTCCTAATTTCAGGGAAAACATTTAGACTTTCACTCCATTTAGTATAATGTCTGTAGGTTTGTTGTATTTGGGCTGTGCTTTCTGAGGTATGTTTTTTTTCTAGTCCTGGGTCTTTATGATGAACTGATGTTGGATTTTGTCAAACTGATCTCTCTGTAATATGTAAATTTCAAGTTGGAGGATCTGAATATTTTAAAGTGACACACTAGGAACTTGGAGGATCTAGCACAGCCTGTAAGCTCTTGCTTTAGATGACATGACTGCTACAGCTTCTGGGAGAGCTTTTTGGCAGGACTCGCTAGCGGGCTTTGCTGTCTGGAATAAAATAATATTGATTTATTAAAAGTTCTCTAAAAGTTTCACATACTTTGTAAGTAGAGAATCCTGTCATTTTGATCGATAACTTATCATGAAGAAGAGCTTAGAATGGATTAAAAAGATTCTGAAAAATCCTTTTATAAATCTGCGATTTTGGTGTCTGTGTAAAAATATTTTAGGTTATATAAAATGCAAAAATAACAATTTCCATATCTTCTTCTTTCCTCTTTTCTAACATTATTATTGGACAGAAATGTCTCAATGATTATGTTATTACTTACTGAATAAAATTAATTGAAAGTTGACACATAAATAAAATTGCTATTCATGAAATCAATACTTATGATTTTCATATTGGAGTGTTTCTGCTAAATCTTACATGTAGAAGACTTGGTCTTCAGTTGTTGGTGCTATTGACACATGATTGGGTTAACTTCATCAATAGACTCATTTATTGGTAAGTTCATACTATAGAGAGGTGGGGCCTATGAGGCCTAGGTGGAAGAAGTAGGTTACTAGGAGCATGTCCTTACAGACCCTCCCTTCCCCCCTCCCTCTCTCCCTCTCTCCCTCCCTCCCTCCCTCCCTCCCTTCTGCCTGCCTGCCTGCCTCATCAAGATTCAAACTTTGCATAAAGTTTACTGGACCATGGAGTCAATTGTGAATGAGAAGACTTAGCCATCAAAGACAGGTGGCTTCCAGGAAAAAAGTGCAAGCACTGAAAATGAGTTCTGTATATGATAAACATGTAATTTCAAATCAGTACAATAAAAGTTAATTATTCTGTTAAAGGTAACTCTCTATTCACTCAAGACAAATTAATAAAGGAAATTATTGGTCAATTTATATATATTTATAATTGTTTATGCTAAAATCAACATATACAGTTAAAATGACTTACAAGCTAAGAAAACATTACATAATATATTGGAGAGTCATGTTTAAGCCCATTGTATGATAATGAGATACATCATTAATGGAGCCTATTATAACTTCCCTTCATAAATGATGAGTGACTTAAGCATAGAGGCCACAGAGGAAATAAATACAAAGCTACATCAAAGAAATGACTTGAAATGAATACAGATCAGGTATGAGTTGGCTATTCCTGTGTAACAAAACTTCCATAAATTCAGTGACTGAAACAGTAACTGTTCTAGCTTTTGGTAGTCTGGGGGTGCCTGCAGGGGCATGATCTGAATTGGCCTGGCTCTTGCTTTAATATGTAGGCTAGTGTCCAACTCTCTCTCAGGCTAAGTGAGAAAAGCTTTGGGTGAGAGAGTTTCTGCCTTTGTGTCTCACGCTATGCTAAGACTCCACGTGTTTCTTGTCCTTTTCCTTGGACAAATAGGATAACCCAAGGATGTACTTCTTGTGGCAATTATCAAAATTCCCATAGCCCAGTGGCCGAGTGCTTATTAAGCTGTTTATGCCATTTCTCCTAACATCTCATTGGCCAAAGCAAAAGGCACGGCCAGATTCAGATATAATCAACTGTTTCTTTGACTTCTAGTAAGAGATTCTAAAAGGCCCAAGCACTAACACAGGCCGTGGTGTAGATCCAGTGTTGTTAGTACAGTCTACTATGCTACCTTGTACATAGGGGCTAGGCAAGGTGCTCTGCATTCTATAGCATATAGCATTGCCAAGAGTGTTGAGGATGGGCAGCCCCATACAATGTTGTTCATGGGAGTTTAAATCTATGGTAACCAGTTATAAGAGCTAATTACAGAGTATATTTCAAAATTCTCTTATTTTTGACCTAACACCTCAATTTTAAAGAACTTTCCAGAGAAAAATAATCAACCAAGAAAGTAAACTTTGTAAAAGCATAAACCAAGCTGATAGAGTCCCTTGCATGTGGAGGCTATAAGGATTTGGCCTTTTAATTTACTTTTATATTTAATTGTATAACTTTTGATTGGTTGGCTGGTACTTTGGTCTATTATAATCATTTATCAGTGTGAGGCTACTAATTACAAGCTAATCTTACAGGTTGAATATCTCTTCTCTTAAATTCTCAGGGATAGAGTGTTTTAGATTGGAAATTTTCATTTAATTTTGGGATAGGACCCAAGTCTAAACAAGAAACTCATTAATGTTTTCAATAAACCTAATACATGTAGGTTAAGGTGGTTTAAACAATATTTAAAGTAACTGCTTATTAAACAGTTGCATGCTGTGAAATATTCCACTGGCCACACCGTTTGGAGACACAAGTTCCAGATTTGGGGGCATTTTGAACTTAGGAGTTCAGATGGAGGATGCTGTGTGACAATATAAACTATATTTTGGGAATATGCTAAGCTCCATCAACATAAAGTTGGTTAAAAATAAATGACACCAGGCGTTCAATGGGATGCTGAAACCTCTGGAGTGATGTTTGATTTGGTATCACACATCCATGGCATCCTGTGTGGGGTTGTTTTTATGAGACAAATGGCACAAACGATTGCATGTGCATTTAACATGTACAAAAAGCCTTAATACTTCTATCTCAGTAGAAGACTGTAGGTGCATTTGTTTCCTTACTGTGAGTTAATATATATATATATATATATATATATATATATAGTTTTCTCACTTGGGCCTTTCAGCTTGTTAACCTTTTTGAGATCTGTGGATTGTATTCTGCACTTTGTTGGCTAACATCCACTTATTAGTGAGTGCATACCATGCATGTCCTTTTGGGTCTGAGTTACCTCACTCAGGATGGTATTTTCTTTCCCCCCTCTTTTATTGGATATTTTCTTTATTTACATTTCAAATGTTATCCCCTTTCCAGATCTCCCCTTTGGAAACTCCCTATCCCATCCTCCTCCCCTTGCCTCTATGAGGGTGCTCCCCCCCCATCCACTCCTACCTTCCCGCTCTGGCATTTCCTTACACTGGGGCATCGAACCCCCTCTGTTCCCACTGATATTCAACAAGGCCATCCTCTGCCACTTATGCCACCAGAACCATGGGTCTCTCCATGTGTACTCTTTGGTTGGTAGTCCAGTTTCCAGGAGCTCCGGGGGTGGTGGTCTGGCCGGTTGACAGTGTTGCTCCCCTTCATGAGGCTGCAAACCCCCTCAGCTCCTTTAGTCCCTTCTCCAACTCCTCCACTGGGGACCCCATGCTCAGTCCTATGGTTGTCTGCGAGCATCCTCCTCTGTACTTCTCAGGCTCGGCCAGAGCCTCTCAGGAGGCAGCCATATCAGGCTCCCGTCAGCAAGCACTTGGCTGCAAAACCCATCCTCATGGAGATGGGCAGAGGAGGTATGGGATGTGGAACAGTCAGAGGGTGGTCCGGGAGGGGATAAAATCTGGACTGTAAAAAAAGATTAAATAAAATTAAAAATCCTTTTCCTAAAGTTTAATACATTTAACTATGTTTTAAATTACCATGGAAGGTTGAATTTACATAAAATTTACATTGAATTAAATTGAATTCACATTTTAAAAGTTACCTTGACTTCATTACAATTGGATTTATGAAAATATATGGGTAGCAATATTTTACAAAGTCAAAACATTTTTGTGGAAAATACCCCCAGTTCTTAAAGACTTCCCAAGGTACCATCACAGATAACACACGAGTTACACATCCTAGATGATCTATAACATATGTAGATAACACAGATAACACATGCGTTATTTATCATAGATGTGTAGAAGAGCGTTATCTTTGTGAGACTCATAAAGGAAACTGAACTGGATACTGGTGTTGGAGAGCGTGGGTCCTTTTAAGCTGGGCTTGTATACACGCACATCATCCATGTATACACGCACATCCAGCCATGGCTTTCAGAGTATGCAGCACTTGGTTCTGTGAGAGGAGAAAACATATTAGGGTTTGTTCATGTTATCTGGGGAAGTAGAAGGATGTTGTGGAGGAGGGTCATGCTCACCAGGCCATTTTATGTGATTGTTATCTCCCACACATGACATGAGCAAGGATGGCATCACTAGTCACGTTAATGTGGGTAGGGGAAAGCACCCAAGCTTTCCACCCTAGCATCCTAAGGAACGCTGAGAGCCTGAGAAACAGCCTTCCCCAGGGAAGAACACATCGACTGGTTATCCAATACCCAGCCGTCAGTCCTGGAAACATACGCACACATGTAACAGTATACGGTCTGAGAAGCTCTTATAGATCAACAATAATAGGCTATGAATTTGAAAGAGAGCAATGGAGCCACATGGCTGAGGCTGAAGGGAGACCACGTAATGAGTAATGGAGCATCATTAGAAGTAAATATATATATATATATATATATCATATTTAGCTAATGAGTCTCCTTTGTCACATGACTTTGTTAAAGGTGCCTCTTCTTGACATGGTCATTAATGAACTAAATGTAAGGACAACGTCTCTCTTTTAATTCAGAAGCTATGAATGAGCAAGCAGTGCCTTGAAAATTCTCTAAGAACAACTTGCCTTATTGTATGCTCCAAGAGTCTATTGGGTTTTGTTTGATGAATACAAAGTTAGGAAATTATTTTAGATTTCCATCATTGCTCATATTTAAATAAAGCCCCAACATGGCAAAAAGTTATTTTATTTTTTCAAAGTAATGAAAGACTATTGAGGTAGGGGTGAAAGAGAGGCAATAAAGAGCCTTAAATTGTTTTATCAAAAGGTTCATAATTTAATTGATATTTTGTAGACCTGAAAACCTTTCTTTGTGAAGTGTGATCTATGTAGCCATTGTTATACTGTGGCCACTGTGGCTGGAATGTAATTATATTCCAACTGGAAGGTAAGAGAGATAGACCACATGCATCTCTGAAGCTCTGATTTCACACACTTTGTGTTTTTAAACTTCACATAAAGTTGGATTGGAAATATTTTACATTACAAAGCAATACAGAAAGATTTAAATTTGTTTTGTTCCTACTGGACATAAATGAAGAAATCAAGATTGAGAATATATGTCTGTATCAGTCAGCTTGCTATTGCTGCAACAGAATCGCTGAGAGAAGCAAATGAAGGGACGAAAACCTATTTGGGTTAGAACTTCAGGTGTTTCAGTAGATGGCCGCTTGTCTTAATGTTTCTAGGCGCTTGTGAAGGAAAGTATCGTCCAGGAGTGTGTGTTATGTTAGAGCTGCTCACTCTGTGGTGTCTAAGAAGTAAAAGGGGAGAAAGAAGGGATGAGCCTCAATGTACCTTTCAAGGACACCCTCCTCTGACAGGGTCTATCTCCTAGAGCTTCTGCCACACGAAATAACTTCACTACCTGAGGATCACAGCTGCAGCACAGTTTGTTTTGGGGAAGGGACAGTGGCAGTTACAATTTAACAACATATGCTCTAGCTTTCTCATTATTTGTTTAAACACTTTTTAAATGATTTCCTTATTCTCACTTTATGTGCATTGGTGTTTGCTTGCATGCATGTCTGTGTGAGGATATCAGATCCCCTGGAACTGGAGTTACAGACAGTCATAAGTTGACATGTGGTTGCTGGGAGTTGAACCTGGGTCCTCTGGAAGAACATCCAGTGCTCTTAACATCTGAGCCATCTCTCCAGTCCTTTCTAGCTCTCCCATGATTAACACCCAATGTGTTACAGATTTTACAAAATATTTTGCTTAGCACAACACAGTGCAGTACAGACATTGGTACCATTTCTCAGATGAAGGAACAGATACTCAAATATTGCTTTAATTTGTATGTTTTTATTATTTTGAATATGTCTCAGTAGGGCCAGAGAAGTAGTTCAGAGGTGATAAACACTAACTGCTCTTCCAGAGGCTCTGGGATTGGTTCCCAGTGCTCAAATGGTGGCCCATGGCCGTCTGGATCTCCAATCCTAGGGCTCTGATGGGCTCTGTGGATACGCGGCACTTATGACGTGCACGGAAAATCATACAGGCAGAATCGTAACAATAAATAAATAAGTTGAAATTATGTGCATGTGTGTGCCTGTGTGTGATTATGTGCTCATGTGTGCAGGTGCCTGTAGCATACAGAAGAGGGTTTCAGATCCTCTGGAGATGGAATTGTAAGTGGTTGGGATCTGCTTGGCATGTGTACCAGAAGGGAACACAGGTCCTGTGTAAAAGCAGGAACTACTGTTAATGCAGAGCCATCTTTTTATCCCCACTTAGAGGGTTTTGTCCAAGATGGACTATGTGCCTGTCTCCTCATAGGCTTGCTTCCATGTTCATCCTGGAAGCACTTTCTACCTGACCAAGTCTCCCTCTTACTGTTACAGTCCCCTATAAGTGAGCATACTTCAAACCAGAAAAACCACAGCATATAACTGATAGTATTTTAAAAGAATTGCTATTCTTAGAACCAACTGGTCTCTACACAGCAGCCTTGTGTATGGATATAGCTGGTAACGATAAAGTCTAATCAGTAAAGCTCATAAGAGCATGGATGTCTTATTTAGTAATTTGCATGATTGCTGTGCTGAGTGTCTGCATGTGTGGGGAAATAATTTGTTTTATGTGGTTTTCTTCTATAGTGAGTTTTAATAAATAATGTACTTGTAGCTTTAAGACTTATCAAGACCTGTAACTTGAACACTGTGCATAAATGTTACTTATTTTTTCGATAATATTTTTGAGCTGGACTTTGTGTAGGGTCTTTCATTCCACTCAAGCATGGGATTTCCATATGTTCTGTATGATTGATGAAAACGCTCACTCAATTCTCTTACAACTGTCAGAGAGTCGAGTAGGGATTTATCGCCGAAGTTTGTTTGAGCTGCGTTTCTTTCCTGTGAATTGTGACCTGTTTAAAAACCTTCTTTGGACTCTCAAAAGTTGACTAGCTTAGGTGCTGTGGAGTCTGCGAACATATTTTATCAGTTGTAGCTCAAGTTTGTTCTGTAAGGATCATACCGCATCATAAGAAATAATAGATTGCAACTGTACTATATTCACATATATTAGACATTTATTCTAGACCTTTGAGCTATTTTATTGAATTAAAACTCATACTTAAGACATGGACCATTTCTTGTATCTATAATAATTTTAATTGGGAAAATTCCTGTTACTTCTACTGTTACACTAATCTCCAGTCTCAGGAATTTGAAACCTCCCTTACATTGCTGGGTTTTACTGAATGCTGAAGGTGTTAGAGTACTCACCCGGCACACATGCAGCTCTGGGTTGCATTTTCAATACTGAGAACAAAGAAAAATGAAACACACGAGCATTGGCCGCTTTAGTTATGAGAAGCCAGGTGCCAGAGCACAGGAAGAGTGACCTGAATACAGAAGTTAAAACAGTCACACTCCAAGTTTTAACATTTGCTTCTTATGTGGCTTTGTATAAGAGTAAGTCTTTTCTTCTTTGGATTATTTTCTCTCTTGCAAGGGAATAGAAACAGATTAAAATGGATTAAATGAGATAATATGCCAAAAGATTAAAATTTTGTGTCACTTAATAAATTATTTTTAAATATGTGTAATTATTACTACATAGTAAAGGCCTTCTTGATGTAGATTTATCAAAAATTTAAATATCTACCAAATCAAACAATTACCACACATTTAAATGGAAGGGAAGGTTTAGAAATTGTTATTTTTCTATTCTGTAAAGAAAAAAGAGAAATGTGCATTTCACACTGGATCCTGGTAGGACCCAGGAACTCAATAATACTAGAGTAGCAAGACAAGAGGAAGGCATAAATACTTCACTAAGTCCACACCCATTCCCTTCATACCGGAATCTTCACACGTTCAAGGAAATGACTGAGCTTTCTTCTTTAACGCTTTCTAGACAAAGAACAATGAAGTTGAGAGGCGATGTCAGGAAAGCTGGAACTCTGGGCTAGGATTGTAAATTCTAGGGACATTGCCAGGACACAGATGGAGGTAGGGTAGTGGAGTAAAAGCTCGTGGAGAGAGCTTATCTTAACACCATTAGTGGGCTGTGATGAGTCGTACTTTGTTTAAGGTCAGCCTGATCTACCTAGTGAGTTCCAGGGCAGCCAGAGCAACAAAGTGAGACTGTGTTTCAAATGGGATGATGACGACAATGACAATGATGGCAACGATGGCCATGGTGATAAAAACAATAACTACTACTAATAAATGTTTAATCTGGCTCATCTCAGGTCCAGTTTCCAGTTTGGCTAATTGTGGTGATGTGAATGAAGAACGTCCCCCTCTGGCTCACTTGGACCCCAGTTGTTGGCATCATTTGTGGAGGCTGTGGAACCCTTAAGTGGAGCCTTGCTAGAGGAGGTGTGTCACTGGGTGTAGTGGCTATTCCTGATTGTCAACCTGACTATATCTGGAATGAACTACAATCCAGAATTGGAAGGCTCACCTGTGATCCTGATCTTGAGGCTGGGAGATACAAGTTTCTGACCTGCATAGTGGCTGTGAATCCCAGGAGACTAAGGCAAGGAGATCTCTGAGTTCAAGGTCATCTGGGACAAATCAAGTCCCAGATCCAGGTGTGGTGGTATACACCTTTAATCTGGACAACACCTTCTGTTGGAGACCTACATAAGGATGTTGGAAGAAGGGAGTCTCTCTCTCTCTCTCTTCTTTGCTTGCTTGCCTTGTGGGACTGAGCAACTGCTAGATCCTCTCTATGACTTCCATTCACAGCTCCTGCTGACCATTGTTGGGGAGTTGGACTACAGACTTTAAGTCGTCAACAAACTCCCTTACTATATAGAGACTACCCATAAGTTTTGTGACTCTAGAGAACCCTGACTAATACACTGGGGGAAGGGTCTTGAGGGTTTAATGCCTCTCCCCATTTTCTGCTCACCCTCACTGCTCCCTTCATGTGAATGAAGATGCGATCCACTAGCTTCATTGGTTTTGTGGCATACCATGCCCTTCCTGCCAATATGCACCCTAGCCCTTTGAAGCTGTAAGCTAAAACAAATTCTCTTTTATAAATAACCTCAGAGACAAAAAAGTGATTAATACAGTATTTTTCAATCTTCTAGGAAATACTAGCCCCAACAGAAAATATCAGCAAAATAAATTTGCCAGTCTTAGCTAATTGCCTTAGTACACGGTGGCTCATCTTGAGTGTGAACTTAGCTGTGTTAGGAGACGCTTAGAGAATTAATAAAGCATTCTGGGTGTGTCTGTGAGGAAGTGTCCCACAATTATGTGCTTCATGGGCTTATGTACCCCCTAACTCCTATCTTATAGATCAAAGTAGCGGCTCTCACCCTATGACATCTAGGAGTCTTTTTCCTTCTAAAATTAATAAATAGAGGGAAATCCACCAATGATAGGATTCATTACTCTCTTGTAAGTGCAAACTCACCTCCAGTGATGACTTGTATTGACAGTACAGAGAATTTAAAAAACTATTCATGCAATTAGAGATTTGTTTTTTTTTTCAACATATTGGCAATATGTTCTTAAAAACCTTAGCTCAAAGTGGCTTAGACTCTACCATGGATCTTAAAATTGTATTTTGGAAAAAAAAAACTTCAAAGTGCTCTCTACACCAAAATTATCTCCAGACCAATCTTATGCTCACACACACCTTGTAAACATCAGTCTCCAGGTGGCGACAGATTGGTTGCCAATGGATTCATCTGTTCCACCGCTTCTCAAGTCTATTTTAAGATCACTATGCTATGTAGCTTGTCACACAGAGGAACAGCTGATGTCATTTCTAATGTTAGGGTCAAGTTATTCCTAAGTCAGAGGTCATTCTCAAGCCCGAGGCTTCAGACTCGGTGTGAAGCTATTTCTGAAGTACTTCATCTTCTGGTAAGTGGAAATTAGTAGAAACTATGAGCGAAATACACCGAACGTGAATAACTCAACTTCTTATAGAGATGTTATCAGGCAGGCTCTTGCAAGGCAGTTTTCCTAGAGACGTTAATTTTAACACAGATTAAGGTTCTAGAGCAATTCCAGATCTGTATCCTCGCTACACACTTACATAACTTTCTTGTCTCCCATCTTGCAGGGTCCACTATTGTTTACTTTATGTTATGCTTTTTTTTTTTTTTTTTAGCAATCATCACTATCTAACATATATTTCATCTCCTTATCTGTTCATTATCTGTCAATATCATCAGAATGTATACTCCTTGAGGCATGAACTGTCTTGTTCACTACAGTGCCTAAGAAAATACTTAGCACATCATATACACATAGTGGATATTTTGAATATTGGTAGTTTATTTTCTATTTACTTTTAAAAGTTATTTATTTATTCTTCTCTTTTATATTACATCCCAACTGTAGCTTCTCCTCCCTTCTCTCCTCCCAGTCTCTTCCCCACTCTCTCCCAGATCCATTTCTCCTTTGTTTCCCTTCAGAAAAGAGCAGGCCTCCCAAGGATATCAACCAAGCATGGCATAACAAAATGCAGTAAGACTAGACACAGCATCTCATATCATGGCTGGACACGGCAAACCTAGGAGGAGGAGAAGGGTCCCAGAAGCAGGCAAAAGAGTCTGAGGCAACCCCCACTCACACTGTTAGGAGTTCTGGGATAACACCAAGCCACACAGCCCTGGCATATCTACAAAGGACGTTGGTCTCACCATGCAGGCTCCCTGATTGTCCCTGTTCAGTCTCTGTGACTCCCTATGGGCCCTGCTTAGTTGATTCTGTGGGCTGTTTTCTTGTGGTCTCCTTGCCTCCTCTGGCTCCTACAATCCTTCCTCCCTGTCTTATGTGGGATTCTTTGAGCTCTGCCTAATGTTTGGCTGTGGGTCTCTGCATCTGCTCCCATCAACTGCTTGGTGAATGTTGATATTTTATACACTTTATCCCTGTGTCTTATAATGGTCGAAATTCAGTAAATATTATGTTTGCAAACTTTATAAAAAAATATAGCATGCAAATCTAGTGGCTTGACAGCTTATAAGTTATCAGCCAAAGGAATAATTTTAGTGTGAAAATATTTTTTCGTTATTTATCTGAGTTTATTAATTTCTCAAAGACACCGGCTATGCAAAAGTAGCTCTAACTTGCAGATACTCTGAGATGCTCAATAAACTTACTTTATTAAAACTAGAGGCGGCATAACCCTTTGCTTACTTTACACATTACTTTTTAACCTGAACCAAACTCTCCTATCTAAGACAATTTGAAAGATGTTAGAAATTCAAATCCACTGACATTGACCTAAAATGCAGTAAAAATCCCATTTTCTAAGGTTGAACATATGCTTATTTTTTTGTTGGTATAATTGAATCCTGCAGCCTTGATAGGAAAGATTTTATTTTTTTTAGCTCATGTTAGTTGTTTTGAAGAACACCTTGCAACTTTAGCTTTTTCACACAATTTTCTTGCTTCATATTAATATATGCTGTCTGGTAATGCAAATGTATCATGTGATTGTTATTTTTATGAACCCTGTATATGACCTGGCTTTTAATACATTTTGCCATTGAAATAAACTTATCCTTCCATGTCTTTATCTTTAAAAATTGTATTTTATTTTGCAATGCAGAACATAATTTTAATTAAAAAGGAAAAGGTGGAACTTGATATTGAGGACCTGTCTTATTTCAGTTTCTCTATCTATATGAACAATCTTTAAATGGATGTTTACTTGTATTTCCTTATTCAGTTACATGGAACATCCTCACGCCAAGAATTAATTCCTGTCTGCATTCTTCACATATTCATAACATGATTTCCTGTGTGTGCATGTGTGTGCATGTACATGTACATGTGTATGCTTGTAGGTGCATGTGTATGCACACCTGTGTGCATGCATGTGCATGTATGTGTGCGTGTATATATATGTATACGTGCGTGTTTGTGTGTATGTATACGTTCATGTGTACATGTGTGTGTGTGTGTGCATGTGTGTGTGTTTGAATGTCACATGAGCTTTCAGGTGCATAAACCCATGTCTTCACATGTGCAAGACTGGGCAGAATCCCCTCAGGTTTTGAGACAGGCTCTCTAACCACACTTGAAGTGCAACACTCAAGCTAGACTGACCTGCATGCAAACACCCAGGGTCTGCCTGTCTCCACCCCCAAACACTGTGGCCACATTCACTTGGCTATGCCTGACCTTTACATACATGCTGGGCACGAGTGCTTTTCTTAGGAGGTGCAGAGACAGGTGTATATATGGAAACGGTCGTTCCCAGTGTTGTTACTGCTCTCGTTACATGCAGCTGTAAATCCTGGGCAGGATGAAGACAGATCACATTTGCGGACTTTAAAGAGTGAACATAGCCAGATACATATGGTGGGCAAGAAGACCCGAGTTTGAAGTATCATTGGTATGTGGAGAATTCACCATTTTTGCTTCTTGCATCCTTGACTTAGACTCCTAACAGCCCTAGACTCATGAGTCCACAGCAATATGGACCCACACTTTCAGGATAAGCCCTCAAGTGCAGACTCAGGCCAGGGCAGCAGTCTCCTGGGAGTGACAGTGACCATGGCCAAGTCTGGTGGGAAATTCAAATTCTGAGAGAAGAGAATTTCGTCTATGGTTAGAACGGTCTCCCAAGGCTAAGGCAGATATGTATTGTTAGCTTTCTCCACGTGTCTTACCCCAAGTAGCTGGGGATTCAGTGTCAGGAAATGAGTGCAGAGGACTGCAAATAAAGCTTTAGTTCATCTGCTGGAGGGCAGAGAGAGATAGGTGCTGGGAAGTGAAAGCTAGGGGCAGACAAAACAAGGAGCGGAGCCTGGGAAAGGAACTCTGGAGTTCACAAGTTTTTGAGCTCTCTCCAAGTAAAATATTTAAAGAAATATATTTGAGTAGGTGTTATTTATCTGATTTTCTTTTTAAAAAATTTTAACATTATTATAAGAATAGCTGCAAATTAAGAATATCACCCAATAATGCCACTACCATTATTCTTGCTATCTAAAAGAATTTAGGATGGGTCAGACACTGGCGCTGTCTATATGGTAACTAATTTTATCTGCACAACAAAGTGATAGAGTGGGCCCCATGTCATTGTCATTTGACAGAATATATATCTAAAGCCATTATCTTGTTCTTTACACTCGTGTCACAGAATGTCAAGAACTCTGGTCAATACTTAAAACTGGAAACTATTAAACTCTGAATATGCTTTATTTTTCACAAATATACACACCAAAAATAAGGTTAAATAAGTAAATTAGGAAGTAATATAACACCCAATAACAGATTAACATCTGCAGTACAGCAATTTCCTCCAAGACTGAACTATACAGTCCTACAGGGAAGCTCCGTGAACCAGAAGGTAAAGGACTCAAAACAGCCTCAGGAAGTCCCTGAATCTGACTAGATTCTCTGGGCCCCAAGAGAAAATAGTTAAAGGACACTCTCAGCCAAGCCAAGATGCAAAGAAGACTCTAAGACCAGACAAACTGCCTAAAAGAAGCAGAAACCAGCCCAGCTGCCAGGGTCAGGCTCACACCAACTGAGTAACTAAGAAAGAACACATTCCAACCACTTGAGTGGCCTCTAGCTGTGCTGTGTGCTCCAAGTTTTCAGCTTTTGTAACTGTCACCCATGCTGGGAGAGGGTTGGAGAGGCATCTCTTTTTTTGAGGTATTCTGCTCTTTATCCATATTCCTGAAAGTAACCTTTCACCCATATTCCTGTAAATAACCCCAATAAAATTCATTGGTTCTCCAAGTTTGACTTTGATGGAATACTCCTCTGTTCTGTCATGGAGTCCCTATCTGGTATGAGATGTGTATTGCATCTCTCCAGGGAAAGCCTAGCCACACTTTTAATAATAGACTATAATAACAACATACTGTAATAAAACAATTTAAAGTATTGGAATGTACTGAGTTTTCCATCCAATATTTGAAACTCAAAGTTTACTGCTAGCAATAGTGTAGACATTAAACCAGACACTGAGGGGTATGGGCGACTACTGTACTTCCTGGGTTGTAATGTGGGACTGCTGTACTGTGCTGAATTCTAATGCTAGTTAACATTTGGCAATCTTTTCAGTTTAACAACTCTAACTACAGGGAAGTTTATAGGCAATACTGTTGTCCCTGCTCTGTGTAGCACAGATATACTCTCCTGGTGAAGCTGAGGCTGAGAACCCAGAGTCTAATAACCTCAGTGGAATAGCATCAAGGTTTTTGCAGTATAAGGCCCTCAGTTTAAGCCCAAAAGTCTCCTCCCATCTTGAGTCGTGATAATTGATTTCCAGCAGAGCATTCCACTTTTGTCTTCTACCTCATCCTCTCTGTTAGAAATACTTTGATCAGTTACTTGCTTGACTGAAAAAAAATGGTCAGAAATGCTAGGATTTACTTTCTGGTTTTAAAATCCAATTCTAGTCATCCTTAGCTCACAGTGTCTCCCCCAACTAGCTGAGAATCACTAATCCTTATTTAGTCACGCGTATCCACTGTTCCTGCCCTTGTTGCTACATAAATTCGACACTCTTGATTAGGTTATTATAATGATTTCTGTATGCTAATTACCAAAGCCTGGCTTCATACAGCAATGTGTGCTCAGCTCTTTTGTGCATTTTCATTACAAATGAAGGAGTTGAGTTTGTAGACATAGCTTATGCAGTGTTTGCACATTTTGTGAGTGGGGATGCTAGGATTTGAACTCAGTTCCAACTGCATCTGAGTTCCTAGACATGAGGACTCCTGCTTGTTGGCTGGATGAAGAACAGAGAAGAGACAGTTCCTTGTTCAACACTGCAGACATAGCTCACATACAAATCTTGTCTCCGGGACATATGTGCATCTGGGACACTCTGTTGGGAAAAACTTGTGTTGTTTCTACCCCTTACCCCAGGACCCGAGAGAGCACAGGGCTCCGCAGTGCGCTCGCCAGGCTGACCAGCAAAGGTCGGGTGTTTTCCTCTTGCCTTTGGTTTAAGACCAGTTGCTTCTCTCATGTTTTCCCTTTATTTGCTGATAAAGAAAAAAAAATAAAAGAGCAACAGATGTGAAGACTTAATCACATTGCTTAATATTACGGGGTGATATGAAAACACGGTTTTCTTTATCTGGACAGATGGAGTTTTATAAAGTCATCATGAATACGCTCCTTTGTTAGACGTGCAGAATAATTGTGCACCAAATTGCAGTGTGCTTTCTGAAAAGGTCATCTTGACCTCCCGATGATCTCTTTAGGCAGCTCATGATCCTGGTTTCAATTTGTTTTCCTTTAAAGAAAAATGTTTAAGGGAAACCAGAGTTGTCTAGAGATTAAAGTTTTGCTACTTGCCATAATTCACTCTTAGTTCTTCTGAACACTTATTTTTCTTTTTAAAGTTAGCTAATTCTTCCTTGCTTATGTCTTTCGGATTTCAAGAAGTAGAGGGTCTTTAAGACTATACTTAGCATATGCTCAGTAGTGGATGAGATAATTATCCCTTTGGCATATCCGTCATAACACTGAGTATGTATTTCAGGATGCCTTAAACTGCAGACGCTGGGTTGATGTGAGGAAATTTCAAGCCGGTGAACTGATTTGGAATAGTTAGTCCATCATTAAATAGGAATTAATCAGCAAGGACTGAAAGGTTCAAAGGGCTACAGTGGAAGTGTTACAGTGTGTTACAATGATATAACACTGGAATTAATGTAGTTTAAGCTTTGTATATCCTAATAATGTTTTGAAAAGTAGTATGGCTATTTTAGTCTTATGAATATGGTTTGTGGTTTATATAATACATGTATAACAATTGCCCACAGTGTCAATAAATAGTAGATCACTTTTAAAAAATATTTCTAATTCATTATCCATGAAGATAACACAAAGACGATTAGTTTTTTAAAAAGTCCTTATATTAGGTGTACTTTGAATACAAATTTTGTTTTGGTAGCTTGTGTTTGAAAATACCACTTTCTTTAAAATCATAGCGGAGTAAAGTATCTGAAGTCTTTAAACCTAAATCACAGATTTGTTTGAGCTTTGTTAGCATTTCGAAGCCTTCTGACTAGACTTCTGACTCTGTTTTACAATGTGAATATGTGTCGTTTTGTAGTGGACACAAAGAGAAGAAATTCCAGCTGTATATATAATTTGCATATCTTAGATCCTTGGCGTATTGTGAGGGGTTATAATAAGTGAATTGTAATCACTTATTCATTCCAATTGGGGATCACAGTGTATTTGAAAGAGTGCAGCATCTGAAATTGACCCGTGCAACCAGAACATCTCGGCTCAGATGGAGGATTAGTCTGTGAAGCATTGTGAGAATTATTCATCAACAGTTCATTTTGGGCTGGGCACAGTTCTAAGTGTTTAAGACATGTAACCTCATGAATCTTCACAAAAAGCTTTCCCAACAGAGGTCAGTACTGATTAAATACCACTGCGCGTAAGTATTTCTCAAGTGGTAAAGCCAAGAGGCAGAGAGGTTGAGGAGCTTGCTTTACACACAGAAAGTGATCTAGGTGACACTGAACTCTGGGATTTCCCCCACCGGCAACACTTTTAAATATTTAATTGAATAAATGTCTCCCTTAAGACTGAGATTTCGATCTAGGAAATAGACCTTTTCTTGGGTAAGACAAAGTTCTAGATCCTTGCCAGGCAATGTCTAACTAGTCTGGAATGTATATCTTGAGGGTCCTCAGGTCCTACAGTTTGTTTAGCTATGGTGGAGGTTAGTATAATTCTGTGCCGAAGTCATTTTTCACTTTAGCACTTTTGTTTGTTTTTAATGAAGATGGATAAAATCATTTTCTTATGAGTTGTTCCTAAGAGTCCTATGAGAAACAGCTGTAGCCTTCTCTTCTCTCACGTGTTCATTAGCCACCTCACTCATTCAGTGCTTTCTTCTCTGGGTCACAGTCCTAACTCTCATTTATTACCACTTATTACTTTCCAGTGAAATTCAACACCCCGATCACCCCAAACTTCACCTTTTTTTCCATCTACATTTCTCTTATGCAAACTTACATGTGGAAAGATGAAATCGACCAGCTGAACTGGAAATGATGGAGGTTCATTTTTCATTCCACCTTGTAGTGGAATGAAACATGCTTGGCTTAGGGAACAGGGCTATTAGGAGGTGTGGCCTTGTTGGAGGAAGTGTGTCACTGTGGGACTGGGCAATGAGACCCTCCTAACCATGTGGGAGGCAGTGTCCTAGTGGCCTTCAGATGAAGATGTAGAACTCTCAGTTTTGCCTGCACCATGCCTGTCTGGACACTGCCATGCTCCCACCTTGATGATAATGGACTGAACCTCTGAACCTGTAAGCCAGCCCCAATTAAATGTTGTCCTCTGTAAGAATTGCCTTGGTCATGGTGTCTGTTCACAGTAGTAAATTGAAACTAAGAGACACATCACACATGTAAGATGGGGCTTTACTTAAATGTAAACTTCATCAGAAAAAAAAAAATCAGGCCACTGAGAGAATGAGAATTGTGATATACGGTTAGATAAAACCACTTCCTTTCCAACACTTCCTCCAACAAACCCACACCCACTCCAACAAGGCCACGTCTCCTCTAATAAGGACACACCTCCTAATAGCACCACTCCCTAAAACTACTTCATCTGAGGGTTGGGTTCCTGGACAAGGTCTTCTTGTGCTGGACCTTCCTTGGTAACCTTATGTCAAAGTTCTTAGTCATAATCGTGCCCTTCCTATATAAAACATGATTTTGTGATGGTCCTAGGGATTTATCTCAATTAATATTCACGGAAATATTTGTGAAATAAAGTTCTTTCCGATTCTCGTCTCTGCTCTTTTCAATGAGAAATATTCCTTAAAGCTACAAATGCACTTGAACATACCCATCGAAGGTGCGTTTTGTTATGTTCTGTAAGTGCCCACAGAGCTACAACTTTTTTTTTTTAATATTTTTATTACATATTTTCCTCAATTACATTTCCAATGCTATCCCAAAAGTCCCCCATAGCGCCCCCCACTTCCCTACCCACCCATTCCCATTCTTTTGGCCCTGGCATTCCCCTATATTGGGGCATATAAAGTTTGCAAGTCCAATGGGCCTCTCTTTCCATTGATGGCCGACTAGGCCATCTTTCGATACATATGCAGCTAGAGACAAGAGCTCCAGGGTTCTGGTTAGTACATCATGTTGTTCCAACAATAGGGTTGCAGATCCCTTTAGCTCCTTGGGTACTTTCTCTAGCTTCTCCATTGGGAGCCCTGTGATACATCCAATAGCTGACTGTGAACATCCACTCCTGTGTTTGCTAGGCCCCGGCATCGTCTCACAAGAGACAGCTATATTTGGGTCCTTTCAGCAAAATCTTGCTAGTGTATGCAATGGTGTCAGCGTTTAGAAGCTGCTTATGGGATGGATCCCTGGATACGGCAGTCTCTAAATGGTCCATCCTTTCATCACAGCTACGAACTTTGTCTCTGTAACTCCTTCCCTGGGTGTTTTGTTCCCAATTCTAAGAAGGTGCACAGTGTCCACACTTTGGTCTTCCTTCTTCTTGAGTTTCATGCGTTTATCAAATTGTATCTTATATCTTGGGTATCCTAAGTTTTGGGCTAATATCCACTTATGAGTGAATACATATTGTGTGAGTTCTTTTGTGATGTGTTACTTCACTCAAGATGATGCCCTCCAGGTCCATCCATTTGGCTAGGAATTTCATAAATTCATTCTTTTTAATAGCTGAGTAGTACTCCATTGTGTAAACTTTTTAATGTTGGTTATAATACTATACACTGAGATTTATGGAGGGAGCTAAAGCCATCTTATTAATAAGAGTTCATAATTACGTAACACCGTAAAGGACATTTTCGGGCAGACTGATTCACCCTTTCCATCAAAACATCATATTGGCTCTAAGACTTTGGCTCTAAGAGCTTCTAGCTTTGCTTTTCTGATGAAGTCTGCACTTAAACAAGAAAGGAAGTTCCACCTTCCATGGATGACACAGTATAAAAAAAAAATCTCTGAGGCTTTCCTGTTTGGCTGGTATAAACTCCACGCCTGTGTTTACCTCCAGCTTCTCCTGGTTAGGGGGTGTCCATTTGCCAGTCATAGCTAACATACTTTCTTGAGGTGTCTTTGAACAAAGTCCTTTTGCGACATGCTGTGTGTATTTACTTTGAATGACTGTGAATTTTAAATTTGGATTAGGAAGTTGATAACACGACTGAAATTAATGTCTCTTCTCCATTTTTAATTTAGAGAAGCAGGATGGAGTCCAAATGGGAAAGGAATTGAACATAAGAATCTTCCAGGTTAACTGGGAAGTAGCCCAGAGAAACTGGGCTATCGGGTAGGATCTAAGCACTGTGTTGTGCTTCGTTTTCTTGAACGCTGGCTTCCGGCACCATGATGCAACTGCTATCTGTCTTTATTTCCCTACTGTGGTTTTTGTGGGCACTTTGCTTTAGAACTGTGTATTGTCTGGAACCCTGTGAGGATGAAACGACATTTTCAGGTTTGCAGTAGTGGCCAGGATCTGTCTGCGTTTGTGATATTGTGTATAGGATGCTTTCTCTAGCTGCTATTATGACAAAGTGAATGCTCCCTTAAGCTGGTTAAGAATGGCGTCCATGCTCCACTAAGGGAAAATAATGAAACCATTAACAGGTTAGTTCAAATTATGTTCCTCTCCCTTTGCTGGTCAGCCAGCCCTGTGTGATTGCCTTGGTTCTCAATTTTATAATGAAGTTAGTGAGTCGGTACCTGAGAAGAGACATTCAGGGTCAGCGGGATGTTTCAATAAACCTCCTTCCTCATAAGCAGAAACTGCTCAGTATGATTCCCAGAAGCTATGTGAAGAGACTAGAAATATTGTCACATGCTTGTAGTTCCAGGATGGAGAGAAGGAGACAGGCAGGGGACTCCTGCAGCATATTGGCCAGCTTGCCTAGGCTACGTGAAGAAACCATAGGCCAGGGAGATCCCTGTCTGAAACCCAAAAGCTGGAAGATGCCCAAGAAAGAACTTGAGAGATTGTCCTCTGCTGTCTGCACATATGCACCCTACACACATGTACACATCTAGTGAGCCATGCACACACACACGCGCGCGCACACACACACACACACACACACACACACACACACACGCACACACAATCTATATGTTTACTGGTTCACAGAAAACAGATGTGGTTATGAAATGATAGCTTTGGCACCAACAGGTCAGACTTGGTGGTATACATCTTTAATTCTAGCAGTCAGAAAGCAGAGATAGGTAAGTCTCTATGAATCTGAGTCTAGCCTGGGCTACCCAGAGGGTTCCAGGCCAGCCAGGGCTACCTAGTAAGACTTTTAAAAATAACAACAAAAATCATTTTTATTTGTTATTGTGAGTAAGGTCTGGGCTGATGTAGGTCATGGAATTGTGAACCAATGACAGGTAAACAGCTTATCTGTATTATTTCTTAGGATGCATATGCCACAGGGTTTGTAAAATAATAGAGTATATTTACATCACCCCTTTTATCATTAGAAGGCTGAGGTTAAATAATACTAATGGCTAACACAAAATTCCTTAACTCAAGTTTTGAGGTGCCTAACTTACTTAATTCTATTGACAGATTACTGTTCTTGGGTGTGTGTGTGTGTGTGTGTGTGTGTGTGTGTGTGTGGTGTTTTTGTTTATAGCAATACCTTCCTAAAGCCTATATGAAAATAAGACAAAAAAAAAACCTTTTTAGTTAGCTTAAAGAGGCTGAGGCAGGGCCAGCCTGAACTATGTAATGAGTTCCAGGACAGCCTGGGCTACAAAATAGAGCTCCTGTCTCGTGTGTGTGTGTGTGTGTGTGTGTGTGTGTGTCGGGGGAGTGAGAGTGGGAAGTTTATAAAGAGTTCAATTTCTAGTAATACATTTATTTATGAGATGAAACTGCTCAAAGCAATGTTAAAACCATCATTGGGTGAAAGGTCCCAGGGGCTCAGAGTGGTTGCTTTCTAAGGCTTTTCCCAAGCATTAATGTTAATTTTGAATTCATAATAATAATAAAAGGAAATTTGTGTCCTATTGTCAGATATTATTAACTACTAATATGATAAACTGTTTTTAATTAACCAGAATACCCTCTTGTAATTACCAAACACAGACAATTTTGTTTAGTTCTGAGTAAAGCACAACAGCCTGCAACTGCCGTAGAGGTCCTCGCAAATTTTCCTGCCCCTGGCCTCCTGACCTTCCCACAATTCCCTCTTTATGCCCCCTTCACATCTCTGTCTTTCTTGCCTTCTGTAAGAATCTGAACCAACACAGTACTGCAGATGCAGGGAACAGGCTGATTTGATCGCACACCTTCCTCTGCAGCTCTAAGGTGGCCTGTGCTCTTTCTATGGATGATTTCTTACTGTGTGGGGGTCTCTAACTGAACTAAAGTACAAGTGTTACCATTTCTCTACCTTTTTAATGACAGAGTGGAAATGCTCCAGTGTCTCTAGAATTATCTATTGTTTTACAGAGAGAGTAACAATTTAGAATTGAAGTTTTAAGAATAGATAAAGTGAAATATTTAATATCACTTAGTAGGTCTATACTAGTGTGTGTATAATCACACTATTGATGGGTAGATGGGGCTTGGTGAAGGAATAGGGAGGAGATGCAGGCATGAAGTTAGTACAAATATTTGGCCAAGTGACTCTGTCTGCTCTCTGGTTTTAGCCTTAGCCTCTTCTATCCTCTGTAGCTTTTCCAGCCAGTACATCCCCAGTCACCTCCAGCTAAGCATTTCCTGCCAGGTAGCAGGGAGACAGGAAACACCATGTGCTTCCTGGCTCGGGTGGTGGCACATGACCATAGGGCAGTCAGTAAGAGCAAACGCCCAATGCTGCCTGGGATTTGCTGACCTGGTCAATGACACTGTGCAGGATGACAGCACGATGACCCAGTTACGTGTCAAATTTCTGTCTCCACTCTATTATTGACTCCTGGGAGCACACTGTAGCATTCTTCTGACATCCAATTCAGTAAGTCAGAAAGGACAACTGTAGATTTGTTCAGGGAAGAGAAAGGTACACCCTGCTTAGAAGCAACGGGGACAGGGACGTGCAAACATTCTTTTGTCTTAAGGTTAGGTGAAGCCATTCAGGAGTCACTTGACAGAAGAAGAGCATTGAGGATAACTGTGGAAAGATCACCAGGCTCATGAGGAGGAGAATAGTGTACTTAGTCATCTTAGCTAAAGAAGCCCTTATAGACTCAGCTTTGAGGCAAAGGGAAATATTTATGAACGGGAGTCATGAACTTAGATACATACAAGGCTCCTAAATATTACATAAAGTCGCATATTTTATAAGGCAGAGCATGACTATGAGGAAAGACATAGTTAAATTATTTTAATGCAGATTTCTCATCAACTATGAGAAGAGGGTCTTGACTTCTATAGCCTCCCGAGGATGGCTACCTTCCTCCTCTCCCTGCTCTTGTGAGGATGAGGTGGCATTGAGATTTTGAAACAGGAAGTTTTGTTTCCAAGTGTCAGACCATACACTGAAAATATTGAAGGCAGGGGTTCAGATGAGATGCGTCTGTGTAACTGTGTTCTCAGTTAGTCAAGTCACGTGGGCTAAGTTAGTCAATCAGCCCAAGCTCTAGTTTCCTTGTCTGCTAAGTGGGCATAGATATTAGTGCCTGACATGCAGGGCATCTGTCAGGGTTCAGTGGGTGCGGCACGGTACAGTGGTAGGACTAGTTCATGTTGGCACATGTTCAAAAGGACAGACTAGAGGCTTACTGGGAAATCTCACTACAACACTGTAGTTATCACTCCATTGTTCACAAATGGGCTGGTTGTGACCATTTAAAGTTCTTCATTAAATTAGCAGCTTATGATGGCTTAATCCAAATGCATGATTGGTGTAATGGGCTCTTAGCACAGAATGCTGTTTGAAGCTTTGTCTTGGGAATCAGAAAGATGAGATTATTCCTTGCGTTCTGAGTTAGAAGCCTGACTGAGAAACTTAGGCAAGTGCCTCTACATGATAGGGAAAATACAAAGAAATAGATTTTAATAGAAAATAGATAGAAATAGAAAATAAAGTAAACAGACTTTTCTATTTTGTCAACAAATATTCATTTTTAAATAATGGCAAGTGAAGTAAAAGATAAAATTGGGGATGTGATGGTGTGTGTTGGCTATCAGTCAGTGTTATGCAATTTAGAGTGTGAGCTAAGCCTAAAGTCTAAATTATAATATTACTAGACAATTAAAACTCATATAAATATAAGCGATTTAAAAATGGGCAGGTAGTTTCTTCTTCTACAGGAAAATGCCAATGGCGGATTATGCTGGTGCACCAGGAACACCAGAGGATCTGGGGGAGGGGAGGCGGGTACGGTGTTGGGCAGGATTAGGAGGCAGCAGGGCCCATGGAGGTAAAGACAAGATGACAGGAGTGGGTCCCCGTCACCAAGCTGTGCTGTCTGGATAAGGACATGAAGGTCAAGTCCTTGGAGGAGATCTGCCTGTTCTCCCTGCTCATTCAGGAATATGAGATTATTGACTTTTTTCCTGGGTGCAACCCTAAAGGATGTGGTCGTAAAGGTCATGCCAGTGCCGAAGCAGACTCGGGCTGGCCAGCAGACCAGGTTCGAGGCTTTTGTAGCTAATGGGGACTACAATGGTCACAACAGTCACATTGGTCTTGGTGTTAAATGCTCCAAGGACATAGCGATTGCCACCCCAGCGGCCATCTTCTTGGTCAGGCTCTCTATTGCCCCTGTGCGGAGAGGCTATGGGAATGGAGTGAGGGACAAGATAGGCAAGCCCCACACAGTTCCATGCAAGGTGACAGGCTGCCGTGTTGCTGAGTGCCTCTGTGTTGGTGTGTCTCAGTCCTGCCCTGAGAGAAACAGGTATCGTCTCTGCCTCTGTTCCCAAGAAGCTATTGATGAGGGCTGGAACTTGGTGACTGCTACACATCAGCCAGGGACTGACTGCCACCCTGGGCAACTTTGTCAAGGCCACCTTTAATGCCATCTCTCTGGAAAAAGACTGTGTTCACCATGTCTCCTTACTAGGAAATTAACTGACCATCTTGTGAAAAACGACACCAGCTTGTTCAGAGGACCCAGGCTCCAGCTATGGCCACCACATAAGCATACTTACACAATAAGAATAAGGCGAATTAAACCTGTTTTAAAAAAGCTGGTAGTGCATAACAGTCTTCAGGTTCAAAGTCAACAATGATATCTGTGTTCATTTTAGAGTACATGGACCTTTTTTCCCTGGTGTTTTATTTTCCTAATATTTGAAAATAAAACTGAGAGAGTAAAACCCCAAAACGAAGCTACTCTCTGTAACTGAAGGTTAACCCTTAATTAAGCAAGAGTGTTTAACTAATATTTTATTCACCTCTACAAGATTGGTATTTTAGAATATTAACTAGCAATTATTCTAAACTCATAAGAGATGATTTTGACAGAAATCCCCATGATTTCTGTGTCACACACACATTTGATGCAAGCCGTCGTGCTTGTGTGGCTAACTTACAAACACCAAGTATTTGAAGTCAGTTTCCTATTGAAGTCTTTTTTCTACAAAGGACTTCCCACATGCAGTAGTATAAACATATGTCTGAGTTTGCAGGCTCATCCACTGCTCAGGAGAATTTCTGAAATGCATATCCTGTTCTGGTGCTGGTGACACTGCTCTGAGCCACTTAATAAGCCAGAAAAATCTGATGTGGATAAACTTATTCAAGAATATATTCAGAATATACTTCATTCAAACATACATTTTTAGGCCCGTGAGCAAATGAATTCCTTGAGAGTTTTACTTTTATATCAAATTGGGAATTTTGTGCTCATGCTAATCTAAAGTCCTGTCAGTCAAAAATATTTCTGGAGGCTGGAGAGACAGCTCAGTGGGGCATACTGCTTGCTGTCCAAACACAAAGACCAGAGTTCAGATCCTCGTACCTACAGAAAGGAACAAAGTTGAAAGAGATAGGCTTACTGGTTCCAGGTTCCATCAAGGCTCAGGGAGAGAGCCTATCTCTAAGCAACACAGCAAGGGGAATAGGGCGGAACCCTGAAGACCTCATCTGAACTTTTTGTGTGAGCATAGGTGCCTCTACCTGCACACATATGTGGGCATGCAACATACACACATGCACATATTACACTCAAAAGTACACACACACACTCGAGCAGATGAATGCTGCCTTGAGAGTCTTATTTAAAGAAATTACATGTTACGCACGCCTCTGTGTGTGTGTGTGTGTGTGTGTAAGCCACTTATCTGCCACAGCATTTTAGTTATAGGAATTTGTTTTCTCTGTTAAGCACCAAAAGACTGAGTAATTTCTAAATCTCTGTGCCATAGCATAGTTACTCAGTTTTCCATTTTTGTTTTGATATTTTTAGAATCTAATTTAACATCAGAATTAATAATAATAATAATGATAATGATAATAAACCCCATTGAGTAGAAGGCCGGTTTTGCCTTTTTCCTTACTGCCTCTCACCTACATTCTTTCAAAAGCACACATAGTTTTCCTGCCAGAAACCTCCGAAACCTCCTAACATTCATACCATACACTGACAAGATGCAGGAAATTGGCAGGATCTCAGGAAGGGCTGACATGTTTACAGGCTCACACTCACAGCTTCCTCTGTGTCTTTTTCTGCTCTCTGTGATTTCGTATCTGCTTTGAGGAGTCGCACATGCTGTCTTCTTAAATGCCCAAACCGAATGCGGACTCCTGGCAAACACAGGCACCTCATAGCCGGCCACAAAGGGCTTTCTCTTACTTGCCCTACTTCATGGCTTTCAATGGACCTTGTCCTTGTCCTCTGCCAAGAGGGCATGCAGAGACAGTAGAGGAGAGGGTACAGAGAGGAAGAGAGGAGAGTGAGGTGAAAATTGTCACACGCTATTATTTCCAACACGAAAGTTAGGGTTTACAACTGAGTGGCATAATGTAAGAAAGAAAGCACAGAATTAAAAGCTAAAAACAAAACCTGGGGTTCCAATCTGTGAGAAATCAACACATTTCTACAGCAGACCTCGGCACCTTGCCTCTGTCTCCTGGCTTCTTCTTTCCATCAATTGGCCATTAGTACCATGGGGCCACCTTCCACCTACCTCAGACCTCCATCTCTACCTCCTCCTCCTCCTCCTCCTCCTCCTCCCCCCTTTCCCCATCCTCTTCCTCCTCTTCTCAATCCTCCTCCTCATTTTTCACCCTTCTTCCTAATCCCTAAGGGATTAAGAAACCACTCATTATTTTGGTGCTTAACAGAGAAAACAGATTCCTCTAATTGAAAAGGTGTAGCAGATACATAGCTTACACACACACACACACACACACGTGCACACACTCCTTTAATATAAATAAGGCTCTCGAGGCATTCATTTTCTCATGACTTCTTCTTGCTTATTTCACAAAGAGTTTGTAAATAGTGACGTCTTGTAGAGATCATTGTCAGCTAGGGATGATAACAATGTTAGTGATTCCCTCCCCAACACACAGAGCACACACATTTGACACACAGTTTTACAGTACCTGTAAAAAAAATTAGCTTATTTCAAACAAGATAACTCAAGCTCAGAAAGGCAAGTACCCTATGTTCAAGTGTGTGTGTGTGTGTGTGTGTATGTTTGTGTGTATGTGTCCTAATCTCTTTTAAATATGCATGACCTGGTGGAGGTAAACATAGGTAAAGGCTGAGACACTGGAAGTGGACCACAGACTGGGTCGAGAGCACACTTTAAGGAAGAGACAACAGTGCAAAGTGAAGAGAGACAGCACTCAGGGCCAGTGGGGAATGGCGTGGGGGACCAGGGGATGAGTGGGGCCGAGTGAAATGTGCATGGAACCTCCATGTGAGGCTCCAATGCCTTTGTACCCAGTCAATTGCCTGCCTTTTCCTCCATGCCTTTGATATCTTCCTTCTACTGGGTGGTTACACACATACTCCAAATCCCATTTATTCCTATGATTACACTCCGAATGCTCCATAGTTTACTGGTACACAGAATGTAAACAGTGGAGCATTATTCAATGACTTGATCTCTTTAGTTCTTGTTGTTGAATAACCCATTGAATAGGCTAAACCCAGTCTTAAGATGACACCAGAGAAATCACAAAACTGGCCTGACCATGGAGCAGCCCTCCACTGACTGGGCTCCTCTTGCTTTTCATTCCATATGACCTGTTTTTCTCATTATTCCTTCATCAGCCAATTGTTTTCTTTTTGATCTATAACAATTGCACATTTTTACTTTATCCCTTTTTAAAAGACAGAGTCTAGATGTGTGATCCCATGCTCACTATGTAGCCCAAGTTGGACTTTAACTCCTACCAATCTTCCTGTCTCAGTTTCTTTGGCTGTGAATATGCACTCGTGTGTATGTGTGTTTCTCTGTGTGTGTATATGTGTGTATGTGTGTGTTGATATGGAAGTATTTGTGCATGTGTGGATGAGGGCATGTGCTTGTGTGTGTGTGAAGTTTTAGTCAGGATCTCACTCGGTACCCCAGAGTGGCCCAGAACTCATTTTACAGTCCAGACTAGTTTTGCACTCAGGGAGGTCTTTCTGTCCTTTCTTCCACATGCTGAGATTACAGACGCACCCACTGTGTTCAGAGTATTGCATTTCTTTAAGCTTTGATCTGATGTTCTCTATTCTTCTCCCTATAGCATACTTTCTCGATAAGGTTTGGACTTACTGAATTCCCAATAAGAAATATTTCTACAGTGCAGAGTAGATTAATCAGCATGATTATAACTGTAACGAAACAAAAAGAACATTAATGAAGTGTGAGGAGCAGGTGTGGCAGCAGTCCCAAGATGGTGCCCGGGACTGCAGCCAAGTCTTATGACTTGCACCTGACTTCCTCATACACCTGAAAATAAGCCACGTCCATCATGAGAACTGCACAGGTGCACCACGATGCAAGATTGGACCACATGACAAGTGATGATTCTGGCCAATGGACTGCTGTTACATGGACTGGGCTGATGGGGCATGGTAGAGGGGTTATATTTGGAATTGCGATTGGGGGCAAGAGAGAGATTTTTCCTGCATGCATGTTAAAAGGTTCCTGAATAAACTGCTTTGAGAAGAATGCTGTGTCGTCGCTCTTTTCTGTTGGTCAGAGACAGATGCAACAAGTGGTGGCCCGTATGAGGAACCTTCTCTTCGTTCAGAACTCATTGAAGTTAGGGCAGCTAGCTGGTAAGTACCCAGGTAAGTGGGACGAGTTAAGTTCTTGGACTGAGACTATAAGGTTCCCGGTTTTGGGACGAGTTAAGTTCTTGGACTGAGACTATAAGGTTCCTGGTTTTGGAACAAGTTGCACCAAGCACCATGGGGACTTGAGGTTTGCAGAGGAACAGGGAGTTTTACCAAAAGGGGTTTTGCTGGTTTGGAAGTTAGTGAGAAATTGCATAGAAGATAGAGAAAGATGTGGCACAGAACTCCAGAGAGGTAATTAGGCACTGAATCAGGTAAGAGAGGAGCGCTCTCAACTGGTTTGGGTGAAAGGGTCTATTTGTGTGTTTCCTCAGAATCATTGACAGCTGCTGTGGGTTGACCAGAGCAGTCCAAAATGAGCGGAGTGGGGACGGTGTGGATGTTCCTGGTGTTGAGGATACTTCCCATGGTGATGACTGAAGATCCACGTTGGGGAATCTTATCTGTGTTTCCCAAACCCATGCCGTTGATGCATTCGGCACAAGTGTTCCCTTGATTTTTCACATCTAATGCTTCGCTGCAGTTACCCTTTTTACCATGGGATGGGGAAATAGCGCCTGTGCAGGAACCAATGCAGCTTCAGTTGAGGGGATTGCTGTGCTTTCAAATGATTCAAAATATTTCTCAGAAATGTGTGGTTGTTGTGTGGTGTGAATGGTAGTTGCACAGATCTTTCTTCTCTGAGTATGCTAGTGGGAGGGGCATGGGGTAATGCAAGTTTTTATTGGAATGGGTCTAGTGTGTTTGAAACCTGAGTATCTCAACTTGCTGGAGGGTGCAATGCTTCCTTTAAGGCTATACATGTTTGTTTGTGGCCTCCTTTTGTGTTTATTGTTTATAATGGTAGTTATGAGAATAATGTTGTTAATTGTAGTAGTGATATTTGCTTTTATAGTATGTGCTGGAATGCATCTTTGCATCATTTAGCTGTTGTTACTAGGATGCCTCGTTTTGTACCCTGGCCTATTCAGGCTCCTTCTGCTATGACTTTGTTCAGACCTAAAAGGGATTTTGACATTACTGCAGCCATTGTCACTGCTATAGCAGTTTCTGCCACCACAGCCACGGCTGCAGCCATATCCCTTATTGAGACAGTCCATCGTAGATATTAATTCCATTTGTGTCGACATGTCCATGGCTGAAGGATTGGCTAGCTAGATCGCCACAGCAGTCTCCCACCTGAAAGAATGGGCTGGCATTGGTGGACTTGCCATGTGCCCAATTCTCATCGGCGTCCTGGCCTTCTGGTGCATCTGCCGCATGCAGAGTCATCAGCACAGAGCCCAAGCCTTGATGATAGATGCGTTTGTGGCAGTGGAAACAGGATAATCTCCTTAAGTGTGGCTTGGCATGCTAGAGAAGTAGTCAATGACAGGTAAGACTCCCTGGGCGTGTCACCAACCTAAGACAGGGATCAAACCAACGCTGTTTGTCTCCCAATGACGAGTAAGGGGCATTGCCACAGGGGGCAACCTAAGATAGGCATTCTCTCTGCCAATGAGTAAAGAAGGGGGAGATGTGAGGAGCAGGTGTGGCAGCAGTCCCAAGATGGTGCCCGGGACTGCAGCCAAGTCTTATGACTTGCACCTGACTTCCTCATACACCTGAAAATAAGCCACGTCCATCATGAGAACTGCACAGGTGAACCATGATGCAAGATCGGACCATATGACAAATGATGATTCTGGCCAATGGACTGCTGTTACGTGGACTGGGCTGATGGGGCGTGGTAGAGGGGCTATATTTGGGATTGCGATTGGGGGCGAGAGAGAGATTTTTCCTGCATGCATTTTAAAAGGTTCCTGAATAAACTGCTTTAGGAAGAACACTGTGTCATCGCTCTTTTCTGCTGGTCGGAGACAGAAGTGACAATGAAGGAGGGATGGTCACTGGCCTAACTCACTTTCTCTGCCCCTGTCAGTCTCTGTTCCATCTCTTTAGCATTTCTCTTCAGAACTACCCTCCCTGAAGCTAACTTGGGTTCCAGGAATTATAATTCCAGTGAATAAGGCTTTTTATGAAGGGGGATCCAAATTACCAGAAGCAGTAGTAAACCTTAAGAAGAGATCACCTCACAAGAGTGCCTCTCTTGAGTGGGAGCAACTGCCCAGACAGGACTCAAGGCTGAACACCTCATCAGAATAATCCTCTCCTGGCACGGCATGCTATGTTGTTCAAAAGATGCAATTCACCAGCATGTTTAACGTTTAAGCAATGTTTAAATATTAATTACAAAACTTTGCGCTGATTATCTAATTTTCTATTGTGAGGGTTTTCCGAGCCTTGTTATTTAGGTTGAGGCACAGGAAAGCGTGTGATACAGCTTAAGCTCCTGCTCAGGCTTTCTGGCCCAAAGCACACACATTTATTTCTTATTTTCAACATCCTTGTGTGCACTGTGTTTAGCAAAATGGCTCTTGTCTCTACAGTCAATGGAGAGTTTTTTTCCAGTTGTGTTGAGGTTTCTGACCACTGAGCCAGGTGCCAGGGAAAAGGTCTTTTCTCCTTTCCCATGCCTTCTCGTCCCCACTCAGGTGGAGCCTCCGTATCTGTCCTGGTCCGAGCTTCTTCCACTCATTTCTCCTGTCTCTCTGACTCTCTGACTCTGGTATTCAGAGGGATGGCCACACCTAATCTGTGGGAATTCCTGGGGCGAGGGCTTTTGCCTTGAAATTCCAAAGCATTAACATGTTTTAAGGAGAGAATGACAGTTTTCTATGTATCCATTTATTTTGGCTAATTTGTCATTAGCCTGTCTAATTCTGTCTGGTTCCCCATCTCACTGAAGACACTGACTTAAATGTAAGTTAAAGGTACATGACATTTTTCTTAAGGAAAAAAAGAGAAAATTCCAATTAATTTTTTTAATTGTACATGATATATTTCAAAGTCTCATTACAAGTACCTACTATGAAAGAGCCCAGTGCGGTAGAGTACACGGTTCTCAGTGTATGGCAAGAGGTTTGGTATCTTTTGCTTTTTCTCATTTACACAATAAATGCTGTTTAAACTAGCCTTTCTTTAAATAAATAAAAGGAAGGAAGAAAGAAAAGAAAACTGAAAGAAATAAAGTCAGTTAGGTCTATTTTAAATTTTTAAATTTTAACTTCCTTATTTTTTTTCAGTAAAAAATTTAAAAGTCACAAATTAACAATATATTTCTGTTAAATAAGCATAGTTGATAGATTTAAGTTTTCAAATCGATTTAATTAATGCTGCTAAGAACACAAAGACATTATGAATGCTTTATATAAAATCACCAACATGAATAAGCCAAAGAACTAAAAATCAAAATATCATTTGTTATATATGCATACACATATATATTTTTATGTGTGCATATGCATTGTAAAACTTTAACATAATATTTCTTACTAGGTGACATGATTAAACTGAAATTTAGGCTGGACAATTACAAAATCATTAGGCAAATATGTTGACTCCTTGATCTCTTTTGGAAGCCTCATATGGATAAAAGTATTATTTCAATCAAAAAGAGTGAAATCTACATAGTTAACATGAGACCTGTGGCTTAGTTTTTGCTTACAGCAATTCTCAGTACTGGATCAAATATCTGAGAGAAACTTTCCTTTGCAACAGATGGAAACCACCACAGAGAACCACTACTAATCAAGATGCAGAGTTCGGGAGCTCAGACCCAGGGGATGCATCTATTTCCACAATAACAGCTCAGGGGATATTGCAGATGACAGGGCAGAAAGATGGCAAGGCCAGAACACCAGAAGTGTGCTGTGAGACCATCCCCATGGCAATGCCACAGGCTGCACCCACAAAGTCTCACCTAACTATCACACGGACAAAGATAACATCGTGGACATGCCAAAGTGGATGGAGGCAGCTCACAAGACCTCAACTCCACACAAAGAGCTGCAGGCACCTAAGGGAAGCTGAAAGCCGGAGAAACAGCCTTCCCCAGGGAAGAGCTCACCAACTAGTTATCCACTACCAAGTGGTCAGCCCCCCAAACAAACATACAAGTTAACACTATACCGACTGAACGTACATATGCTGTATATATGTATTTAGAAAGATATGTGCGTCCAATCCAATTGTGTGCGGGACCTGAGACTGCATTAGTTAGGGAAGCAGAAAACCAGGCCTGAGTAGGACCACAGGCCTCTTCCGGCCGGACCAGCACCAGGGTAGCTAGAGCGCAGGGTCGGCTGACACCCGCCAGCTACCCAGGACCCCCACCACAGGATTTTGAGACTGCTGGTGAGTGGAACACAGCTTCTGCTCCAGTCCAATTGCACACGGGACCTGAGACTGCATTAGTTAGGGAAGCAGAAAACCAGGCCTGAGTAGGACCACAGGCCTCTTCCGGCCGGACCAGCACCAGGGTAGCTAGAGCGCAGGGTCGGCTGACACCCACCAGCTACCCAGGACCCCCCGCCACAGGATTTTGAGACTGCTGGTGAGTGGAACACAGCTTCTGCTCCAATCTTTAAACAGTGACAATGACAACAACTAACCCCAGAGATTACCAGATGGCGAAAGGTAAACGTAATAATCTTACTAACAGAAACCAAGACCACTCACCATCATCAGAACCCAGCACTCCCACTTTGCCAGTCCAGGGCACCCCAACACACCGGAAAAGCTAGACACGGATCTAAAAGCATATCTCATGATGATGGTAGAAGACTTCAAGAAGGACTTTAATAACACACTTAAAGAAATACAAAGGAACACTGGTAAACAGGTAAAAGACAGTAAAGAGGAAGCACAAAAATCCCTTAAAGAATTGCAGGAGAAAACTGCTAAAGAGTTACAAATCCTTAAAGAAAAACAGGATAACATAATCAAACAGGTAGAAGTCCTTACAGAAAAACAGGAAAACACATCCAAACAGATGATGGAAGTGAACAAAACCATACTAGACCTAAAAAGGGAAGTAGACACAATAAAGAAAACCCAAAATGAGGCAACACTGGAGATAGAAACCCTAGGAAAGAAATCTGGAACCATAGATACAAGCATCAGCAACAGAATACAAGAGATGGAAGAGAGAATCTCAGGCGCAGAAGATTCCATAGAGAACATCGGCACAACAATCAAGGAAAATGTAAAATGCAAAAAGATCCTAACTCAAAACATCCAAGAAATACAGGACACAATGAGAAGACCAAACCTACAGATAATAGGAGTGGATGAGAATGAAGATTTTCAACTCAAAGGACCAGCAAACATCTTCAACAAAATTATAGAAGAAAACTTCCCAAATCTAAAGAAAGAGATGCCCATGAACATACAAGAAGCCTACAGAACTCCAAATAGACTGGACCAGAAAAGAAATACCTCCCGACACATAATAATCAGAACAACAAATGCTCTAAATAAAGACAGAATACTAAAAGCAGTAAGAGAAAAAGGCCAAGTAACATATAAAGGCAAGCCTATCAGAATTACACCAGATTTCTCACCAGAGACTATGAAAGCCAGAAGATCCTGGACGGATGTTATACAGACACTAAAAGAACACAAATTCCAGCCCAGGCTACTATACCCAGCCAAACTCTCAATTAACATAGATGGAGAAACCAAAGTATTCCACGACAAAACCAAATTCACAAATTATCTCTCCACGAATCCAGTCCTTCAAAGGATAATAACAGAAAAAAACCAATACAAGGACAGGAACCACGCCCTAGAAACAACAAGAAGGTAATCCCTCAACAAACCTAAAAGAAGACAGCCACAAGAACAGAATGCCAAATTTAACAACAAAAATAACAGGAAACAACAATTACTTTTCCTTAATATCTCTTAATATCAATGGACTCAACTCCCCGATAAAAAGACATAGACTAACAAACTGGCTACACAAACAAGACCCAATATTTTGCTGCTTACAGGAAACTCATCTCAGAGAAAAAGATAGACACTACCTCAGAATGAAAGGCTGGAAAACAATTTTCCAAGCAAATGGTATGAAGAAACAAGCTGGAGTAGCCATTCTAATATCTGAAAAGATTGACTTCCAACCCAAAGTCATTAAAAAAGTCAGAGAGGGACACTTCATACTCATCAAAGGTAAAATCCTCCAAGAGGAACTATCAATCCTGAATATCTATGCTCCAAATACAAAGGCAGCCAAATTCATTAAAGAAATCTTTGTAAATCTCAAAGCACACATTGCATCTCATACAATAATAGTGGGAGACTTCAACACACCAGTTTCACCAATGGACAGATCGTGGAAACAGAAACTAAACAGGGACACAGTGAAACTAACAAAAATTATGAATCAAATGGATCTGGCAGATATCTACAGAACATTCTATCCTAAAACAAAAGGATATACCTTCTTTTCAGCACCTCATGGTACCTTCTCCAAAATTGACCACATAATTGGTCACAAAACAGGCCTCAACAGATACAAAAATATTGAAATTGTCCCATGCATCCTATCAGATCACCATGGCCTAAGGCTGATCTTCCATAACAAAATAAATAATAGAAAGCCAACCTTCACGTGGAAACTTAACAACACTCTTCTCAATGATACCTTGGTCAAGGAAGGAATAAAGAAAGAAATTAAGGACTTTTTAGAGTTCAATGAAAATGAAGCCACAACATACCCAAACTTATGGGACGCAATGAAAGCATTTGTAAGAGGAAAACTCATAGCTCTGAGTGCCTCCAAAAGGAAACTAGAGAGAGCACACATTAGCAGCTTGACAACATACCTAAAAGCACTAGAACAAAAGGAAGCAAATTCACCCAAGAGGAGTAGACGGCAGGAAATAATCAAACTCAGGGGCGAAATCAACCAAGTGGAAACAAGAAAAACTATTCAAAGAATCAACCAATCAAGGAGCTGGTTCTTTGAGAAAATCAACAAGATAGATAAACCCTTAGCCAGACTCACTAGAGGGCACAGGGAAAGCATCCTAATTAACAAAATCAGAAATGAAAAAGGAGACATAACAATAGATCCTGAAGACATCCAAAACACCATCAGATCCTTCTACCAAAGGCTATACTCAACAAAACTGGAGAACCTGGATGAAATGGACAAGTTCCTAGACAGATACCAGGTACCAAAGTTGAATCAAGATCAGGTTAATGATCTAAACAGCCCTATATCCCCCAAAGAAATAGAAGCAGTCATTAATAGTCTCCCAACCAAAAAAAGCCCAGGACCAGATGGGTTTAGTGCAGAGTTCTATCAGACCTTCAAAGAAGATCTAATCCCAGTTCTTCACAAACTATTCCACAAAATAGAAACAGAAGGTACTCTTCCCAACTCATTCTATGAAGCCACAATTACTCTGATACCTAAACCACAAAAAGACCCAACAAAGATAGAAAACTTCAGACCAATATCCCTTATGAATATTGATGCAAAAATCCTCAATAAAGTTCTTGCTAACCGAATCCAAGAACACATCAAAACAATCATCCATCCTGACCAAGTAGGTTTCATCCCAGGGATGCAGGGATGGTTCAATATACGGAAATCCATCAACGTAATCCAGTATATAAACAAACTCAAAGACAAAAACCACATGGTCATCTCGTTAGATGCGGAAAAAGCATTTGACAAGATCCAACACCCATTCATGATAAAAGTCTTGGAAAGATCAGGAATTCAAGGCCCATACCTAAACATGATAAAAGCAATCTACAGCAAACCAGTAGCCAACATCAAAGTAAATGGTCAGAAGCTTGAAGCAATCCCTCTAAAATCAGGGACTAGACAAGGCTGTCCACTTTCTCCATACCTATTCAACATTGTACTTGAAGTCCTAGCCAGAGCAATTCGACAACCAAAGGAGATCAAAGGGATACAAATTGGAAAAGATGAAGTCAAAATATCACTTTTTGCAGATGATATGATAGTATATCTAAGTGACCCTAAAATTTCAACCAGAGAACTCCTAAGCCTGATAAACAGCTTCGGTGAAGTAGCTGGATATAAAATTAACTCAAACAAATCAATGGCCTTTCTCTACACAAAGAATAAACAGGCTGAGAAAGAAATTAGGGAAACAACACCCTTCTCAATAGTCACAAAGAATATAAAATATCTTGGCGTGACTCTAACTAAGGAAGTGAAAGATCTGTATAATAAAAACTTCAAGTCTCTGAAGAAAGAAATTATAGAAGATCTCAGAAGATGGAAAGATCTCCCATGCTCATGGATTGGCAGGATCAACATTGTAAAAATGGCTATCTTGCCAAAAGCAATCTACAGATTCAATGCAATCCCCATCAAAATTCCAAATCAATTCTTCAACGAATTAGAAAGTGCAATCTGCAAATTCATCTGGAATAACAAAAAACCTAGGATAGCAAAAACTCTTCTCAAGGATAAAAGAACCTCTGGTGGAATCACCATGCCAGACCTAAAGCTCTACTACAGAGCAATTGTGATAAAAACTGCATGGTACTGGTATAGTGACAGACAAATAGACCAATGGAATAGAATTGAAGACCCAGAAATGAACCCACACACCTACGGTCACTTGATCTTCGACAAGGGAGCTAAAAACATCCAGTGGAAGAAAGACAGCATTTTCAACAAATGGTGCTGGCACAACTGGTTGTTAACATGTAGAAGAATGCGAATCGATCCATTCCTATCTCCTTGTACTAAGGTCAAGTCTAAGTGGATCAAGGAACTTCACATAAAACCAGAGACACTGAAACTTATAGAGGAGACAGTGGGGAAAAGCCTTGAAGATATGGGCACAGGGGAAAAATTCTTGAATAGAACAGTAATGGCTTGTGCTGTAAGATCCAGAATTGACAAGTGGGACCTCATGAAACTGCAAAGCTTCTGCAAGGCTAAAGACACCATCAATTAGACAAAAAAACCACCAACAGATTGGGAAAGGATCTTCACCTATCCTAAATCAGATAAGGGGCTAATATCCAATATATATAAAGAACTCAAGAAGGTGGACACCAGAAAGTCAAATAACCCCATTAAAAAATGGGGCTCAGAACTGAACAAAGAATTCTCACCTGAGGAATACCGAATGGCAGAGAAGCACCTGTAAAAATGTTCAACATCCTTAATCATCAGGGAAATGCAAATCAAAACAACCCTGAGATTCCACCTCACACCAGTCAGAATGGCTAAGATCAAAAATTCAGGTGACAGCAGATGCTGGCGAGGATGTGGAGAAAGAGGAACACTCCTCCATTGTTGGTGGGATTGCAAGCTTGTACAACCACTCTGGAAATCAGTCTGGCGGTTCCTCAGAAAATTGGACATAGTACTACCGGAGGATCCAGCAATACCTCTCCTGGGCATATATTCAGAAGATGTCCCAACCGGTAAAAAGGACACATGCTCCACTATGTTCATAGCAGCCCTATTTATAATAGCCAGAAGCTGGAAAGAACCCAGATGTCCCTCAACAGAGGAATGGATACAGAAATTATGGTACATTTACACAATGGAGTACTACTCAGCTATTAAAAAGAATGAATTTATGAAATTCCTAGCCAAATGGATGGACCTGGAGGGCATCATCTTGAGTGAGGTAACACAATCACAAAAGAACTCACACAATATGTATTCACTGATAAGTGGATATTAGCCCAAAACTTAGGATACCCAAGATATAAGATACAATTCGCTAAATGCATGAAACTCAAGAAGAATGAAGACCAAAGTGTGGACACTGTGCCCCTTCTTAGAATTGGGAACAAAACACCCAGGGAAGGAGTTACAGAGACAAAGTTCGTAGCTGTGATGAAAGGATGGACCATTTAGAGTCTGCCGTATCCAGGGATCCTTCCCATAATCAGCTTCTAAACGCTGACACCATTGCATACACTAGCAAGATTTTGCTGAAAGGACCCAAATATAGCTGTCTCTTGTGAGATGATGCCGGGGCCTAGCAAACACAGGAGTGGATGTTCACAGTCAGCTATTGGATGTATCACAGGGCTCCCAATGGAGAAGCTAGAGAAAGTACCCAAGGAGCTAAAGGGATCTGCAACCCTATTGTCGGAACAACATGATGTACTACCCAGAACCCCGGAGCTCTTGTCTCTAGCTGCATATGTATCGAAAGATGGCCTAATCGGCCATCATTGGAAAGAGAGGCTCATTGGACTTGCAAACTTTATATGCCCCAATATAGGGGAATGCCAGGGCCAAAAGAATGGGAATGGGTGGGTAGGGAAGTGGGGGGGCGCTATGGGGGACTTTTGGGATAGCATTGGAAATGTATCTGAGGAAAATATGTAATAAAAATATTAAAAATTTAAAAAAAGGAAAGATATATGCATGTACATATAAGCATGTAATAACAATTAATGAAAAGAGTTCATGAATTTGAAAAAACAGCAAGAAGAGTTAATGGGAGGGCTTGGAAAAGAAAGTGAGAAATGATATAACTATATTATGATCTCAAAATAAAAGATGTAAGAAGTACATGAATATTCTATTTCCAACTACAATAAAAAAGGTCTGCCTTCATCCTTCCATGCTGGTTAGATAAGAAAGTACTTGATTATCCTACGTCAAAAACACTAAAAACTAATTCAAAATGCGTGTATCTTCTCTGCAAGGGAAGATACTCTGCTATCATGGAGACTCGGAGCTGCCCACGGGGTCAGATCGTCTTCTGGAGTGAAGAAGGTGGTTTCTGCTCAGAGTTTTCTTTTCAGCCATCAAGTTCCCATGCTGGCCACAGCGTTCTCCCGTGCTGCATTCTCTTCCAGGCTAGGGGTGGCTTCCAGTGTGGGTGCGTCATTCCTCCTTTCCAGGTCAACGATCAGTTGAAACATCCTCAAATTTCTTTGAGGTTTGTTTTTCTTAAGTTTTTTTTTTTAATTTATAATTTAAAGATCTATCACCTGAATGAAAAAAAATTTCCCTTAACTCATACAAGACAAATTCAAGTGGATAATGCAATTTTAAAAACTAAGTAGATATGTTTTGCTGCAAATATTCATAGCAAATGTTAACAAATTCTGACCTACTCATTTCTTGACAACGTTCCCATTGAAGAACCAAACACCTTGTTGAGACCTTCCCCTCTCAAGGCTCTGGGTATAGAAGCTCAGAATTCGAATATTAGGATTTTCAAATTCACTTATGTGGTCTTTGCTTAATGAAGTTGACCATTTTGATCTTGTCATTCAGTTGTTCAGTTCACATTGGAGAGTTTTTCACACTATTGCTCTCTGGGGAGGAACTGGTAAGCTGTGTATGGATTTCCTTAGGACATCATCCATGCAAATACCAAGGCCGTACTTATAATAAACAAACTTTCCGTTTTCAGATATGAAGACAAGCATCCAATTATCTTGTCCTCTGCTTTCTTAGACAATGTCTTGCAGTGGGAATACAAGTGGTTCTGAATGACATTTATTGGTGAGATTTGTTCCTACATCAATCTTGGCTGAGAAGCTATTATTTTCAAGATTATTATTATTATAAAATATTGTCAGCATCAAGAGACATGTCCTCTTTACCCTAACACTCATGCTGGCTGAGATGGAGGCTTCTTTAGTTATTTGTATGGAATCCAGTCCTGTCATTTTCTGAATTACAGTTTCCTGTTTTGCTTATTATAGTCCCAGCAAGTATGTAGCTTTCCCTTTCCCAAGCAATATATTATATTTGAACAATTCCTATTTAACTTGCTCTTTAAGCCCTTTCATTGGGTGTGGTATCTTGATAACAAAATCTTTATTCTGCTTGTTTGAGATACAAATCACCTTTTGCAAATAATTAGCATCTTACCAAGTGTGGTGTTTCATTCCTGCTAGCATTTGGAAAATGGAAACAAAAGGATCAGGAAAGACTTGACTTCATAGTGAGTTCAAAGGCAGTCTGAATCAAGATACATGTATATATATACATGCACACATATACACATATACATGCATATATAAATGCATACACACATTGTACATACATGTATGCGTATAGACAGACAAACTGAAGCATTATTTAGCATGCTTACTTGTGAAATGACTGTGGTATGGAGTTGAGCATCCTCTTGGTATTTCTTAGTTTACCAGGTGTTTTCCACTGAGTGTGCACAGTGAATGGACAATAGGATGGACTATCCCAGGCATGGGTAAGTAGCTTCCAAGATGACCCCCTCACTCACTGCTCTGCTGTACAGTGCAGTGGACTGACTTAGCATTGAAACCCTATCAAGCCTGTCCTGGGGTCTATGGTTTGTCCTTCCTCTATATCTTACATCTAATGTTCTGAGATTATCACATCATGCTGTCAGACATATTTATGAAACACAAAATTAAACAGAAAAGAATCATATACCAGGGAAACCTTTTAAAAATGCCTTCTTTAGCAACACAATTAATTTTTTTTATTGAGTATTTTTTTTTATTACATATTTTCCTCAATTACATTTCCAATGCTATCCCAAAAGTCCCCCATAGTGCCCCCCACTTCCCTACCCACCCATTCCCGTTCTTTTGGCCCTGGCATTCCCCTATATTGGGGCATATAAAGTTTGCAAGTCCAATGGGCCTCTCTTTCCAATGATGGCCGACTAGACCATCTTTCGATACATATGCAGCTAGAGACAAGAGCTCCGGGGTTCTGGTTAGTACATCATGTTGTTCCAACAATAGGGTTGCAGATCCCTTTAGCTCCTTGGGTACTTTCTCTAGCTTCTCCATTGGGAGCCCTGTGATACATCCAATAGCTGACTGTGAACATCCATTCCTGTGTTTGCTAGGCCCCAGCATCATCTCACAAGAGACAGCTATATTTGGGTCCTTTCAGCAAAATCTTGCTAGTGTATGCAATGGTGTCAGCGTTTATAAGCTGCTTATGGGATGGATCCCTGGATACGGCAGTCTCTAAATGGTCCATCCTTTCATCACAGCTACGAATTTTGTCTCTGTAACTCCTTCCCTGGGTGTTTTGTTCCCAATTCTAAGAAGGGGCACAGTGTCCACACTTTGGTCTTCATTCTTCTTGAATTTCATGCGTTTAGCAAATTGTATCTCATATCTTGGGTATCCTAAGTTTTGGGCTAATATCCACTTATCAGTGAATACATATTGTGTGAGTTCTTTTGTGATTGTGTTACTTCACTTAAGATGATGCCCTCCAGGTCCATCCATTTGGCTAGGAATTTCATAAATTCATTCTTTTTAATAGCTGAGTAGTACTCCATTGTGTAAATGTACCATAATTTCTGTATCCATTCCTCTGTTGAGGGACATCTGGGTTCTTTCCAGCTTCTGACTATTATAAATAGGGCTGCTATGAACATAGTGGAGCATGTGTCCTTTTTACCGGTTGGGACATCTTCTGGATATATGCCCAGGAGAGGTATTGCTGGATCCTCCGGTAGTACTATGTCCAATTTACTGAGGAACCGCCAGACTGATTTCCAGAGTGGTTGTACAAGCTTGCAATCCCACCAACAATGGAGGAGTGTTCCTCTTTCTCCACATCCTCGCCAGCATCTGCTGTCACCTGAATTTTTGATCTTAGCCATTCTGACTGGTGTGAGGTGGAATCTCAGGGTTGTTTTGATTTGCATTTCCCTGATGATTAAGGATGTTGAACATTTTTTCAGGTGCTTCTCTGCCATTCGGTATTCCTCAGGTGAGAATTCTTTGTTCAGTTCTGAGCCCCATTTTTTAATGGGGTTATTTGACTTTCTGGAGTCCACCTTCTTGAGTTCTTTATATATATTGGATATTAGTCCCTTATCTGATTTAGGATAGGTGAAGATCCTTTCCCAATCTGTTGGTGGGTTTTTTGTCTTATTGATGGTGTCTTTAGCCTTGCAGAAGCTTTGCAGTTTCATGAGGTCCCACTTGTCAATTCTCGATCTTACAGCACAAGCCATTACTGTTCTATTCAGGAATTTTTCCCCTGTGCCCATATCTTCAAGGCTTTTCCCCACTTTCTCCTCTATAAGTTTCAGTGTCTCTGGTTTTATGTGAAGTTCCTTGATCCACTTAGACTTGACCTTAGTACAAGGAGATAGGAATGGATCGATTCGCATTCTTCTACATGTTAACAACCAGTTGTGCCAGCATCATTTGTTGAAAATGCTGTCTTTCTTCCACTGGATGTTTTTAGCTCCCTTGTCGAAGATCAAGTGACCGTAGGTGTGTGGGTTCATTTCTGGGTCTTCAATTCTATTCCATTGGTCTATTTGTCTGTCACTATACCAGTACCATGCAGTTTTTATCACAATTGCTCTGTAGTAGAGCTTTAGGTCAGGTATGGTGATTCCACCAGAGGTTCTTTTATCCTTGAGAAGAGTTTTTGCTATCCTAGGTTTTTTGTTATTCCAGATGAATTTGCAGATTGCACTTTCTAATTCGTTGAAGAATTGATTTGGAATTTTGATGGGGATTGCATTGAATCTGTAGATTGCTTTTGGCAAGATAGCCATTTTTACAATGTTGATCCTGCCAATCCATGAGCATGGGAGATCTTTCCATCTTCTGAGATCTTCTAGAATTTCTTTCTTCAGAGACTTGAAGTTTTTATTATACAGATCTTTCACTTCCTTAGTTAGAGTCACGCCAAGATATTTTATATTATTTGTGACTATTGAGAAGGGTGTTGTTTCCCTAATTTCTTTCTCAGCCTGTTTATTCTTTGTGTAGAGAAAGGCCATTGATTTGTTTGAGTTAATTTTATATCCAGCTACTTCACCGAAGCTGTTTATCAGGCTTAGGATTTCTTTGGTGGAATTTTTAGGGTCACTTAGATATACTATCATATCATCTGCAAAAAGTGATATTTTGACTTCATCTTTTACAATTTGTATCCCTTTGATCTCCTTTTGTTGTCGAATTGCTCTGGCTAGGACTTCAAGTACAATGTTGAATAGGTATGGAGAAAGTGGACAGCCTTGTCTAGTCCCTGATTTTAGAGGGATTGCTTCAAGCTTCTGACCATTTACTTTGATGTTGGCTACTGGTTTGCTGTAGATTGCTTTTATCATGTTTAGGTATGGGCCTTGAATTCCTGATCTTTCCAAGACTTTTATCATGAATGGGTGTTGGATCTTGTCAAATGCTTTTTCCGCATCTAACGAGATGACCATGTGGTTTTTGTCTTTGAGTTTGTTTATATACTGGATTACGTTGATGGATTTCCGTATATTGAACCATCCCTGCATCCCTGGGATGAAACCTACTTGGTCAGGATGGATGATTGTTTTGATGTGTTCTTGGATTCGGTTAGCAAGAACTTTATTGAGGATTTTTGCATCAATATTCATAAGGGATATTGGTCTGAAGTTTTCTATCTTTGTTGGGTCTTTTTGTGGTTTAGGTATCAGAGTAATTGTGGCTTCATAGAATGAGTTGGGAAGAGTACCTTCTGTTTCTATTTTGTGGAATAGTTTGTGAAGAACTGGGATTAGATCTTCTTTGAAGGTCTGATAGAACTCTGCACTAAACCCATCTGGTCCTGGGCTTTTTTTAGTTGGGAGACTATTAATGACTGCTTCTATTTCTTTGGGGGATATAGGGCTGTTTAGATCATTAACCTGATCTTGATTCAACTTTGGTACCTGGTATCTGTCTAGGAACTTCTCCATTTCATCCAGGTTCTCCAGTTTTGTTGAGTATAGCCTTTGGTAGAAGGATCTGATGGTGTTTTGGATGTCTTCAGGATCTGTTGTTATGTCTCCTTTTTCATTTCTGATTTTGTTAATTAGGATGCTTTCCCTGTGCCCTCTAGTGAGTCTGGCTAAGGGTTTATCTATCTTGTTGATTTTCTCAAAGAACCAGCTTGATTGGTTGATTCTTTGAATAGTTTTTCTTGTTTCCACTTGGTTGATTTCGCCCCTGAGTTTGATTATTTCCTGCTGTCTACTCCTCTTGGGTGAATTTGCTTCCTTTTGTTCTAGTGCTTTTAGGTGTGTTGTCAAGCTGCTAATGTGTGCTCTCTCTAGTTTCCTTTTGGAGGCACTCAGAGCTATGAGTTTTCCTCTTAGAAATGCTTTCATTGCGTCCCATAAGATTGGGTATGTTGTGGCTTCATTTTCATTGAACTCTAAAAAGTCCTTAATTTCTTTCTTTATTCCTTCCTTGACTAAGGTATCATTGAGAAGAGTGTTGTTCAGTTTCCACGTGAAGGTTGGCTTTCTATTATTTATTTTGTTATGGAAGATCAGCCTTAGTCCATGGTGATCTGATAGGATGCATGGGACAATTTCAATATTTTTGTATCTGTTGAGGCCTGTTTTGTGACCAATTATGTGGTCAATTTTGGAGAAGGTACTATGAGGTGCTGAGAAGAAGGTATATCCTTTTGTTTTAGGATAGAATGTTCTGTAAATATCTGCCAGATCCATTTGATTCATAATTTCTCTTAGTTTCTCTGTGTCCCTGTTTAGTTTCTGTTTCCATGATCTGTCCATTGGTGAAAGTGGTGTGTTGAAGTCTCCCACTATTATTGTATGAGGTGCAATGTGTGCTTTGAGATTTACTAAAGTTTCTTTAATGAATGTGGCTGCCTTTGTATTTGGAGCATAGATATTCAGGATTGATAGTTCCTCTTGGAGGATTTTACCTTTGATGAGTATGAAGTGTCCCTCCCTGTCTTTTTTAATGACTTTGGGTTGGAAGTCAATCTTATCAGATATTAGAATGGCTACTCCAGCTTGTTTCTTCATGCCATTTGCTTGGAAAATTGTTTTCCAGCCTTTCATTCTGAGGTAGTGTCTATCCTTTTCTCTGAGATGAGTTTCCTGTAAGCATTAAAATGTTGGGTCTTGTTTGTGTAGCCAGTTTGTTAGTCTATGTCTTTTTATTGGGGAGTTGAGTCCATTGATATTAAGAGATATTAAGGAAAAGTAATTGTTGTTTCCTGTTATTTTTGTTGTTAAAGTTGGCATTTTGTTCTTGTGGCTGTCTTCTTTTAGGTTTGTTGAGGGATTACCTTCTTGTTGTTTCTAGGGCGTGGTTCCTGTCCTTGTATTGGTTTTTTTCTGTTATTATCCTTTGAAGGGCTGGATTCGTGGAGAGATAATGTGTGAATTTGGTTTTGTCGTGGAATACTTTGGTTTCTCCATCTATGTTAATTGAGAGTTTGGCTGGGTATAGTAGCCTGGGCTGGAATTTGTGTTCTTTTAGTGTCTGTATAATATCCGTCCAGGATCTTCTGGCTTTCATAGTCTCTGGTGAAAAATCTGGTGTAATTCTGATAGGCTTGCCTTTATATGTTACTTGGCCTTTTTCTCTTACTGCTTTTAGTATTCTATCTTTATTTAGAGCATTTGTTGTTCTGATTATTATGTGTCGGGAGGTATTTCTTTTCTGGTCCAGTCTATTTGGAGTTCTGTAGGCTTCTTGTATGTTCATGGGCATCTCTTTCTTTAGATTTGGGAAGTTTTCTTCTATAATTTTGTTGAAGATGTTTGCTGGTCCTTTGAGTTGAAAATCTTCATTCTCATCCACTCCTATTATCCGTAGGTTTGGTCTTCTCATTGTGTCCTGTATTTCTTGGATGTTTTGAGTTAGGGTCTTTTTGCATTTTACATTTTCCTTGATTGTTGTGCCGATGTTCTCTATGGAATCTTCTGCGCCTGAGATTCTCTCTTCCATCTCTTGTATTCTGTTGCTGATGCTGGTATCTATGGTTCCAGATTTCTTTCCTAGGGTTTCTATCTCCAGTGTTGCCTCATTTTGGGTTTTCTTTATTGTGTCTACTTCCCTTTTTAGGTCTAGTATGGTTTTGTTCATTTCCATCATCTGATTGGATGTGTTTTCCTGTTTCTCTTTAAGGACTTCTACCAGTTTGGTTGTGTTTTCCTGTTTTTCTTTAAGGACTTGTAACTCTTTAGCCATGTTCTCCTGTAGTTCTTTAAAGTCCTTCTTGATGTCCTCTACCATCATCATGAGATATGCTTTTAAATCCAGGTCTAGTTTTTCAGGTGTGTTGGGGTGCCCTGGACTGGGCGAAGTGGGAGTGCTGGGTCCTGATGATGGTGAGTGGTCTTGGTTTCTGTTAGTAAGATTCTTACCTTTACCTCTCGCCATCTGGTAATTTCTGGAGTTGTTATAGTTGTCTCTGTTCAGAGGTTGTTCTTCTGGTGATTCTGAGTATCCTCTGTCAGCAGAGCTGGGAGACAGGCTCTCTCCTCTGAGTTTCAGTGGTTAGAGCACTCCCTGCTGACAAGCTTTCCTCTTAAAGGGAAGGTGTACAGATATCTGGCGTTTGGACCTCCTCCTGGCCGAAGAAGAAGGCGGAAAACAGGACCTTTCCCAGATGCTGTGTTGCTTTGGCAGGTCACAGAAGCTGTAGGCTTCTGTGGTGCACACTCTCAGCTGTGCAGACTAAGTTCCTAAGTTCAGTGGAGTCCTGGATCCAAGATGTGCTCCCTGCTCCTGAGGCAGAGGGCTCCTGTGCAGGGCAGACCACTGTCTTCCAGCTAGGAGGGTGCCGGATGTCTGTGGCCCCAAAAGGGTGCTGCCTCAGCAGCTCTGTGGCTCCCGCCTGTCCCAGAAGCTATCTGCCTCTGTGGTCCTCAGTCTTACCTGTACAGACTAAGTTCGGCGGAGTCCCGGAGCCATTATGGCGCTCCCTGCAGGGCAGGTCACTGTCCTCCGGCTGGGAGGGTGCCGGACGTCTGCGGCCCCAAAAGGGTGCTGCCTCAGCGGCTCTGTGGCTCCCGACTGTCCCAGAAGCTGTCTGCCTCTGTGGTCCTCACTCTGACCTGTACAGACTAAGTTCGGCGGAGTCCCGGAGCCAAGATGGCGCCCCCTGCAGGGCAGGTCCCTGTCCTCCGGCTGGGAGGGTGCCGGATGTCTGCGGCCCCAAAAGGGTGCTGCCTCAGCGGCTCTGTGGCTCCCGCCTGTCCCAGAAGCTGTCTCCACAATTAATTTTTTAAACTATGTGGTTCACATTTTTTTATCATAAAAAATAAACCAACAAACCAACAAACCAACCAAACAAAAAACAAAAACAAACAAACGAACAAAATCAAGGTGAGGCATGGTGGCACATGCCTTTCATCCTGGCACAGAGTAGGTGGATCTTTTGAGTTCGAGGCCAGCCTGGTCTTCATAGTGAATTGCAAGCAAGCCAGAGCTACTCTGTGGGATGCCATCTCAAAACAGAAACAACAAATCAAAACAAAATAAATCAAGCAAGCAGGAGAGATGAGGTAAATTGGAGTGTGTTAGAGTATCTACCCTAGAATGAAAATGCTTTTTTTTTTTTTCTTTTTTATTGGATATTTTATTCACATTTCAAATGCTATCCCCTTTCCTGGTTCCCCCTCTGGAAACCTCCTATCCCATCCTTCTTCTACTGCTTCTATGAGGTTGCTCCCCCACTCACTCACCTACTCATGCCTCCCCGCTATGGCATTCCCCTACACTAGGGCATCACAGGACCTTCACAGGACTCAGACCCTCTCCTCCCATTGATGCCCAACAAGTCCATCCTCTGCTACATATGCGGCTGGAGCCATGAGTCACTCCATGTACACTCTTTGGTTGTTGGTTTAGTCCCTGGGAGCTCTGAGGGGTCTGGTTGGTTGATATTGTTTTTCTATTTTTTTATATGGGGTTGTAAACCCTTTCAGCTCCTTCAGTTCTTTCTTTAACTCCTCCATTGTGAAGTCTGTGCTTAGTCCAATGGTTGGGTGCGAGCATCTGCCTCTGTTTTTGTCAGGCTCTGGCAGAGCCACTGAGGAGACAGCTATATCAGGCTCCTGTTAGCAAGCACCTTTTGGCATCCTCAGTAGTGTCTGGTTTGGTGACTGTATATGGGATAGAGCCCTAGATGGGGCAGTCTCTGGATGACGTTTCCTTCAGTCTCTGCTCCACACTTTGTCTCCGTACTTCCTCCCATGAGTATTCTCCCTTCTAAGAAGGACTGAAACATCCACACTTTGGTCTTCCTTCTTCTTGAGCATCATGTGGTCTGTGAATTGTGTCTTGGGTATTCTGAGCTTTTGGGCTAATATCCACTTATCAGTGAGTGCATACCATGTGTGTTCTTTTGTGACTGGGTTACTTTGCTCAGGATGATATTTTTCTAATTCCATCCATTTGTGTAAGAATTTCATGAAGTCATTGTTTTAATCTTTTTATTACACTGATTGGATTTATTTGCATTCTTGGTTGGCTAGCTATGAATGAGAGGAGGTGGGCCATGTGTGGAAAAGCTTGACATTCACCTGCCTTTCTCCTTTCTGTGCAGCAAACTGGGTATCCAAGGGCTGGGGACAGAGTCCTCAGATGCCCAGTGTCCTGTGCATTGCAGTAAGGTGTGGAAAGCTTTCTAACACAGTTCCCAATAGGAATATCTCTTCCCAGGCCATCATGTAGCATGCAAAGGGGTAAATTGATGTTCAATGCTTTTTCAGTCACTCTTCCTTAGGGAAGCCCTCCTGACACTTCAGAGACCCTTTGAACTCTACAGAGCTTTTGCTGAGACAACCTGACTCTCTCATGGTCTCTCTTATCATCTGGACAAGTACAATCGCTGCTTACAGCCTCCTTGTGGACATTCACAAGGACAGCAAACCTAGTGTGCCTGAACACAGATCCTCAACTGCGTCTCTCTGCTCCCTTCCTCATCACTACAAAAATAACATTATGAGCCGCTTCCAGGGTTACCTGTCTCAGCAGATGATAGCAATGCCGGCACATCGCATACACCACACCCTAGAAGTTGCTCTGCTCCGCCTCGGCGGAGACCATTACTGCTCCGCCTACACTGGATGCTTCACCCTCCGAGGTCTCCCAGCCTCAGCCAGCCTCTAGCATTTATTCAGGTTTCAGTCCCCATTGCTTGTTTCCTGATCTGTCCTTTCACTAGTCCACCTATTCCCGGGCAAACGTTTGTTAGGAATTGTCAGAGTGCCCAAGAGGATTTTCCTCACCTACCACAAAGCCAGTTCAATCCACTCTTCACTTTGTGCTGAAATCCAAGTTCTCACCATGTCTGCCTTGCCTGAGTTTCCTCTGTTTGTGCCTTTTAAGATCCAGATGGAAATCTCTAATTAGAAATACAGTGGCCTTCTGCGATCTTACCTCTGCCGACCTTGTAGGCCTGGGATGGTTCTGGCCCCTCCTCTTGCCTCACAGAGTTCTGCCTGTCTAGAACTGTTCTAAGAAGACCCTGCAGTCTCTGCCTGGACTGTTTCTCTACCTGGACACTTCCCGCTCTTTCACCCCACCATCACCCTTCTTCATTTCCAGAAAACATGGGACTTGCTCAGTACACTCTCCTTTTCCTAATTTCATTCACGGCAACTCCAGCTATAAGGTTTATGGCATTGGTATCATTGGTTGGACATCTTCTACCCTTGAAGACCCGTGTTGCTCTCAGAAATCTGGGGGTTTATTTACCAACTAACATGCCATGAACATGGTATGAACACATGGTAGAAAAAGTTGATATGAAGAATGTTTAAATAAATGAATAGCTTTACATTTTGCTCCATTCATCCTGCGGCTCTCAAGTTTAGAAATAAAATAAAACCATCACAATTATTACATAAAAAGAAATAATGAATTTCAATTTTAGTTATTTCTGCTAGTTGCATATTTTACTATAAGCAAATTGTGTGATATTTGAAATAGTTTGTAACCATGCATATTTTACCATCTCATGCATACATTTTTATATAATTAAAATGAAGTTTGAAATGACAGCAATAAAGTAACATACAAGATGCAATTAAAATTATTAACTGTAACTTGAGTTTATTAGCATGAAAAATATTTGTAAAAACATAAACCATTAGAGATAGCACTGTAGCTGTCACATACTTTAGCGCCTACTGAATAGAGGAGGGCATAGTTTTGAAATTACAAAGATAATACAAAGCTTACTTTATGTTTTTCCTTCACATTATTGGAAAATAGTTTGAAGTCAGTATTTTGTATAAAAACGTCTAGATGTATAATTTTAATAAATTTATCTGCCCAATTTTACTGTTTATTTTCTTTTTGGTTTGGATACAAACCAGCAGGGGTATGAACTTAGCTCTTTCCTCCTGGGATTCAAGAACACACTATTCAAATTGAGTCGGCATATCCATATGTAAATGGACTGTTCATGCAGAGGGCGTGAATGTTCGTTTTGGCTTCAGTCCTTGAGACTGGACACATACCAAGACTTCTTTAGTGTTGTTACTGCTAATTATTAGTTCTGGTAAAAATTAAGGAGTAGTGTTATTCTTGTTTGAAATCCCTCAGACTGACCAGTCATTTCAAAATAAAATTTAAGATTTGATCAACAACCATTTTAAGTATGAAAGTTAAAAATTAATTTCTAGGCCAGGGAGATGGACTCAGTACAAGAAATGGAATTCAACTCAACGCCCCCGCCCCAATTTCTTTCCTACTTCAATGCCAGGAAGGCGAGCCAGCCTGCCTGTGAGACTCTGTTTATCATAAGGTGGAGCTAGGAATGTCCTGAGACTGCTGAGTAGGTAGCCTCATCTGGGCAGTGGTCTCTGTGCGCAACTGAGAGACTCTGTCTCAATAAACAGGGCAGAGAGCAATCGGAGTAACTTGCGACATCAACCCTGGACTCCCACAAGCATCCCTCTGTGATGATTCGTTTAAATCACCAACTAGACACAGTCTAGAATCATCTAGGAAGAGAGCAGGAAGAGCTCCTCAGTGAGGGATCACCTACCTCAGGCTGACTGGTGGGTGTGTCTTGAGGAATTGTCTTGATGACCTTAACTGATGTGGGAAGGCACAACCCAAGTGTGGGTGACACCTTCTAGTGGTGGCGTAGATGAAGGGACATGGAGGGAGGAAGGCCTTTTGACATTTTTCTTCCCTGAGTTTCATTTTCACTGTGAGTTCATCGCTGCTGCTGCTGACGATGGTGATAACAACGATGACACTGCTGCTGCTGCTGCTGCTGATTCCATCACTGCTGTCAGAAACAGCTTCTTCAGGTCTCCATCATAGTCTAAAAGCCAATGGCGCTCCAGGGATCCTTATTGTGATTGTCGAGGCAGCCAGCTTCATATTCTGAGCAACTACCGGGTTCTAAGCCTCTTCCAAATGAGCCAAGCATCGCTGGACTCCTTTAAATATACTATGCAAACCAATCTAGCAGGTTCTTTCTTCAGGATATATTCGTGCTACTAGTTTGCTTCTCCAGTGTACCCTGATTAATGCAAGGTAGAGTTTAAGAAAGCATGGTGTGTTTTTCAAGAGGGAATCTAAATTTAAAAGTGTGGATTGTCAAGTCTCCTCTACTACCATCTACTTTTTTTCTCCACACATCACACACACAAGCTGCTGCCCTGCTGGTAGTCAACCACACGCTGAGCGCTCAGATATGACTGCACAGTGGTGGAGTGCAGTGGCTAGAGCACCTGTCATAGGCATAGAAAATGTAATATGGTTTTCTTACCTGGTCCAAACAATAAAATTCCAGCAAATATGCCATGTGTACAAATTATTTTACATTGCTTATCTGACTCCACATAGTCCTCATGATACTCTTGTATCATTATTTTCAAATCATTTATTTTCAAAACCTGACCCTAGGTTTCCCAAAATAGTAATTTGTCAAAAGTTATCACCACTGTGACTTAAAACAGTAGTAGCCCAAAATTCTCACATGATCTATTTAATATAGAGGCCCTTTACCCTTTAGTAAAATATACCTGAATTTAGTGTCTGTCAAGTTACTTTCTGATGCATATGATATATATATATATATATATATATATATATATATATATATATATGATATCTATGTATATCTATGAATCTATCTATCTATCTATCTATCTATCTATCTATCTATCTATCTATCTATGTCAAGAAAACATAATCCCAATTTTGCATATGATACCATGAAGCTAGAACTGATATGTAAAAGGGGAAATAGATAACTTCTAATTTACAGTCTGTTTGGTGTTAGTTTTATGTGTTATATTGATTAGGTTCTAGTCCTAGCTATATAACCAAAGCTAATCTAGCTATTGCCCTGAGAATATTTGTATATGCATTTCAGCTACTGCACATTCTAAGTTAAGTGGATTATTGCTTTGTTTTCCATAAAAGATGGCCACCTCAGAGTGAATCATAAAATTATTCTTAATTTTTCTTTATTACATTCAGTTTGTGTGTGTGTGTGTGTGTGCCACCTCTGAGTGGGTCATAAAATCATTATTAATTTTTTCTTTATTACATTTATTTAGTGTGTTTGTGAACCAGTAAACTTAGAGGTCATCAAGCAGAATGAATACAAAAAACGAGCAACAAAACAATCTTCAAATCAAAAATAAGAGACAAACACTCCCCCAAAACAATGCTTACTTGTACAGTGTTACAATTGCTGAAGTCAAAAATGAGAAAATATCCTTGAGAAAACAGTTTATGAGGGCAGAAAACACTTTACCAACATAGAGGCAAAGGAACGTGTTGTGCCTGAGTTTTGAGAACTCTCGTAAGCATGAGAAGAATGGAGTGACAATTTGATGGTAAGAGGAGGAAAACCCAATAATCGTGCACACTGTAGAATAAGCCTCAAGTCTAAAGGAGAAATAATCGCTCTTTCATGCAACCAAAAATTGAGCAAGTTTTATCAAAAGCTGTCAGTAGTTACATAGCTAGAAATTTGAAGCAAGCTCTTCAGAGGGCAGAGAAATGATTCCTGTAGGAAACTCTGACAGAAGAAATGAAGGAGTAGTATCAAGAGGGAAAATGTAGGGGGCAAAGCAAAGGTTTTATGTCTTTCATTACTAATGACTTCTAACATACAATTGCCTGTTTAAAATAATAGCAACTATGTACTAGATTATGTATGCTTATATGTATGCATGTTATAGTCATGGTTCTGTAGGAGCTTATCAATAAGCAAAAAGTGACTGGTAGCAATGATGGGAAGGATGGGAGGAAGAACTAGGAATACATCTGTACCATCACAGTGGGATGGTATTTGAAAATGGACTTGGTTGGATATAAGTACACATTGGACACTCTACAAAGTGCAAAAAGAAGTTTGCTATACCAAGAGAGAAAAGGGCATGAAATAAAATGCTCAGTTTAAATCTCAACAGATCAAAAAAGGAATAGAAGACAGAGTAAGAACAAAGAACAGGGTTCACGACGAGAAGTTGCCAGTAGTCAAGAGAGTCTTAACCTAGGCTCATTGGCAATCACCTTACCCTTCTTAGCCTAAACACGTTAATGAAAAGACATGTGCCAGAGGAGATAGGAAGCACGCAGTCACAGCATCTGTCGTCTGTCAAGAGGTCATCATATCTCCAAAGACACATAGAGGTTAAACACAAACTGCAGAACAAATCCCATTAGCAGCATGTCTTCTAGTAGAGAACAAGGAACCTTATCACAAATTAGGAACATCCGTCTCCCATGATGAGTTGCTGGGTGCACCCGCATGAGTACTTATTTTTTTCTCTTTCTAGTTGTATGGTTTTGGATAAAGCTGGTGAACTTTTGAGGCTCAATTTATTAATTTGTACAGCAGTCAAGCCTTGCCCACAGCACTGTATGCTGTCGGTAAGGTAAAACATGTATGGCAGATGTTTAAAGGGTTGGGTTGGGTTTTGAGTTCTCAAATTATCTTTTAGTTTTCTTTAACTTGAAGAATAAAAGTTTCTGGCAGAATAAGGCCAAGTGAATGAGGCAGGTAGCAAGGCCTCATATCTAAAATCCATTCTACTTCCATGAAATATCCTTTCATGACGTGAGATAAATATGCTGAGGAAAACACTCAAGGGCCATAGGTAAGTGAGCAGACTGTGTCAGCCATTTGTGAATACATGCCATTTAATGAAGAGTGGGTGATTTCTGCTCTTTCTAGAGAAAGAGCCAGCCAATGCCTATGCTCTGTGCAACTGGATTAGATTTAGCCATCAAGATTTAGTAAACAGTCTCTGTACTTAGGACTTGTTTTGTAAGAGTGTGAAGAAAGTAAAAGACCCAAAGACAACTGCGGTCAAGTGTCAGGAGCAATGGAAACACCACTGGAGTCATCTGCAAGATGAGGACCACACTACACAGCATGCCTGTCCGAGGACAGCCAAAGTGTGACACCTTTGCTTTAAACACAGACCCAGTGCTGAGCAACAAGTGATCCTGGGGCTGATGATATGAAGAGAGGCATTGCTCAGTAAGGGCCATGAGTTCACTTGAGAAACAAAGGAAAGCTGGTGATGTGAGCGACCAGGGACAGAGCCAGGAGAATGTGCTTGAAAGATGAAGGTTAGGAGTGTGATTGTGTGGGGCTGAGAGACGGTGCTAAGAGATGAAGGAGGAAATGAAAGGGCATGACCACGTTGGGAGGCTTAGAAAGCCAGGCTGTGAACAAAGGCCATGGACCAGTCCCTTCACTCATGCAGGGCCAGCAAGGGCTCTCCAGGCTCAAGAGCCCTTGAAAGCACCATTCTTTCAGGCCAGGCTCAGCACCAAATGGACTGGCCCTGCTCTCTTCCACTTGAGTAGGTGCCACTTCTTGAAAGCTCAATTTTCTTGCTTCCATTCTTGAACTTTCAACATTGTTTTAACAAACACATGCTTGTGCTTCCTTTATTTCTAGCAACAACTCTACCTTGAGCCCAAACAAATTTTTACTGGTTCATCTCACTTGCATTACAAAGAGGACATCTTTCTTAACTCTCAGCCAACCTTCCAATAAACCAATAGAAATGGTGAGACACAGTGTTTCTGAGGCTGGGGAATGCTGTCATTCAAAGACAAAACAAAACTGGACAGCAGTCTCATAAATTGAAACACTTTTATTCAGAACACAAGGCTGGTATTCTTAAGCTCCTTCAGCAAAAATCTCTACCAACTTTCGTGTTCTGCACACATGCCTGAATAATGTCTGCATAGCATATTGGTGGTACACCCCCACTGTATCATCTTCAGTTGAGGGAGACAGTATCTAGGCTTTGAGTTTCCACCTGTCAGCTCTCTAATGGATGCTCTGCAAGTGTGAGGTATGACCTTGGTGATGTCCCTTACTGCAGAATTCCTGACTTTCCTGAGAGCGTTCTCACTATCTTGGCAATCTTGCAATGATATTTTGTGACTAGACTATGTGGAATTTTTGTTTTGCTAGCCATTTATTTCAGAAGAATTTTTTTATATAAAGTATTTTATAACTGACTCTGAGTTCTCGTTCTATTTCCTGTGGTAGGTGATACTTTTGAGTTACTGCACAAGTCCTCTGTAGCCTTTTTTTAGGCAGAACAATAACTAACAGAGTCTAGAAGAAAATCTGAACCCTCTCTTGTTTTCCTATATATTCAAAAGCACCTGGGTTGTATTCCACTATTGTCAGTGATTTGTTCAATACAACCAGACTAACTTTCCATACAAGCAGTACCATTTGGTCATGGAGATTGGCTCAAAAGTAGGACTCCCAAATTGAATGTGCATGTGAGCCACACTGTTTTCTTATGACCATTCAAGTTCTATTCTATAATTCATTATAGATGTTGCAAGAGCAGGAAGTCTCTTCCTTAGCCCAGACCTGGATTCCTTGGAGGTTGTTGGAAATGCACTCTGGGCCCCCGCTTCAGGTCCACTGCGTCAGTCAGACTTTCACAGCTGTGACAAATACACAAGAGAAACGACTTGACAAAAGACTGATCTAGGCTCACAGTTTCAGTGGGGTCACTTGTGTCTCTGTTACAGGCTTATGATAAGAGCATTATATAGTTGGAATCGTGTGATGGAGGTGGGATTTTACTTCATGGCTGTCAGGTTGCAGAGAGAAGGTAACAGAAAGAGACCAAAGGCCAAGATATTCTCAAAGGCACACACTCTTCTTCCAGTGAGGTCCTACCTTCCACAGTCCCACCATATCTCAATAGTCTCTAATTTTGAATTTATAAAAGAATTAAACCATTTATTATGTTATAGATCTCATGACCTAATCATCTTTGGAATGCTCTCATGGACACCCCAAGATTTATATGGAACTAATGCTCTAGATATCACTCAATCCAAGCAGGTTGAAAAATCCAGGTCAACTGTAATCACTGAATCTGTGAATATTTTAATAAGAGCCGAGGTAGTTTGCACAGAAGTTTTAGAAACATCATACTGAAAATCACGTGAAATCAGTGATGGAATGCCAAAGCTGGAAGCATAACCACGAATCTGCGATGGTTTGAATACGCTTGGCCCAAGGAGTGGTTCTATTTGGAGGTGTGTCCTTGTTGGAGGAAGTGTGTCACTATGGAAGTGGGCTTTGAGACCCTTCTCCTAGCTGCCTGGGAGACAATCTTCTCACTTCCTTTGATGAAGATGTAGAACACTCAGCTCCACCAATGCTGTGTTTGCCTGAATGCGGCCATGCTCCCACCTTGATGATAATGAACTGAACCTCTGAACCTGTAATCCAGCCCCAATTAAATATTGTCTTTATGAGAGTTCATGGTCACGGTGTCTGTTCACAGCAATGGAAACCATAACTAAGACATGCGTCTTGGTTGACTCACTATAAATTTATGGAGTAGTAGTTGTAGGGTGGAAAATAGGTGTTATTCAGGGGGAAATGCTAATCCATTTTTTTGATAAACAATGAATCAAAAAGTGTAATTTAAAGGATTCAAGATGTGTTGGCTATACTTTACAGTTTAAATCTCCTCTACAACATTTCCCAGAGAGTCAGAGACTCCTGCCATTGAGAGTGTCAAGGGATTGGAAGTCTATGGGACATTGTATAGAATAGGGCTTAACAAAATGTGCTGTATACTGAGACAATTTAACCAGCGGTGGCTTTCTATACTGACCATGAACCGAGAGCACCTTTTGTATACATTAAGTGGCACTAAGAGATATTTTATGAAATATAAGTTACATGAAATTCAAACTTCAATCTAAAGACATCAAATTTTAGGGGAACACAGTCAGAATTTTTATCTTACATGTCACCTAAGGCTGCCATCATATCCTAACTGCAGAGCTGGGCAGTTGAGATGGTAGTTACTGACTTCCTAAGACAAAAAAATTATTATCTAGCAAAAAAAGTATATATAGCCACTGAGGTCCTGCTGCTGATATGGCACCGATTCTTCATGTAGAAAACTGATATCAACATTATTATTTCTTTTTCTGTTAATGTAGGTAAATAAATGTAATAGAATTCCATAGTAATCAATGCATTTGCCCTTATAGAGGTTTTAAGGGCAATATAAAAATCATGCAATAGTAGTTTTAACAAAATACAATAAAATTCTTCTTCTGAGGATAATTATATTGATTTTTAGAGTTCAAAAAGTTATTTAGACTTGACAGCAAATTTATGCAACATCCTGCTGTCACAATTTTTACTAAGTGTAATTTCAGCTGGCTAATCTATAATGCCACTTCTTAAAACTTTTGATCTCAAGAAGCTATCATACTCTTAAAAATTGTTCAAAATCAAAAGAGCTCTTATTTTTGTGGGTTATATGCATCAATATTTTTATTAATAATTGAAAAAGAGAACTTCTAAAGATATGTAATAATTGATGCTTTAAAATAAAGATCCCTTTCATATTAATATTAACAATGTGTGTTTTGTGATGAATAGCTTTATTTTCTGAGTGATATTGTTCCTGTTTCTTGGCAAATCTCTGAAAGGTCTGACGACCTTCCAGAGTTCTCTGTTTTATGCATTGAAAACTGTTCTTTTGTTACTGAAAACATATGATTAATCTAATACTGCATAACACACACACATACATTTACACACATTCAGCATTTGAATGGTAAAACTTAATAGTTCTCAATAAATAAAAATAGGTTGCAAAATTTTGCATGCAAGCATCCAGATTATTTGTTAATTCAACTGACTTGTACTAATAGTATTTCTGAACCTATGTTTTGGAAGGTTGGTATGTGAAATGTCATTCCTTGTCCAACTTGCATGACAGGGCACAATCTCTTCTTGATTTATAACTGTGTAGGAACCTCCTTACCTAATAGTGGAGTGGTCTTTGGGATTCTTTCAGCCCTGAGCTAGTACTGTGCTCAGTGTCTGGGGTCCTAGCCTGGACAGGGATGGTGGCAAAGTGACTTTTTATTTATGAATGCAGAAAACTGTTCAACACATTGTCCTCTTGCTCTGTGTTGATATAGTCCTGGCTTGAATTTTGTGGTTTCTGCACTTCCTGTATTTTTTCAGCCTCTTAAAACTCAAACTAGGTTACTTAGAGAACCATACTTCATTGGCTCATATAATCTGAGTTGACATGCCTGGCTTGGTCAGGTCTTTGTCTTTCAACTTGGCATTTGGTTTTGATATAATTTCCAGGTAAACCAATCCTTTTCATGTGGTAAAATGTAGCAACTGGCCTGTATAGACTTTGTAGAATAAAAATATATCTACATTGTCAGTGCAGTAATCCATCAAGGGTTAAAGGATGTTAACTGGTTATCCAGGGTCACATCCCTATCTTATAAGATAAGGGAAATTATTGGTTGAAAGCTATATAGAATTATATAGGATGGACTTTGGAGTTTGTTTGAGTGATTCAAGGAAGATTGTGAGGGAAAAAGTTGCCCTGCATTTCTTGATTCTGGGTGATATGAGACCAAGACCGAGTTTGTTAGGAGTCCTCATAATTTTCAACTTTTTTTCTATTTGAGACAAGGTCTACCTCTGTCTCTTTGCCTGGCCTGAAACTCACTACATAATCCAGACTGGCCTTGAACTGACAAAGATCTGCAGGCTTCTACCTCCTGAGTGCTGGAATTAAAGGCATGAGCCACCATGCTCGGCCTATTTTCAACTTTTAATTATTACTGGGAGTCAATTTGCTATAATAGTCATTGTTTTGAAGGGAACTAATAAATGGATTCTAAACTCTAGTCAAGATGCAGTGTTTTGGAACCCTCATTCTGCACCTCAACCTGTCCACTTCTCAATACAGCTTCTGCTTTGTCTTGATCCTTTGGAATCTGATTTTCTCTTCCACTTTCTCCCCAAGGCATCAATCAGTAAACAGTGGGGCAGAATCTTCCTCATTCTAAGTTTTTCTCTACAGTACACATGCTATCACTCTGTCAAATATCCTGATAGCCAAACAAGTCCTAACTATGTTCATTCATCCTCCAAATATTTATCAATAATCATTTTTCTAGATCAATGGTTCTCAACTTGTGAACTGAGACCTTTAGGGATTGAGCAACCCTTTCACAGGGGTGGTATATTATAATCTGCATATCAGATATCTATACTATGACTCATAACTGTATCAAAATCAAAGTTAGGGAACAGCAATGAAATAATTTCATGATTGGGAGTTACCACAGCTTGAGGAACCATATTAAAAGGTTACAGCTTTAGGAAGGTTTGAGAACTACTGATCTAGATAATAAGAATCCACAGAGAATGAAGTTCTAGCCCTCATACAGTTAGGATCCTAGTGTTGGTTACAAATATATAACTGTGTGTGATGTCATACGGCAGCACAAGGATGGAGAGAAAGGACTGTGACAGTGAGTGGGCGTGTGTTAGCATGCACATGTGTATGCATGGCCACATATGTGTGACTGAAGAGCAAAAGACAAAGTCCTCTGTCTTCCTTGATTCTTCTCCATAGTTTTTGAAGAGAAGGGTCTCTTGGTGAACCTGAAGTTCACTGATGTGGGTCCACTGCACTGCTTGACCACATGAATCCCAAGGAACTTCTGTGTTCACTGGTCAGCACCACTAAAAATAAAAAACTATACTTACTACAATACCCATATTTTGATGCTGAAGGTGTAGATCTAATTCCAAAGCTTTATGCTTTATGAGAGTTATTTTACTGATACCATTCCCCAACAGTTAGCTTTTGACGTAGAGTGATTAGGCCTGATATCTTTGAGTGAGGGATCTCAAAGAATCGAGGGAGCATGGCATGAGATGGGCACCCAAGAGAGAGAGAAGAACAAAGACCCTGAAATATAGTTGATCTTAGTGTGTTTCCAGGAAACAGTGGGGAGGGTACAGAAGTGGAAATTATTTTGGGGGGGTGGATTCGGACAGCAAAGGATAGTATCTGATAGGTAAACATAATTTATTCAGGAAAATAAGGGTAATGCCTATTATTTGATTGTGTATTACTGGTTTCTGAAGGACACACAAATCAAAGTTTTTATTCCATAGTGTAGGTGAAAAGAGGGGCCTGCCATCATTTGTACCATCTACGAATGATTGCGCAATTGTACGAGCCCAAGTTAGTCATTTTTTTAATCCAGTATTATTAGGCAGCCATGTTACCTACAGTCAAAGCCAGCTTTTAGAGCTACGAAAAAGGAAAAGCTGTATAGTTTTCTGTGCCTCAAGACTAGGTGTGAGAAAATTAGACAGAACAGGGAGGGAGGGGTTGTTACAGGGGTGGAGGTGGGGTTTATTGGGTGCTAGGTGTGAGGTCATAAGTTGACAATGTCACTTTCCCTCGAAGATGGTTTTCCAAGCACTAGAGCAAAGCTTGCCTTCCAGTCACTGGCCTGTTGCTACAATTTTTTAAATTAATTGTTTTACCAGAAATTGAGCCTGTGTGTAAAGTATCCATCTTTTATTTCAGAAGAGTTTAAACACATTTAATTTTCATGTCACATCCATTACCGATGCTCCCCATAATACATTCTGGGCATCCATTAATGCTTTAAACTTAAAGTGAGACCAAAAAACACATGACTCAAAGGGGGAAGCAAAGGTGACAAGGTACAGAACAACACGGAGCAGTAGGTGACACCCAGCGTGACCCTTCCTGGGGTTAACCCGACACAGACTCAGCATAACGGAAACCAATTAGAAAAGCAAACCACATTGTGTTCTCCTCAGTGCACATCAGGATAAAATAAGGCTCATGTGATATGCAGAGAACATCTCTCGAGTTGGCTTCCTCTGTGCTGAAATGAGGAAGGCTGAGTGAGCCGACTGCATAACGAGCTGTGGGATCAGAGGGGACGCAGGGCTGCGCTGGAGCCTCTGACTCCACACAACTGCAGCCAGCTGGCACCTCCCCGCCCAAGGCGCTTTCATGTGCCTGGCCCTCAGAACAAGAGAGGAAACCTAGGCAGACGATCCTAAGGATCCGATCCCCACCCCCTTCCCTTCCTTCTCCTTCAAACTTGTTTACATTCCTCCTCACAGAGCCTTTGCGGGCTGTGAGAGCTGCTTACATGGCACAGCTCCTGAGTGCCATGTTGCCTTTCAAGGGCAGGAAAAGGCTGTATGCTAAGCTGCCAAGTCAATCCCCTGCCAAAACTGTTTAAGCTGATGAGAAGGGTTGTAAATCTGAATGGATGAGGTATGGAGGACAAGAGTCCCATGGGGGCTGCAATCAGTGGGTGGCAACGGGGTTTTCACGTGTATTAAAAATATCAGGATAATAAATATGTAAGAATTTTGATAGCAATTTTCTTATGAATTCTTATGAATTTCAAGCTGCCACTCTCCTGGCTTAAGCTAACAGAAGCTGGGCAATTCTTTGTGCAATATGAATGTTCAACAAATCGCTATTTGATATATGAATTACAATAAGCTGGTAAACATCAAGTTACAGATATGAAAAAGAAAGGGGTCACTACTGCCTTGACCTAGTTCTCACCGTAGAGCAGAGATGATCAAGGTTAGAAAATCCTATTCATTTTGATGTGATTCGATTCTGGTCACATCACTGTGTCAGGCTGGTCTTGATCCACTCAGTTAATGGACATCAACTAGTTTAATTTCTAAAGGTGTCCTTTCCCTTTAACTTTTATAACAGTGGTTAGTCACGACTCCTTGGATAACGTCCCTAGACTACTAGAAAACACAGATAGTTACATTATGACTTGCAACAGAAATACGTTATAAAGTAGCAGTGAAAACAATTCTAGGGTTGGGGTCACCACACCATGAGGAGCTGTATTTAATGGTAGCAGCATTAGGAAGGCTGAGAACCACTGTTTTAGAAGCTAAGCTTTGTATGCATTAAAGTCTTGTCAGAATATAAGGGGCTTTAAAACTCAACTCTTTTGAGTCTTTGAACTTTTTTTTCAGGGTGGAAAGTCATTTAGCTTTAGAAACTTTCCTGTTTCGTAACTGAACTCTAATTCTTAAAGGACTCCTAAGAATTCATTAGATTTACCTGATCAGAAAATGGGAGAAGAATTAATATCTTTGTCAAATCTCCACAGTGTAGTAGCTTAGAAATTAGACAAAAATCATTTTCAGCGTAATTTTTATTAGACATATTTTCTATGTATACTCATTAAAAAGTATATTTTTCTTATAGATCAAAATTGTCATTAGTGTTTTATTAAAGTAATTTTTAATAAAGACAACTACAATGACTAAAAATTGAAATTCAGCTCATGATATAACTAAATCAAAAGCATTGTCCTGAGAGCCACAGCTATATTAACTTTAGATGTGAAATTGGGAGTTTCCTTGACTTTGAATTGCACGTCAGTACCAGAGTCTAAGCAGCGGGACAAAATTTAATATCAGCTTTAATTTAATTCTCCCTTTCTTTCCGAATTTTCTTCTATGTGATTATGTTCAATGTTAAAAAGAAATGTGCTTAGTATGTAAATATACATGGAGCTTCTATGTAGTATCTACATGAGCACATTCTTTTGTTTTTCAGTAAGTTGAGTTGAGACAAAAGGGAAGCATCTTACTGCATCCAAGTGTGGGATACCTGCCTAGGAGTCATTTCAGGAGGATTCAGGGGCCCTGGAACCACAGAGGCTCTTGCTTCTCTTCTTGCTTGCTCATCAGAACGAATTGCTAAGACCCTGTTGGTAAAAGCACCAAGTCGCAATCCTGATCAAATCATCAGTGGTGTTCTTCACAAGTTATGGAGGCTTGAATGAGAACAGTCCCCAGAGGCTCATGTATTTGAACACTTGGTCTCCAGTTGGTAGAGCTGGTTGCAAAAGATTAAGAGTATGGTCGTGTTGGAGGAAGTGTGTCATGGGTGCGGGGTGCGGATTTGAGGTTCCAATAGCTCGCACCATGCCCAAATTGCTCTCTGTCTTTGCCTCATGCTTGCAGATCAAAACGTAACCTCTTGGCTATTGTTTTCGGGACATGCCTACCTTCCTGCTGTTCACACCCACCAGGATGGCCGTGACCTCATCCTCTGAGCTGTAAACACAAAATGAACTCTTTGTTGGTGACCCTTCACATTTATTGCAGTAATTGTCACCCTTGGAGAACACACATTCAGGCATTTAGTGGAATTAGGGACCACTGGCTGCTCACCTCAGACAGGCTTGGGTTTCTTCATAGAGAAGTGTTGTAAAAAACTGCAGATGCCAGTTAGAGTTTCATTCTGACAGGGGGCTTCCCTTGCATACATCACCACTGCAATGCTGGTCACAACCAGTCATGAGTATGTTCCCAGAAGATGGGGTGGGGTGTGTAAGACAAATTACTCACCAATTTGGTAGTAATATCTTCACTTCAGCCTTTAGGGTATGTCTACTCCCCACTTTAGGAATGAGGAGACTCCAGGTCAAATTTCAACTGTATTGGAGAGATGGCTCTGCTGTCAAGGGAGCTCACTGCCCTTCCAGAGGACACTTTCAGGTTCCCAGCACCTACATGGTGGCTCACAGCCACCTGGGACTATGGTCCAGGAAATCCGTCAGCACCTGCACACACATGGTACACGTAAACTCTCCCCCTGCCCCAGGTATGCTGTGCTTGGAGTATATGTCAGGTCTGAATCTGCACAGCCCAAATCTGCCTGGGCAAATGTGGTCACACCCTCTCAAATAAACTCTTTATTCTATTAACTGCTCTGGTCATGGTTTCTTATCCTAGCAAGAGAAAAGTAAGTAAGACACAGGCCTGAAAAAGGAATCCTAATATTTTAATGAAACCACACACACACACACACACACACACACACACACACACACACACACACACACACAGAGAGAGAGAGAGAGAGAACATTCCTGAACAAAAAGTACAAGGCATTAAATTACTTGAATTCAAAATATCCTAAAAGCTGTATATTGAAGAAATATGACCTGAAAAGAGACATGGGACCAAAGAGGAGACAGGCCAGAGAACCTAGGAGTGAAAGAGAATCTTTGATTAAGAAAACACACTGGGAATTGGACAATGTTTTCAATAAGCAGTGCTTAAGAATTGGTAAATCTGGTAAACAGTGGAGAAAAACGGAACCAGATCCTGTCCTTCACCAGCTGTAAAAATCATCTAAAAATCTGTTAAACATCAAGAAAGAGAACAGGGCATGAGTTCTACCATTTCAAAGCAATATGTTGCTTTAATTCTTGGTGAGAACCATATAGTAAGACAATGAAATAAAGGAGGTACACTTGGGAACAACGAGGTTGAAAGACCCCATCCCTGTACCTGATTTCAGAGACCTGGTAGGAAAATGGCATAGACACAAAAACAGACATGCAGACCAGCGAAACTCAATATGGGACCTGAAACAAACTCACCAATTACAGGTAGTTTTGTTTTATTTTTTAAAAACAATAGTGCCAAAGATAAGCATTGGATACAATACTATTGTACTTGCCCTCCAATGGTACTAGGGACATTGAACAGTTATATGTAGAAGAGTGAAGCTAGAGCCTGATTTCTCACCGGATACACAAATCGGTTCAGAAGGAACCAAAGACCTTGAAGTAATAACTAAAAAGTGAAACTGGGAGAAATCTTCACAGTAGATGCACAAGCAAGTCCTGTCAAGGACTCCAGTCGCTCAGAAAATAAAGCAAGGTTTGAAAGCATGATTGCATAAAATCTAACTGTTTCCATGCAGCAAAGTAAAGAATTTACAGTGCAAAGAAAGGATGATAGGATGGGAGAAAAATAGTTTCCAATTGTACATCTGAAAGGCAGTTAATATCTATAATCTATTAGGAAGTCAAACAATTAAACACCAGATCCTCTAATTATACATATGCATCATAGAAGCAAATGGATTGAATACAAAGTTCTCTACAGAGGACATACAAGAGACTGGAGAGTCAGCTCAGCTAGAAAACACACTTCTGCAATCGTGAGGGCCTGGATCAGCTCTGAGCACCCACATGAAGCAAGCAAGCAAGCAAGCAAGCAAGCAAGCAAGCAAGCAAACAAACAAACAAACCGAAACACCTGTGTCTGTGTGAATGGTTGTGCATTCGTTCATACCTCTGTGCCCCAGAGAATCACTGGGGCTTGCCAACTGCCAGCCTCTCTCCAGTTCCAGTGAGAAGCCCTTTCTAAAGAGAATGTGGCAGAAAGTGATTGATAGACCAGTTCACCCAATCTCCTCCCTCAGCATTTACACCTGACCCCTTCCCAAACCACACATTCACACAGATAAACATAATTAAAAGATAAAAGAAGACATGCAAATAGCTGATAAATAGTATGAGATGTCATTTTTAGTTATGCTTGTCATTTTTAGCCACTCGGAAAAGCAAATTAAAACAGCGTTGACATCCCATCTCATCTCTACCAGAATAGCTATCACCAAGAAAACAAGCGGGTAGAGAGGACACAGACAAGGATGTAGGAGAGAAGTACCCCTTGTGTGCTGCAGAAGAGACCACAAACTAGAGTAGCCATTATGGAAACTGATACACAGTATCCTTAAGGAGTAAACTGTGGGGTCTTTATTGCCTTCCTTCCACTGTTTGTACAAAGATAAAGAAGGACAGAGGGCATTGCATGATGTACCATGAGCAGTCCTCTCTTGAGCTGGTGTTTCAGGATTCATTTGTTCTGTGAGGCTGGGCTATGACAGATGACTGACTAGCTGTGTGATGGAGGGGAGGACTTCCTTCCACTTGGCTCATTCTGTTTCTCAGTGGCTGTTTTGGCATAGCCCAGCAGACACAACTTCCTGAACTCTATAGTCTACTCATAAGGCAGACCTTTCTGTTAATGAGGAGCCCACACGATGGTATTGGTTGATGGTTCTGTTTTTCCCAGAATTCTTTGAGGAAAGATACTATCTCACTACCACTTTTTCCTCAGACCATGGCATGGTATCTGGCCCTCCAGTGAGAACATGAATGAATGTTGCTCTTCTTGGAGATGTTTAAAATAATCTTCTCTTCTAATCTGTTTGGTTCATTTGAAAGATCTTGGGTGATGGATATAAACTACCTTCTTAAAATTTTCTTTATAATTCTAATATTCTGTTCTGTCACTTTTTTTTTGGAACTTAACAGCCTTTGGCAATACAATATTAAAGAAATAGTTCAGAGCAGCCGAGAACAGGAAATACATTGAGTTTAAAACTTAAATAAAATGTGGCATATAGAAAATATATAAAGGAAGAATTTGGTAAAAATTCTTCTTTAGTGGAGAGAATGTTTTCGTAAAAATGGACTAAATAAAGGATCAGGGAAAGCCGGGTGTGGTGGCGCACGCCTTTAATCCCAGCACTCAGGAGGCAGAGGCAGGATTTCTGAGTTTGAGACCAGCCTGGTCTACAAAGTGAGTTTCAGGACAGCCAGGGCTATACAGAGAAACCCTGTCTCAAAAAACCAAAAAAAAAAAAAAAAAAAAAAAAAAAAAAAAGAAAGAAAGAAAGAAAGGAAGGAAGGAAGGAAGGAAGGAAGGAAGGAAGGAAAGAGAGAGAGTGAGAGAGAGAGAGAGAGAGAGAGAGAGAAAGGAAGGAAGGAAGAAAGAAAGGATCAGGGAGAAAAGAACCAAGTTACCCTACCTACAGAATAAACCCGAAACTGCTTTCTGGAGGCTCTGTCATCTGACCCCGCCCACCCCCCAACCCCAACCTCCCCCCCACCGCCCCCCGCCCCCCCCCCGCCCCGCCTGTGACTTCCGGTCACATGTCTTGGTGGTCTTTGGCACTCTCCCTTGCACCTTATGTAAAGGTTTCTCATTTTCATTTCTGTTTGTTCTAGTTGGCCCTTGGTGACTATTTTCAACCTGGCAGTTTCTATTTAGTGATTTCCAAAAATTCTCCACTGTTATGACTTAGGACATGGTTAGGTTCTCTTGGGATTCCCAGAAAGCGCTAAGGTTTCTAGAACTGCTAACTTTCCAGCATGCCGTATGTTTTGTCTTCCTCCACCATGCTACTCAGATCCTGTTCAACTATAGCTTGTCTTCTCAATAACCACATTGAAGAAAATTTTAAAACCCTTAATGATTGTCCTTCACTTGGCTTCATGAAGCTTATTGCAACTTCCTGCTCATCTTTTACAGAGTATTTCTTCCTTTATATTCTAAACCAGGTAAGCGCACTTCTCACAAACCCCTCCCCATCGGATTCCAGCATGACTGTTTCCTTATATCCTATGGGCTGCCTTTCATGATGCTGCCTCCGTTTACTTATGAATTTGTTTCCTAGGGGATAATTTTTCTGGAGCCCCCTGAGGTGGTTTCTACCTGTGCTCTACCAGAACCCTCAAGACACACTATTCTAAATTATTTTGAGTGTTGTCTTTTTCATCTTGGCATTTTCAGAGCACTTTGACCAAGAGAATTCAGGCCCTGCTGCAATCCATTGTTCAGTCTGGGTTCTCCCGTTGCTCAGCAATAACATTTGACCCTTAGGGCAGGGCCGTTTCCTCCTTTCCAGATGCTGCTATGAACATGTAGGCAGAGATGTTTCAGACCCTTCAGGATCTCTGTGATGCTTTATGCCATTTGGATTTTGTCTGGGGTGCCCAGTTTTTATTCTTACTGTGAACACACATTGCTGGACTAGACTCTGTCCTTGAATGACACTAACAGCCCGTGCTTTGAGACTCATGAGCTCTCCCGTTTGAGTTATCGTTCTGCTCCTGCTGGGTTGAGGCATTAGAGAACTTTTTCTCTTGTTTCTGAGCTCTGACCTGTCTTTCACAAGTGAAAATATTTTTAGCTCCGTTTTTGTGTGTTTGGGAATGTTGAATTGAATTCTCCTACACCTGGGAGCTGGTTATTATTATTTCTTGACTAACTAAATAGGTAGTCCATTTTTGTTTTGCTCCCTTTATGCCCATTTTGGGCAACTTTTCAAGAAAAGTATGCCGTTTGCAAATGTATTCAGTCTTTCCAGACCCAGGGATATAATAGAAATAAGCTCCCCAATGTTTTTCTTGCTTCAGGCACCATATTAATCAAGATGCTAATCACATCCTTTTCTTGATTCTTTCAGCATCCATCTGATATCTGGTTACATTGTTACAACTGCTTAGTGTTTACTATTTGTCATTTTATGAGATTATAAGGTCTTTGAAACTATGCCCTGTCAGTTAACTTCTTGAATCTCTCCACACCGAGTTACTCAGAAATGAATGGCCTGACACTAAGTTCTCCCCTGAGGTCTGAGTGAAGTACTACCTACCATTGGAAACAAGACATTCACAGTGTTTCTGACTTAATGTGGAAGGACTCAAGCCCCCAGGGAAACAAGATTTGCTTCATTTTGTTTTGTTTCCTGCTTATGGTTTTACTCTGGAATTGTGGATTTATAAGCCAGAGAGATTTCATACAAGGTCCTAAGTTAGTACAAGAGAATTGACAGTTTTTATGTCTAACTGTGTAGAATTAACATTACCCATATGATCCCAGAAAATGTGCCCCTGGTAATAAAAGGTGCTCCCTAAAGCACTCGGAAGAATTAGCTGCTTTCGTGGACTTCTGCGTACACCCGGCCCCAGGGAAGTGAATAAACAGTGGCTTTTGGGAGTTGCTTTCACAGGAAAAGGTTTCTGAGTTCCAGGTCATGGGAGCTTTGGAAGGTACAGGATGCAAATTACATTCCAGCACTGAGCTGACCAATCAAGCCACGGACCCTTTTGAGGTCCTTGGCTTTGACGGTGAACATGGGAACACCCAAGGGCACCTTCAAATTAAAAATAAACATACTGTTCTAAAGAGACCTAGAGGTATAATTTGGTTGAATTTTAAGGGGTATCCTTTTATAGTAACAGAGTCTATGAAAAAAAATATTTTTCAGGTATGGCACCTGCTCAGTTTGAGGGATATTTGTGTCACTGGAGAGATGTCATCAGACACAGCAGGAGCCAGCCTTTGTGAGACTGCCTTGCACTCTGCTGTGCTTTACCCTACAGTCTCAGCCATGATGCCCGGGTGCTCCAGGATCCTGTTGCTCTTCTCCTAATTCAGCTGCTTTACCCAAGTCACACGGTAGCTTCAGAAGGCTGTGAAATTCCTTTGCTCCTCCTTGCTATTTCTGCTTCCACTTGAGGAATATGTGTGCGCGTGCGTGTTTGTGCGCGCACGTGCGTGTGTGTGTGTGTGTGTGGGTGTGGGTGTGTGGGTGTGTGATTCTTGGAGGAATTGTATTTTATTGAGATGAGAGGGAAAATTGATGTTGTCTGTTATCTTACCACCACCTGTTCACCTGTTGCTGGAGTGGAGCCTGTTGCTGTTGCCAAAGTGGAGTCCCCATTTACATTTTATTTTCCTCAGAGTTTCATGCTCAGATTCTTCTTTTTTTTATTTTTGCATGTGGTGTGGTATGTGTATGTATGTATGTATGTATGTATGTATGTATGGATTGATATACATGTGTGTGCATGTGTGCAGGGAGATTCACGTCTGGTATCTTCCCCAGTCTACACTTTGTATATTAAGGTAGTTCTCTTACTTGAGCCTAGAGTTTGCTCACTCAGGTAGTCTCACGAGCTAGTGTGCTCTTGGCATCCCATGTCTGTCTCCTGCACACCTGGATGACAGGTGGCTGTCATGCCTGCCCTGAATTTACACGAGTTCGAAGCATCCGAACTCTAGATCTTATGCTCACACAGCAAATGGTTTTTTCCCCCTACTGAGCCCTCTGTCAACACCCAGTTCCCCGGCTTCTGGTTAAATCTTTATTTGCACAGGCATAACATTTAGAACTGGTAGTCATAAAAGACTTGTGTTTTCATATTTCATATCGAGATCTGATTTAAGGACTGAGTCTTATCTGTGCTTTCCTCCTCTGATTTCGACATGGGCCCAAATATTGTATTTTAAAGTTGCTTAACCCAAATCTTTTAAATTTGAAGAATTATGGATAAGAAAAGAAAAACAAGCAAGGTTAATAGATGTAACTGCTTTTAACTCTTTTCCACAGAGTGCATGAAAGGAAGCCGTTGACTCTGGCCACAGAGACTTCAACAAAAGCCTGCAGTCTCTCGATCTAAGGAATCAAGAGTAGGCAGACTTTAGGCAAGAGAAGAGTGAGTGAGGTATTGGAGGTGACAGCCTTCACAAAGCGGCCTTGCCAACATTCCAGAGTTGCCTAACTGACAGTGTCGGAGACCTCTGAAACAACACAGAACACTCTGAAACGTGATTGAAATTGCTCTCTGGTGTCACTCTGATAATGAGCACTTGTGACATTTACAGTGTGTTCAAGAGGCAATGCCACTTGTTTTGGGTTTAAAGAGAAAAGATCTTTGTATGACTAACACCACTGAGTTACCTTTGCAACTCACTGCCTTAGTAATGAACATTGGTGAAATGCAAAACCTGGCTTCTTGTTTCTCTCATTTCTGTGATCATTAGGTAACAAGCTACACTGATAACTGCTTATGCAAGTTGGTAGTTGAATATAATGTCATGGAGGGAGCCATATCATCTTGTGACTTAGTTTTCTTTATAGTTTTATAATCTATATAATACTAGTGCAAACTAACTTTGAATAATTGACTCTTGTTTCTTGAAAGAATGCCTGATATATTACTTCCCATCATTATGATATTCGAAGTAATTACATCATGTTTAATAGATTATGTGAATTCAAGATAAATGACCTCTTCAATATCTAAAAGAATCATCTACCTACTATCTCTTTCTTTCTTTCTTCCTTCCTTCCTTTCTTTCTTTCTCTTCTCTTTCTCTTTCTCTTTCTCTCTCTTTCTTTCTTTCTTTCTTTCTTTCTTTCTTTCTTTCTTTCTTCCTTCCTTCCTTCCTTTTTCTATCATATCTCTCTCATCTCTATCTATTTATCTATCTCTATCTATCTATCTATCTATCTATCTATCATCTATATCTATTATCTATATCTATCTATTATCTATCTATCCATCTATCTACCTACTATCCATATCTATCTATCTATCTATCTATCTATCTATCTAATCATCTACCTATCATCTATCTATAAAAGAATATGTATTGGGTGATTAAACCATGTTCACATAGTTTCTACCACAACTAAATACACTCAATGTACATCCCAGGCTAAAATGACCTGACAATAGGAATTTGGGAGACCCATGAGGAAAATGGTGATCTCATTGGCTTATCAAGTTGGTTGTTCTTTGGATCCATTAGGGAAAACAAACCCCAGGGCTGCTGATTTAACTCATCTGCAGTGTGGCCCCAGCTACATGTTGATCTTCAGTTTAGTCTGGGAAATATCTAGCACTTAAAACAAAGCTTATATTGCTTCTGTTGGCATTCTTTCTAAACTCTGCCCCACAGTTACCTGGCAACAGCCAGGTAGGCGTGGCTTACTATAAAGGGGGCTGATTGTCCCCTCCTCACTCTCTTATTGTCTCTGACTTTCTTTTCTCTCTGACCCTTTTCTCTCTCTCCCCACATCCCCCTTCCCCTTGCTCTCCACCTTCTCCACCTGTTCCAGACTGCCTATTCTCTCTCTCTCTCTCTCTCTCTCTCTCTCTCTCTCTCTCTCTCTCTCTCTCTCTCATTCTCTTTCTCTGCTTCTACTCCCTTCTTAAACTTCTCAGCCCCCTTTCCCATGCCCTAAATAAACTCTGTTCTACACTGTACCCACCGTATGGCTGGTACCTCAGGGGAAGGGATCCTGTCTCTCCATCTTTTTTATGAAACACAGCAGCATCGATATAGGTTATTTATCCTCCTCTAGCTCCCAGGTCTCTTCCTGAATTTATTAGTTTTTAAAGCAATTTTATGATGTTAATTTGTTCCCAATATCTGGCATTCCTCCTAGAAAAGTATAAGACTGTGAGTAACTGATCTTTGGTCAGATCAAGTGCTTGTGAATAGAAATAGCTGGAAGAAACTGTCCAATTGTGGTGTCGTTGTTTCCCCTGAGTTTGACAGCCATGATTTTCATGGGGTCGGCAGTCATGGCTGAAATCAACAGAACTAAACAGAAGCTAGCTAGCTCTATAATAATGGTTCTGTCAACATTCTGTTACAGAAGGGGCTGGTCACAAGGCCCATCACTGAACCTACTTGAAATTCAAACCACAACCCCTCCTGCCTCAACTATATGTGATCTAATGCAAAATACCTAAGAGACTCCAAATAAGAAAGTGTCTGGGAGTGCAGCTGCCTGTGAGTCACCCAAGCTCCTGTAAGTAACCCAGATAAGTCTGTTAATTCACCAAGATGCTCCTTTGGTCTATGGGCTCCTTTCCTACGCAATATATAGACATGTCTTTTACTCCACCTTCCCAGGAAAGTCATGGGACAATCCCCACTTCCCACCTCAGCTTACCAGCCTCAGGGGACCACCATCACAATCCTGAACCTACAGAGCTGATAAGCCAACCCTAGAAACACAAAAAGCAACAGCTGCTTCCAGGTCGTTCCAGTCTCAAAATCTGTTTTCCTCAAATTACTGCTCAGCTTGCTTCTTAATTGGTTTATGCATCTGTTCAATCACGCCCTTGGGTTAGCTGCTGTTAATCTTGGCTACAGATCAGAATCAATTGGAAGCTTTCTGGAATGCTAATGCACGTGTGAACTATATCAACCATCTCCGGGTCTAGGGTCCAGTCAAAGCTCTCTGGAGGCAGAGGACATGTTGACACACTTCCAAGGCTGTAATGACTTCACACATTTACCTAAGACATCCCTATATCTGCATCTTCTTTTGTTCTACACCTCTTGCATACTACGCAAGAGCTCAGCCACAGAGCTACACTCCTGCCTCTAGTCTGCATTTTTAGTTGGCTTTATGTAGGCACAGAAATGTGGTAATATATAATAACTTTGTAATTATGCTGGCTCCAGACTTACTTGTTTGATGGTAAACAGACAATATAGAAACCTAAAGAGCATTGCTTAACCGAACTCCTTGGGAATACCTTACAGAACCTTCACTGAGGGAAAGTATTTCTCTATTGTCTGGAACATGATTTATTTACTCACCCATGCCTTACATAGAAGTCTCTTGCCCAAGTAATGCACAGGGTATTGGAACCAATATTCAATTGCCCGACCCTGTCTCCAGAGTCAGCATGCTTAAGAGCAGGTGACCACTCGAATGGCTATTAGACCCACCAGTGGTGATGAAGAAGATGATAATCTTACACTTTCATTGCATAAGAGATGTGGCTCAGAACGTCCTAGGATCCCACAGTACATGGAATTTGACCCCATAGTTCACGCTCTGCCAGGAGTAATCCTGCCTCCCTAGCTCCCCAAAATACAGCTTTAAGAAACTGCAACTAGAATTGGGCAGGTCTCTCATGTTCTCCTTAACCTACTTTTAATGTTTTATTCTGGGCCTCAAAAGGATTTTTTTATTTTCCAATCTACAATTTCCTTGGAGAAGTCATTAATAAAATATGCTATAGCTGCTTCTTCAGCACTGGCCTTGGCTTTAAGTTTATGTTAGATAGCCTAAGTCCATCAAGGTCACATACAGGAAGAAAAAAAAGTCTCCATTCCTGAAAGCGCTTTTAATTTCCTTTGTTGGGTTGGTCAGCACTTATGTAATATTCAAATCTAGATCTCTTCAAGCTGTTGGACATTGTTCTGCTTCAACCTTTTCAAACAAACTCATCAGAATGTCAGAATAATAACTGTGTAAACAGGACAAATATGTCTCAGCCCTTTGGCCAGCAGCCTGGAGGACTGCAACAGTTTCGCATTGTGAATTTCAATCAATAGAACAATTATTGAGCACAGTCTTTGTAAAATTTAGTTCTAAACTGGAAGAGGTGAGTTGAACAGTTCCTTGCTCCATACAGTTCAATGTGCAAAAAAATGACCCAGGCTTTTGTTCAAATGTGAAACCCTGACTTGGGAGATTTGAAGTGAACGACTGCTTTTCTCTATTCTGACAGGCCCACACAACATGTCTGCTCTGAGGTCTGAGGAGTACGCTCTAAGTAGCAAAGACTTGCTCTGTGCTAGCAAAATACCCCCAAGGGAGAAAGAAAAAGCTGTGAATGCAGAGTTTGCCATTTCCATGATAGGATACTCCTACAAGAGCTAAGCGACCAACAGGACTTCCTTAAAACCTGAGTTGAAAAGATGATTGGCCCACTGAATACAGCTGGCTGTCCTGAACAGATGCAAAGCAGTGCCACTCCCACACAGGATCCGTGTGACTGCATGCACACATAATTTCAAGGTTCAGTGGGTGGACTAGGATGCTTAGCTATGTAAAAAATTTACAATGGTTAAGGAGGCAAAGGATGTTATAAGAAAACCAAGGAAATAACAGTTTGAAAGTCCATGCTAATGTGTACTAGAGGAAGCCCAGGAGGCCTCAAAGCTACAGGCAACCAAGGAAATGGAGAAATAGTTGAATACAAATTATGCAATACTCAATGGTCAGCCCTGCAAACATACATACAAGTAACATCATAATACTTAGCAAGTTGTGCTTACATATTTAGGTGTGTGTGTGTGTGCGTGTACATGAGTAGATGTAAGAATAATTAATAAAAAGAGGTAATAAATTTGAAAAAGAAAAGAGAGATATATAGGAAAGTTTGAAGCGAGGAAAGGGAAGGAGGACATGATGTAACTATTATATCCTCAAAAAGAAATAACTAAAACAAAAATGCAAAACGCTGGGTGTGGTAGCCCAGGCACTCAGGAGACAGAGGCAGGTGGATCTCTGAGTTTGAAGCTAACCTGGTCAACATAGAAAAGTCCATGCTAGCCAGGGCTGCAAAGGAGACTCTATCTCAAAAATAAATAAATAAATAAACACACAAATAAATAAACAAGTAGTGCAAATGTTGGCAATAGACTAAAGGGAAGACAGATTTGAAAACATAAAGGACATGTGGGGCACGCTGATGGGAAAGATTTGAGCCATGGTTTGACAGCAGTGGATTTGTCTAAGTGCGAAGGAGATCAGCCACAGGGAAGGAATGGGTAGGACAATTTGCAAAACACATGAAACTCAAAAGGAAGGACGACCAAAGTGTGGATACTTCGATCCTTCTTAGAAGGGGGAACAAAATATGCATGGAAGGAGTTACAGAAACAAGGTGTGGAGCAGAGACTAAAGGAATGACCAGCCAGAGACTGCCCCATCTGGGGATCCATCCCTTTAAACAACCACAAAACCCAGACACTATTGTGGATGCCAACAAGAGCTTGCTGACAGGAACCTGATAAAGCTGTCTCCTGACAGGCTCTGCCAGTGCCTGATAAATACAGAAGTGGATGCTCACAGTCATCCATTGGGCAGAGCACAGGATCCCCAATGAAGGAGCTAGAGAGAGTACCCAAGGAGCTGAAGGGGTTTGCAGCTCCATAGGAGGAACAACAATATGAACTGACCAGTACCCCCAGAGATCCCTGGGACTAAACCACCAATCAAAGAAAATACATGGAGGGGACTCGTGTCTCTAGCTGCATATGTAGCAGAGGATGGCCTAGTCGGTCATCAATGGGAGGAGAGGCTCTTGGTCCTGTAAAGGTTCTATGCCCCAGTATAGGGGAATGCCAGGGCTAGGAAGTGGGAGTGGGTGAGTTGGTGAGCAGGGGGAGGGGGGAGGCGATAGGGGGTTTTCAGAGGGGAAACTAGGAAAGGGGATAACATTTGAAATGTAAATAAAGAAAATATATAATAGTAATAATAATAACCAGTAAAGCTAATTCTGAGCCAGAGCAGGGATCCTCGGAACTACTGAGGAGTTGAGAGTTGAGTTGTTGGTTCAGAGCCACCCATTTTTGTAAGTGCTTCATTCTAAAGTATGGTTGGGAAATTAAATATGCAGATTAAGCACTCCACAGAGACCCCTCTCACTTCTGAGAGTTTCACAGAGCTTTATTTTGAAAAGAAAATCTTTTCCCTGTCGGTTGGGATCATGTTCTTAATTTTTACTATGTTAAGAACCAGGAGAGGGAACTTAAGGTCAACCATTCTCCCAGGTTGAGTAACTCTGAGCTATAAGTTCCAAAATCTCATCTTTGCCTCTGATTCCAAACTGGCTTGTGGGGAAAAGTGATATACCATGAGCTCACCATGTTCTTTCAGATGATTTCCTGTTTCCTGTGTATTTAAATACACAGGGAATAATCCCTCTATTAAATGAGACCCTGAGTGTGTGGATGGGCAGAAGTTCAATGAAAAAGGAAGAAAAATATGTTTGCTGAATACCAGATGCAGAATGCATAAATCCAGTTGGATCAGGCAGGGAAAAGCTTTATGGCTGACGTGCAAGAAATCTAAGGGAACTGGAAAGCCAGATAGGCATGTGTCAAACAGACTTATTTAAATCGTCCACTTCCTCAGCAAAATAAAAATTTGAGGGAGTTCTGTTTCCTCTTGTGGTTTGAAATTACAGTTGTGGGCGATAGAAGTCCTGCTTGATTGAGGGCTTCCAGGCAGAGGGGTTACGTGACTCAGTTCAGCACCAGGCAACACTGGGATCACCCAGTGTTTCTTACCAGGCCTCCTACATCGTCCTGTTTGTACTTTCTGTCCTTTGTCATCTTGGCAACAAATTGCAGTGCAGCTGACCACGACTTCATAGTCATCTGACTTGTTGCTCTGAAAAGCTCTTGCATCTAAACGAGAAAGGCGCCTCCTGGTTTCCTTGTGGATCCAGACTACAGACCCTTGTTCTTCAGGCTTAGAGGTGAGATAACTCTCCTTTGACCAGCCTTGTCCTGCTCATAGTTCATGCTTATGATCTTAAGTGTTCAATTTATATTAAAACAAACCTAACTTAAAAGCTATGTCCTGGAAACTAAGGAGATGGCTTATTGAGTAGGGTGCTTGGCTTTCTACCCCAGAACCCATGCAGAAAAATCCAAGTGTGATGGCATTTGCTTGCAATTCTGGCACCAGGGAGATGGAGAGAGGTAGACCCTGAGGCCCATTGGCCAGCCAGTCTAGCCTACTAGAGTTCTAAGCCAGGACGAGATCCTGTCTAAAAAACACAGAAAGAAAAGAGCTGGGGGTGGAGAAGGAAGGATGCCTGAGGCCATCTTCTGCGTCCACATGTGCACACATGGTCCTGTACACGCATGCACACACACTGATAGTGTACACACCTGCTTCGAGGACCACTGTAATATGTACCTCTTCAGGTGTGGCACCTTAACAGACAAGTTCTTCAAGAGGCTCATGGTAGTTAGCAGGTTATTGGCATGAAAAATCTCAAAGCAAAGGTATTTACGTGCTAACAGTGTCCTTTACAGTATCAGAATTCCTTGGGTTGTTCCTCTAGGGACACTTCTGTTCAATAATATTCTGTTAAATACACTATTTTAACTTCGTTTTATTCAACAGAGTAAAAGAAGATAGAATGCTATGGAAAAACCATACACTTTCCAGTCCTGTGGGCTCAGACCACAGTTACTCTTGTTCCACCACTTACAACTACATGAACTCCAGCATATTACTATACTACTGTACTATACTAATAACTATATTATACTATACTACTATAACATAGTATACTATAAGAAAACTATATACAGTTTTCTTAACCTTTGCTAAGAACATATATATATATATATATATTCTATATAACATATATATATATATATGTTCTTAGCAAAGGTTAAGATATATAAATAACATATATATGTATGTGTATGATTATTACACACACACACATATCTCTATCTCTATCTCTATCTATCTATCTATCTATCTATCTATCTATCTATCTATCTATCTATGCCGCAGACCCTCTGGGTCCCTTTGTCTGCGTGGAACGGGTCTCAGGGGCAGGTGGGCAAGGTGTCAGCAGCTGACAGACAGACCAACACACGAGATTGTGTAGAATCTGAATGCATTCTCACAAAGTGAACATCAGTCTTATATAGTACAGAAAATACAAGGGGTCGGAAGTCACAGCAGGCAAGGTACATTGAAGTTACCTGATACAAAACAAAGGAATGACTACAAAGGGACTTACAGGAACCAGGTAAATGTTTACAGTAAAGATAAAGCAGTCCTGCCTAGGGTCAGCTTTGTGACAGGCAAGGATTTCACACTCTAGTGCTATACCTTTGAACCTTGTGAAGACTAGCACCAGGGGGTTCTGCTCTTAGCAGGCCTCATGAATAATGAAATATCACCACCCCCCTATTTCCTAGGCCTTGCTAAATTCTTATATGAGTGTAACTTTTAAGTATCTGGAGAATCTCCATTTGTCAGGAGAATTCACCAACTTGCTTCTAATATGCAATGTAGCCTGTACTGAAGATTTGTATTTCAATGGGATTCCCTGGCTCTTTTATGGTATTCCCTAGTTTGGGTGAGATTTGCTACTGTCCTTAGTAAATATTTTGCAGACCAGCTCTGAGCTACTGGCTCCGTCTTTTGTAATGCTTAATTAGTTACTAAATAGGTAACTTCTTTACTGCATTCCTGCCGGATTCCAAGCTCATAGTTCCATACACCAGACTAACCCGGGAATAGAGTATGAGTATGTGGGTAAATGAGAACGCCAAAGCTCCAGGAGGTGAGTTTCCGAAACTCTTTTCCTCATGAGTGCTTACAGACATTTCAGCCTGTCAAGCAGACTTGACCAGAGTGCATGGCATTTCCCAGTGTGCGTGGCATATATATATATATTATTTATAAGGAATCTAGCACAGTATCTAGCCCTTTGAGAAAGATTAGCAAGTTTTTACTCCTTATTCTTTCTCCCTTTGTCTGTTCTTCCCTCTTTTCACTAAAATCTTATTGAAAACATTTTATATAATAACCATATGGTCAGCAAACTGGGAGGCAACTAAGAGTAAAGTTTGAACTTAAGAACTATCCACACTGCCTAAATGTCTCTAAAGGCACAATAAATAAGACTTGTTATTGATATTGATGAGGAAATGTCCCAACTTATTGTGATGTCAGTGTGTGTGAACAGGAAGCTTTAAGCCAAGGAAATACAGAGGACCCATCAAAAATGGAAAGATGTTCCATGTTTGTGGCTTGATAGAATCAATAATGATAAAATGACCTAGAATGGTCAGTAGATCTAGTAAAAGTATAACATAAAAACAAAATTCTAGGCCTTTAGGCCCAGGCTTGAGAATGTGACCTCTGTGACTTAATGCTCCAAGGTATGCTAATCATAAAACAGATAGCGACATTCCTTCCTCCACCCACCCGCTTCCTGGGTTGAAAGAGTGTTCATTCATAGAAAGTCACCCTGACTTTCCACCCATTGCAAACCCACTATGCAAATGTGCTTTCCTTAGGGGCTCTTAGAAACTGTCTTGAGAGATAACCCGCACAATTACCAGGTATTCCTTGTGACTCTTGTGACTTTGCACTTCCTTGGGACTCTTAACTGGTATCTTTGGTATTTTCCAACAACACCCTCCCCACTTCCTTGAGTTGTGGTTTCTTCCTTTAAATACCCCCTTGCCCAGCTACTCGGGGCTCCACGGTCCTCTACCCCTGCGTGGTGTATGACTGTGGGCCCAAGAGCACTCTTGAATAAAAATCCTCTTGCAGTTTGCAGCAAGACTGTTTCTTGTGGGTGATTTGGGGTGTCGCCTCTCCTGAGTCAGAACATGGGGGAGTCCTACGTTGTGGGTCTTTCACTAGTATAATTTACCTCTAACTACTAACAACACTCCCTATATAGCCAAAATGAGTCATGAAACTCAGATAGACCCAAGAAAGACCTTGAATACCCAATGTATGCTTGAACAAAAACAATAAAACCGAGACTATTACAATATAATATTGAAACACACTATGGAACTATAGTAGTCAAACGGCATGGCATTGTCACAAAACGGACCCATTGACCAACTTCAGAACAGAATAAATATTTAGACACAAATCCCTGTATGCAGAACCAACTGATTTTTAACAAAAGCAATGAGAATGCTAGAGAGAGGACAAGGTCTCCCAAAAACAGCACTGTGAGATGTTGGTATGTATATGTGTATCTGTATGTGTGTTTTATGTATGTATATATATATATATATATATATATATATATATATATACATACATATATATATACATACACATATATATACATATATAAATGTATATGTATGTGCATATATGTATATATGTATGTGTATACTGTATATCTGCACACACACGCGTGCGTACACACACACACACACACACACACACATATATGTATATGAATGAAATTAGCCTCCTTCATCTCATGTGATACAAAACCCACCTCAAAATAGATTAAGGAACTATAAGACCTAAGACAAAGGAACTACTGAAGATAAGAGAAAGGGATACCTTCAAGATGTTGGGCTAGGCAAAGATGTTTATAAGGTCCTAAAACATGGAGAATAAAGGTGAAGTAAATAAATGAGTTCTATAAAACCATGACACCTCTGCACCATGAAGGAGACAACCAACTGTGCAGTGGTAACAGAAAGAAAAATGGACACACTGCTTATTTGATAAGAGTTAGTGTCTGGAATACATATGAGTCCCAACAACAGCAAGAAGTATGATTTTAAACAAAGGACAAATTCTTTGCACACACAGTTCTTAAAAGAGGAAATACAAGTGGCCAGTGAATACATAAGAAAGTGCTCAGCATCATGGATCATTAGGAAAATACAAATCAAAATCACACTGGTGTTTCACTTCCCCCACTGAGAGTGGCTTCTGTCAAAAGGACAAGACAGTATCAGAGAGGATGCAGAAGGTGGATGACTCACAGGCTGTTGGTGGCAGTGCACATGGATATAGCCACCATGAAAATCTGTATGGAGCTCCTCAGAAAGTGAAAACGAAAGAACCATATACACAGCAACCACACTACTGAGTTTCCAAAGAAAACGGAATCGTCTTGTCAAAGATATACCTGGACATCTTCGTTGTCCTGGAACTCTGTAGACCAGGCGGATCTTGAGCTCAGAGATTTGTCTACCTCTACCTCCCAAGTGCTGGGATTAAAGGTGTGCACCACCATGTCCAACTGGATGGACTTTTAAAAATAGATTGTAAATGTTCACATACTCATTCTGGAACCCACCGCTGAGTACGTAGCAGCCAATACACTATGTGGTCTTCACAGCTTTCTTGTCCCGGTTGTCACTCGGCCCACTCCCTCCTGATAGAACTTCCCATTTAAACTGTGTAACTATTTCTGGATGCATTACTATAACTCAGCACGTGTATACAATGTGTATTGACCAGGTCAGGCCAGCTAGCACTTCCATCTCTGCAGACATGGCTCCTGTGTGTTAGGGACCAAACACTTTTCTCCTCTGGTGACTTGGGGATGTGCAGTTTTTTTTTTTTTTTTTTTACTGAGGCTATGTTCAGTCTGCTTTGCTGTAGAACATTCCACTTACTTCCCGTCAGCTGTGGTTGGTTAACACTGTGGACTAAGCATTCCCTCCTACTCTTCCAGTGACATCTGTTTTACTTCCAAGTTGTCAGTTCCACCTTTAGTGAGCAGGCAGTGTTTGTCTCCTGTGCCTAGCTTACTTCACTTAATGTGGTGCTGTACTGTTCCACTATGTTATAATTTTACCTACTAACAAATTATTATATTTTATAAAAATATTAATATCATAGGTGTATATTATACACATATTTACTTGTATATTTTTTATATATTATATCTAATATATTTACTTTTTTTCTATTATAGAATTTTATCCTTTATGATTTAACATTATTCCATTGAAGACACACAAATAGCACTGATTAAACTCAATGGGTCACAGAACAAACAAAGAGACAAGAATGTAGAACAAATAGCTGCTAGGGAGGTATGGAGGTTGACAGGGGACAAGGGGGGAAATTAACCATAATGTTATAGTAATATATACAATATAACATAATACATATATAATCTATTATATTCACATATGCTACATATATTGCACATATATGTAATATACAATATATATATATATAGATATATAGATATAGGTATAGGTATAGATATAGACATAGATATAGATAGATATAGTCCAGGAACAAATTCAATGTTATTTTTGAACAAAAATTATAAAAAAGTAATTCTAATCACACAAGGAAATTATTTTAAATTAAAATACAATTACATCATTTATGCCCCCTCTCTTTCTTACCTTCAAACACTCCTTTTTGATGCATCTGGAATTCATGGCCTCTTTGTCTTTAACTGTTATGGTTTTACAGACATACACACAGACAAACACACATACACATACACATGTACACTACAGTCATATGCAACACACATATACACATGCACAGATACACACAGACACCCACACAGACATACACCCAATCATACACACACAGATATATACAGTCACACACACAGACACACATACAGACATACACACAGTCTCACACACACAGATGTACACACAGCCACACACACAGACATATACACAGTCACACACATACACACAATCACACACACAGACAACACACAGTCACCCACACAGACACACAAAGACATACACACAATCACACACACACAGCCATACACACAGTCACATACAGAGAGAGACATACACACAGTCTCTCTCTCTCTCACACACACACACACACACACACACACACACACATAGTCACAGACACACACAGACATACACAGTCACACACACACACACACATACAAACACATACAGACATACACACAGTCACACACACAGACACACACAGAAACATACACACAATCACACACACAGACAACACACAGTCACCCACACAGACACACACACACACAGACATACATACAACCACACACACATATAACACACAGTCACCCACACAGACACACACAGAGACATACACACAATCACACACATATACAACACACAGTCACCCACACAGACACACACAGAGACATACACACAATCACACACACACACAGACATACACACAGACACAGAGACACACACAGAGACATACACACAATCACACACACACAGACATACACACAGCCACACACGGAGACATGTACACAACCACACACACACATTCACACAGAGACATACACACAATCACACACACAGTCATACACACAGCCACACACACATACACACAGTCACACACACAGACATAACAGACATACACACAGTCTCACACACAGAGACACACAGACACCCACACGACAGTCGTATGCTGACACACTATGTTTTGTTTACTATTATGGATTTCTATATATTTCAGTACTTCAATACTTTCTCACTGGTAATCATTGAATTTGGTTTCCACTTCTTTGTTTTTTTTTCCCTACTCCTTGAGCTTACTATATGCCAGGCACTATATTTTACCCCCAATACATAAAGTAGCTTGCTTCAATTCCAACATCAGTGAAGGGTAAATATAATTCCCAGCTGAGTGTGGGGGTGAATGCTTATAATTTTAGCACTTAGGAGCTGGAGGTAAGAAGAGAAGTTCGAGGTCATTTTTGACTACATGGTGAATTCAAGGCCAACCAGTATTGGATAGAACCTTGTCTCAAACAAACAAATCCCTGAAATATAGCAGATCCAAAGAGTTTAAAAGTAACCTTACATAACTAATATTGAGCCAAAATTTGGTAAGTACCAACAGTTGCATGGCTAATGTGTTAAGACCAAGATTAAAACCCATGTGTAATGAATAGAAAACTGGATAATTATATTTTTACACTCACGAAATCCCTCTCATTACCTAGAATATTTTAGGCTACTATCAACAGCATACTTACAGAGAAGCAAGTGTGAGCCCTTCCTGCTCTGACATTTCTCTGTCATCATGTTCTGTCTCCCTGTGTGCCATACCCCTCTGTGATGCCATTGGCCAAGACATGATGCAGTCAACAGGACCCCAAGACAGCGCTAACCAATGAGGCCTCTCAATCTTGGATTTCCAGGTTTCAAAAATATCTGCTAAGTAAATCCATGTTCTTTATAATGTGCCAACCTTGGACATTGTATTGTGTCATGGAAAACAGACTAATGTAATATCATAAAGAGAAGACTTTTGAGGGATGTATTTGAGCTTCATTACAGACCTGAAGACAATAAGTTTTGGCCTAGGAAAACTTATTAAAGTCTAATTTCTAATGGCAGATTGTGACAAAGCTAACTGCCTTTATTCTGGCAAAACATAATAAGCACCTAACTGTGTTTTTATTTTCATATATATTTTAAAAATTCTTAGAAGAAGAAAATATACTTTTAGAAACTTTCTGAAAATAGGCCATATCTGGCCTATTTTAACTTGATATCTATATATTTTTTTTTACTGAATGCAAGTCTTATTTGACATTTAAATTTTTACAAATGCTATCACTCAGTTATTTGAATTAATCCACAATGGTTACCCTTCTCTGGCCAGAGGTTGATTTTATGGTATGATGTGCTGTCTGAATCCTTGAACTCCTTTTTACCTTCCTCTTAAAATTAAAGACCAACAGATGTTATTTGTAATTCTCCTACTATCACTCCATTAAAAGGCAGAGCAAACATTCCTTCTTCATTTATTTCCTCCCTCCTTCATTCCTCTTTCCGTGTTCCCAAACACACACAAAGGGGAGCTATATGCATTCTCAGGGCTGAGCGTCTGGCACTGGACAGATAAGTGCTGTGCCCTTCCATGTGGAAGAGCAACTCCCAGAATTCCTCAGTTGCCCACAGTTCTTTTGTTTAGGGTTGAAGCCTGCATGCTCTCCCTAACCACTGTGGTATGTCCATTGGTGTGTTCCTTCTTCAGCTTCTGTTTGGGCAGTCGTGTTGCTGAGACCTTATGGGTGTCGCTTTTGATATTACTAAGAGACACAGTCCAACACCAAACTCCCTGATCCTCTGCCTCTTGTGGTCTTCCTGCCATCTCTTTTCAATGTTCCCTGAGCCTTACGTGGGGGATTGTTTTGGAGATGTGTCAGATGTGTCCACTGATACTGGGCTCCACAACTCTGCATTTTTGTTGATTGTGGTTTTCTGTAGTGGTCTCCATCTGTTGGAAAGAGGCACTTCCTTGATGAGGGGTGAGGACTACATTTATCTGTGGGCAGAAAGACAAAAGTTTAGATTGTTTTAGTGATTGTGCTAGCAGCAATATAGGAGCTAAACAGATTATATCTAGGTTATATTGTATATGTATATATCTATGTTATGTGTAGAAATATAACAGGATATATATGTTTAGATATGTATATAAATATGTATGCATGCACATAAACATGTATGCATGCAATAACAATTAATGCAAAAAAGAGGCCATGAATTTGAAGGCATATGTAGGGTTTTGCAGGGAGGAAACAGAGAAATTTTGTAACTGTATTATAATCTCAAAAAAAAAAAACCTAAATAAAAATAGTAGTCATCCACAAATGCAGAAAATGTGTCTTTAACCTCAGAATTTATATTTCCTGTCTGCATGGCCTTAGCCAGTTTGACGGTCCTCCTAAGCTGCAGTATAATCTGTCACAGATAGGTAGCAGACCCACTAGAGGATTATTAGGAGTAAATGCAAGATGGCTACAAAGCTCTTACAAGGAAAGTGCTCAGTAAGCACTAACTGTTCTTTGAAGTCTCATCAAATACTACTTTCTAAACAAAGTTGTTTGATTTCCAACAGTTGACACAGAAGAGCTTAAATGGACATTTAAAACCCCACTTCATTTGTCCAAAGCAATCAGAGTTAGGAGCAGTGTAAACACCCTTCAGATTCTGTACTTCAGACTCTGTCAATAGAAATGGGTTTATTTACCAGGTACTTTTTAAAAGTTGTGCTTTGACAGGTATCTATTAATGCAAAGATTATGCAAAGCACTGTATTTCTTGCCCTTAGGGTCGCTGAATTAATAAATTACTAACCATGTGCTTAAATTACTAAAGCCATAGAATAACTATACGTAGTAGGGAGAAGGATGCTCTCATCCTGTTTCACTCTTTAGCCATTTCCTCTGTCCAGTTCCTGAGTCTTTCACATACTACCTTCTAGAACTCAGTCACCGCTAAGAAGTCGTTTCCTGTATTCTCAGTACTGTCTGTGGCCCAGCCTGGATTCTTGCCTGGCACTGCTTTCTTCTTAGGCTGACCCTTAGCTGAGTTTATTTTCACATTCCTGTCGACTGAGGCTCACAGGAGTTAATGTCTTCCTTGATTCTTTGCTCAGTATGTTAACTGCCAGCCATTGGTAATGACCTACACGTGAATTTATATTCATTATGATTAAATGATACCAAAAACTGAGATACTGAAACCTCACATCTATACACCCACAAACACCCACATTGAGAGGAAGACATTTACGTCCAGGCAGCTACTCATCAATGCTCAGTCCCGTGGGATTGTTCTCTTAGCTTCCTGTCCACCCAACCCCAGTTCTGGGGCAGCACTATCAGCTTATGCTACCCACATTTTTATATCCCAATAGCCATTCACATGCTCTCATGTCACCCTGACTCCTTGAGGTACGCTGGATGACTTTCAACAAACACCTGGGAAATCCATCCCGTGCCTTGGCATTTCCTGTCACCCACTCACCTTGGTCCTCTGAGGATATTCTGTCTTACATGCCTCTTCAGTCTTCACTCTGGTGTCCTCACTGATTGTAGCATTACCCAGAGCTTTCCATGCGTAATCCTACCCCCAAATACTTCATTCTTAAACAACTACATCTAATATTTCAACTGACCCTGCAGTATCCTGGTCTGTATGCACCTTACACTTTGTGATTTATCTCAGACTTCTACTTGCATAGACTCTAACACTCTTACTTGTTTTCCCATTGAATCAATCACTTGGTAAAATTTTGGCCTAGAAAAATTCATTTTTGCTGTCTATACAGGACATACATATACTAGTGTGTGAAAAACTGGAGGATAGCTCCAGCAAATGATAATTCCTACAAAGAGGCTTTATTTTTAAATACTGATTTACTAGATCTGCACTAGTTGTGGAATGTTGCAGATCCATAGCTAATTACCTTATCTCTATCTTGGGCTAGCTTTAGCCCCACCCCACCCCCTCTGGTACCCATTCCTTGCCCACCACTATGTCAGAACTAACATCCTATGACTAATAGAAACCTTTTTGGAATTCATTAACTCAACAGACCACTAGCTCACCCTAATCCAAAAGCTAAGAAGGTTATCAGATAGCATCTAAAAATCTATAGATAAGAGTCTTCCATCTTGCTGTAACTGCCTCTGGTGTATCTTATAAATATGTTAAAATTGTTCTGATTTACAATTTTCTTTGTTCAGCTACTATAAGACTTCATCAAACTGCATCCATACAGGAAAACAGAACCTGGATATATGTTTCTTGACCCATAGTCACTTAAACTTGGCTCTAGAATAAATGATTCCCTTTGAGGTTAAGAGCTGCTGTCTTGCATTGACACTCGATAGTCTGACTATACCGACTCTAGTTATATCTACTATGACTGGTCCTCATTTCTTACCGTTTCCCTGAAGCTCATAGTCCCCTGCCCTATTCCTATCTTAAGTCAGTGGAGCCAATCTCTTACTATAGTGAGCTCAAAGACAATTCGTCAGTCAACAGGGAAATGCCTTAAGTCTCTTTCCCAGCCACCTCATCTTCCTGCTAATAGGCAAACATGCTAAAACTAATTTTGTACATTCTCTCTTCCTATTACCATTCCGCCCCTCCCAACCTCTCTAGACCTTCTCTGGCAGTCTTTTAACCTCATCCCTTTACTAAAGTTGTTTTGGTCAAGGTCACGGTGATTATCAGGTTATGAAATCTAATGACTCAGTCTGGGAGGCTCTTATTTGACCTGTTGCTAATGATTTACAAGGCTCATAACTTCCTGTTTTTAAAAATCTTTTAGTTGGCTTCCAGGACACCACTGTCCTTTGTGTTTTGCCTCTGACTAGTCTCTCTACTCAGTTACTTTGTCCCCCACATCTAAAACCTAAATGCTGACATCCTAAGACCCAATGATTGAAGAATTTGACTATATCCATTTGCCTTACTTTTAAATGCCACCAATACACAATTCTGATGGATTATATTTATTTTCTTCACAGTTGGAACACACAACTCATGTACCTAATTTTTTATTTAAGATAATTTTTTATTTGTTTAAAAGTAACATTTCAGAAAACTCCCTGATTTCAATCACCAAATTTATTCCTGTTATAATGTTTCCCGATTTATAATACAGGAGAAAAGTATCAGTTGTTAAGATCAGAAACATTTTACTTGCTCTCTCTCTTTTTTTTTTATCACAGGTAAGGTTCAGTTTATCAGTAAATATTGTATATTCAATCTTCATAGTACTTGAAATGATTTTGAAAAATATTTATTTTGAGTGTTTGTCTGCACATATATAAGCATACCTCCATCTGTAGTGTCAATGGGGTACAGAAGAGGGTTTTGGGGTTCCCTGGAACTAGAGTATAGACAGTTGTAAGCTGCCATGTGGGTAGAGGGAACCAAACCAGGGTCCACTGTAGAATTAGCAAATGCTCTTAATGGTTGCTCCATTTCTCCATTTTCCTGAGATCTATTTTTAACCATAGCTACCACTGCCAGTCTGGCTCAGCCACCATTGTTCCCTGACTAGATGTTGAAATAGCTGCTTACTCTGTCTACTTGTCTCTTCTTGAGAGATCAGCCATAGTGACCACAGTAAAGAACCAAAAGTCAAAAGAAACCAAATAGTCCTCCCTGTTTGGACACAATATTGATTTCCTGAAATGGCTTTCTCTTAGTGGGCAGCCACATTCTTTCCCCACTTTCAAAGTGAGGCCTTCCCTGACTGCCCTATCTGAAATTGCAAAGTACTGTCCAATTCATGGTTATTGTTTTAGTTGGGTTTTCTATTGCTGTGCTAAAACACCATGACCAAAAGCAACTTGGGGAGGAAAGAGCTTGTTTCTCTTATATTTATACTCCATAGTCTGTCATCCTGTGATGTCAGGACAGGAACCTGAGGCAGGAGCCGATGAAAAGGCTATAGAGGAATGCTGTTCACTGGCTTGCTCCTCATGGCTTGCTTGGCATGCTTTCTTATAGCACCCAGGACCATCAGCCTAGGAATGGCACTGCCCATGATGAGCTGAGTCTTTCCCATCCATCACTAATCAAGACAAATACCACAATCTTGGCTAAAGGCCAATTTTCTGGAAGCAGTTTCTCAAATGAGAGTTCTTCTCCCCAAATAAGTCTAGTTGACAAAAGCAATAACAACAAAAACTAGCCAGCTCAAGTGTGTGTGTGTGTGTGTGTGTGTGCATGTGTGTGAAACTGATGCATATAACCTGTTTATCATCTGTCTCTCTACACCCACAAGCTGTGTATCTATTGCATACCTGCCTGCCTATTCATCCACCCAGTGTCTATATTTTTCCATTAAAGCCAGAGAGGTATATATTGTATTCTACTTCTCTGTTTTGTTCACTTCTGTGTTTTTAGTGACTAGAAATGAGGTTTTGATGGGATGTGCTTTCAGACATGAGTTTTCCCCTTTACAGTTTCACACAGAGAGAAGATTAACTGGTCTTCAGACACATATACATTTTACTGCAAGAAATCATCTCCACTCAAAATCTTACCATAATTTTTTTTTCTTTTAAGCCATCCTATGGTGCCCTTAATTCTGCTTTTTGTTTTGGCTCATACCATATTTGAAAGCTGTTAAGCAGATCTTACTCAATTTTTCCAAAACAAGTCTTTAGTGGAAAAAGACCAAGGACCAGAAATGTAAAACAATGAATGCAAGAATGTTCTTTCAAAGTTTAATAATTTTATAAATCCAGATGTTTAAAATAGAGTTCCATTTTTCAATATATTTAACAAATTTGTCATTGTGAATCACTTAGCATTTCGTGAGATACATATATAGTCAGATTTTATAGCCATTGGGAATATGATCTGCTTGGCTCACATACCCAGTTTTGAAGCCTGTGGAATGGGGATGAAGCCTGCTCCTGCTCCTAAGAGCCCGATCATCTATTCCTCTCCGTGTCCTGCTGTTAGTGAATGCATGCACAGGACTGTCTGGAGAACACTCTGTCATATGCAGCGTAAAAGAGGGTCCTTAATTCCAGACTTATGACTGGAGAGGAAAATGAAAGTGGCAACTAGAAGACCCACCAACAAGAATTAGGAGAGGTGGCTTAATGAAGAAGAGGAGAGGATTGTGGGTAGAGAGAAAAGAGCACATTCAGAGAGATTTGGCTGTAACCTGATCCCAGGACTTCTAACAGCAAATGATTTTTAAAAAACATTTCAAAACTCATATTCTTAGCAGAGTGTGGTATCACACACCATTAACACAATTCTCTGGAGCAGAAATGAGAGGATCTCTGTGTTTGAGGCTACCTTGGCCTGTATAACGAGCTACAGACCAGTAAGGGTTACATAGCGAGACCCTATCCCAACCTTTCGCCAAATTAAAAAAAAAATCATATTTTCACTGTTCATAAACTGTGCTTTAAAATAAGCTAACAGCATAGTGTCAGCGATGGACTTAAGGCACAAGCTCTCCTAGAAATGTCAAAGATAAGGAAGAGCTCTCCTAATGTGAGCTCAGCAGAGCCACTCATCTTTAGGCCACCACAGTGGGCTTAGCTAGAGATGTACCAGTTGAGAGGAATTAAGTCATTTTGATTAATATAATTACCTTTCCATAGAATTAATCAAAACTGAACCATTTTGTATAACTTCAGATCCTTTTCTGAAATTCTTACTAGAAACTAAATTTTTAACTTAAGTTTTTTTTTAATTTTTTCATGTTTTATTTTATACTCCTTTCTTTTTTTATTTTTTAATTTTTAATATTTTTATTACATATTTTCCTCAGTTACATTTCCAATGCTATCCCAAAAGTCCCCCATAGTGCCCCCCACTTCCCTACCCACCCATTCCCATTCTTTTGGCTCTGGCATTCCCCTATATTGGGGCATATAAAGTTTGCAAGTCCAATGGGCCTCTCTTTCCAGTGATGGCCGACTAGGCCATCTTTCGATACATATGCAGCTAGAGACAAGAGCTCCGGGGTTCTGGTTAGAACATCATGTTGTTCCAACAATAGGGTTGCAGATCCCTTTAGCTCCTTGGGTACTTTCTCTAGCTTCTCCATTGGGAGCCCTGTGATACATCCACTAGCTGACTGTGAACATCCACTCCTGTGTTTGCTAGGCCCCGGCATCGTCTCACAAGAGACAGCTATATTTGGGTCCTTTCAGCAAAATCTTGCTAGTGTATGCAATGGTGTCAGCGTTTAGAAGGTGATTATGGGATGGATCCCTGGATACGGCAGTCTCTAAATGGTCCATCCTTTCATCACAGCTACGAAATTTGTCTCTGTAACTCCTTGCCTGGGTGTTTTGTTCCCAATTCTAAGAAGGTGCACAGTGTCCACACTTTGATCTTCATTCTTCTTGAGTTTCATGCGTTTAGCAAATTGTATCTTATATCTTGGATATCCTAAGTTTTGGGCTAATATCCACTTATCAGTGAATATATATTGTGTGAGTTCTTTTGTGATTGTGTTACTTCACTCAAGATGATGCCCTCCAGGTCCATCCATTTGGCTAGGAATTTCATAAATTCATTCTTTTTAATAGCTGAGTAGTACTCCATTGTGTAAATGTACCATAATTTCTGTATCCATTCCTCTGTTGAGGGACATCTGGGTTCTTTCCAGCTTCTGGCTATTATAAATAGGGCTGCTATGAACATAGTGGAGCATGTGTCCTTTTTACCGGTTGGGACATCTTCTGGATATATGCCCAGGAGAGGTATTGCTGGATCCTCCGGTAGTACTATGTCCAATTTTCTGAGGAACCGCCAGACTGATTTCCAGAGTGGTTGTACAAGCTTGCAATCCCACCAACAATGGAGGAGTGTTCCTCTTTCTCTACATCCTCGCCAGCATCTGCTGTCACCTGAATTTTTGATCTTAGCTATTCTGACTGGTGTGAGGTGGAATCTCAGGGTTGTTTTGATTTGCATTTCTCTGATGATTAAGGATGTTGAACATTTTTTCAGGTGCTTCTCTGCCATTCGGTATTCCTCAGGTGAGAATTCTTTGTTCAGTTCTGAGTCCCATTTTTTAATGGGGTTATCTGAATTTCTGGAGTCCACCTTCTTGAGTTCCTTATATATATTTGATATTAGTCCCTTATCTGATTTAGGATAGGTGAAGATCCTTTCCCAATCTGTTGGTGGTTTTTTGTCTTATTGATGGTGTCTTTAGCCTTGCAGAAGCTTTGCAGTTTCATGAGGTCCCACTTGTCAATTCTCGATCTTACAGCACAGGCCATTACTGTTCTATTAAAGAATTTTTCCCCTGTGCCCATATCTTCAAGGCTTTTCCCCACTTTCTCCTCTATAAGTTTCAGTGTCTCTGGTTTTATGTGAAGTTCCTTGATCCACTTAGACTTGACCTTAGTACAAGGAGATAGGAATGGATCGATTTGCATTCTTCTACATGAAAACAACCAGTTGTGCCAGCACCATTTGTTGAAAATGCTGTCTTTCTTCCACTGGATGTTTTTAGCTCCCTTGTCGAAGATCAAGTGACCGTAGGTGTGTGGGTTCATTTCTGGGTCTTCAATTCTATTCCATTGGTCTATTTGTCTGTCACTATACCAGTACCATGCAGTTTTTATCACAATTGCTCTGTAGTAAAGCTTTAGGTCTGGCATGGTGATTCCACCAGAGGTTCTTTTATCCTTGAGAAGAGTTTTTGCTATCCTAGGTTTTTTGTTATTCCAGATGAATTTGCAGATTGCACTTTCTAATTCGTTGAAGAATTGATTTGGAATTTTGATGGGGATTGCATTGAATCTGTAGATTGCTTTTGGCAAGATAGCCATTTTTACAATGTTGATCCTGCCAATCCATGAGCATGGGAGATCTTTCCATCTTCTGATATCTTCTATAATTTCTTTCTTCAGAGACTTGAAGTTTTTATTATACAGATCTTTCACTTCCTTAGTTAGAGTCACGCCAAGATATTTTATATTATTTGTGACTATTGTGAAGGGTGTTGTTTCCCTAATTTCTTTCTCAGCCTGTTTATTCTTTGTGTAGAGAAAGGCCATTGATTTGTTTGAGTTAATTTTATATCCAGCTACTTCACCGAAGCTATGTATCAGGCTTAGGAGTTCTCTGGTGGAATTTTTAGGGTCACTTATATATACTATCATATCATCTGCAAAGAGTGATATTTTGACTTCATCTTTTCCAATTTGTATCCCTTTGATCTCCTTTTGTTGTCGACTTGCTCTGGCTAGGACTTCAAGTACAATGTTGAATAGGTATGGAGAAAGTGGACAGCCTTGTCTAGTCCCTGATTTTAGAGGGATTGCTTCAAGCTTCTGACCATTTACTTTGATGTTGGCTACTGGTTTGCTGTAGATTGCTTTTATCATGTTTAGGTATGGGCCTTGAATTCCTGATCTTTCCAAGACTTTTATCATGAATGGGTGTTGGATCTTGTCAAATGCTTTTTCCGCATCTAACGAGATGACCATGTGGTTTTTGTCTTTGAGTTTGTTTATATACTGGATTACGTTGATGGATTTCCGTATATTGAACCATCCCTGCATCCCTGGGATGAAACCTACTTGGTCAGGATGGATGATTGTTTTGATGTGTTCTTGGATTCGGTTAGCAAGAACTTTATTGAGGATTTTTGCATCAATATTCATAAGGGATATTGGTCTGAAGTTTTCTATCTTTGTTGGGTCTTTTTGTGGTTTAGGTATCAGAGTAATTGTGGCTTCATAGAATGAGTTGGGTAGAGTACCTTCTGTTTCTATTTTGTGGAATAGTTTGTGAAGAACTGGGATTAGATCTTCTTTGAAGGTCTGATAGAACTCTGCACTAAACCCATTTGGTCCTGGGCTTTTTTTAGTTGGGAGACTATTAATGACTGCTTCTATTTCTTTGGGGGATATAGGGCTGTTTAGATAATTAACCTGATCTTGATTCAACTTTGGTACCTGGTATCTGTCTAGGAACTTCTCCATTTCATCCAGGTTCTCCAGTTTTGTTGAGTATAGCCTTTGGTAGAAGGATCTGATGGTGTTTTGGATGTCTTCAGGATCTGTTGTTATGTCTCCTTTTTCATTTCTGATTTTGTTAATTAGGATGCTTTCCCTGTGCCCTCTAGTGAGTCTGGCTAAGGGTTTATCTATCTTGTTGATTTTCTCAAAGAACCAGCTCCTTGATTGGTTGATTCTTTGAATAGTTCTTCTTGTTTCCACTTGATTGATTTTGCCCCTGAGTTTGATTATTTCCTGCCGTCTACTCCTTTTGGGTGAATTTGCTTCCTTTTGTTCTAGTGCTTTTAGGTGTGTTGTCAAGCCGCTAATGTATGCTCTCTCTAGTTTCCTTTTGGAGGCACTCAGAGCTATGAGTTTTCCTCTTAGAAATGCTTTCATTGGGTCCCATAAGTTTGGGTATGTTGTGGCTTCATTTTCATTGAACTCTAAAAAGTCCTTAATTTCTTTCTTTATTCCTTCCTTGACCAAGGTATCATTGAGAAGAGTGTTGTTCAGTTTCCACGTGAAGGTTGGCTTTCTATTATTTATTTTGTTATTGAAGATCAGCCTTAGTCCATGGTGATCTGATAGGATGCATGGGAAAATTTCAATATTTTTGTATCTGTTGAGTCCTGTTTTGTGCCCAATTACGTGGTCAATTTTGTAGAAGGTACCATGAGGTGCTGAGAAGAAGGTATATCCTTTTGTTTTAGGATAGAATGTTCTGTAGATATCTGCCAGATCCATTTGATTCATAATTTCTCTTAGTTTCTCTGTGTCCCTGTTTAGTTTCTGTTTCCATGATCTGTCCATTGGTGAAAGTGGTGTGTTGAAGTCTCCCACTATTATTGTATGAGGTGCAATGTGTTCTTTGAGATTTATTAAAGTTTCTTTAATGAATGTGGCTGCCTTTGTATTTGGAGCATAGATATTCAGGATTGATAGTTCCTCTTGGAGGATTTTACCTTTGATGAGTATGAAGTGTCCCTCCCTGTCTTTTTTAATGACTTTGGGTTGGAAGTCAATCTTATCAGATATTAGAATGGCTACTCCAGCTTTTTTTTTCATACCATTTGCTTGGAAAATTGTTTTCCAGCCTTTCATTTTGAGGTAGTGTCTATCTTTTTCTCTGAGATGAGTTTCCTGTAAGCAGCAAAATGTTGGGTCTTGTTTGTGTAGCCAGTTTGTTAGTCTATGTCTTTTTATCGGGGAGTTGAGTCCATTGATATTAAGAGATATTAAGGAAAAGTAATTGTTGTTTACTGTTATTTTTTTTTAATAAATAGAATTTATTTTATTTTATTTTTTTTTATTTTTAATATTTTTATTACATATTTTCCTCAATTACATTTCCAATGCTATCCCAAAAGTCCCCCATAGCGCCCCCCACTTCCCTACCCACCCATTCCCATTCTTTTGGCTCTGGCATTCCCCTATATTGGGGCATATAAAGTTTGCAAGTCCAATGGGCCTCTCTTTCCATTGATGGCCAACTAGGCCATCTTTCGATACATATGCAGCTAGAGACAAGAGCTCCGGGGTTCTGGTTAGTACATCATGTTGTTCCAACAATAGGGTTGCAGATCCCTTTAGCTCCTTGGGTACTTTCTCTAGCTTCTCCATTGGGAGCCCTGTGATACATCCAATAGCTGACTGTGAACATCCACTCCTGTGTTTGCTAGGCCCCGGCATCGTCTCACAAGAGACAGCTATATTTGGGTCCTTTCAGCAAAATCTTGCTAGTGTATGCAATGGTGTCAGCGTTTAGAAGGTGATTATGGGATGGATCCCTGGATACGGCAGTCTCTAAATGGTCCATCCTTTCATCACAGCTACGAACTTTGTCTCTGTAACTCCTTGCCTGGGTGTTTTGTTCCCAATTCTAAGAAGGGGCACAGTGTCCACACTTTGGTCTTCATTCTTCTTGAGTTTCATGCGTTTAGCAAATTGTATCTTATATCTTGGGTATCCTAAGTTTTGGGCTAATATCCACTTATCAGTGAATATATATTGTGTGAGTTCTTTTGTGATTGTGTTACTTCACTCAAGATGATGCCCTCCAGGTCCATCCATTTGGCTAGGAATTTCATAAATTCATTCTTTTTAATAGCTGAGTAGTACTCCATTGTGTAAATGTACCATAATTTCTGTATCCATTCCTCTGTTGAGGGACATCTGGGTTCTTTCCAGCTTCTGGCTATTATAAATAGGGCTGCTATGAACATAGTGGAGCATGTGTCCTTTTTACCGGTTGGGACATCTTCTGGATATATGCCCAGGAGAGGTATTGCTGGATCCTCCGGTAGTACTATGTCCAATTTTCTGAGGAACCGCCAGACTGATTTCCAGAGTGGTTGTACAAGCTTGCAATCCCACCAACAATGGAGGAGTGTTCCTCTTTCTCCACATCCTCGCCAGCATCTGCTGTCACCTGAATTTTTGATCTTAGCCATTCTGACTGGTGTGAGGTGGAATCTCAGGGTTGTTTTGATTTGCATTTCTCTGATGATTAAGGATGTTGAACATTTTTTCAGGTGTTTCTCTGCCATTCGGTATTCCACAGGTGAGAATTCTTTGTTCAGTTCTGAGCCCCATTTTTTAATGGGGTTATTTGACTTTCTGGAGTCCACCTTCTTGAGTTCTTTATATATATTGGATATTAGTCCCTTATCTGATTTAGGATAGGTGAAGATCCTTTCCCAATCTGTTGGTGGTTTTTTGTCTTATTGATGGTGTCTTTAGCCTTGCAGAAGCTTTGTAGTTTCATGAGGTCCCACTTATCAATTCTCGATCCTACAGCACAAGCCATTACTGTTTTATTCAGGAATTTTTCCCCTTTGCCCATATCTTCAAGGCTTTTCCCCACTTTCTCCTCTATAAGTTTCAGTGTCTCTGGTTTTATGTGAAGTTCCTTGATCCACTTAGACTTGACCTTAGTACAAGGAGATAGGAATGGATCGATTCGCATTCTTTTTTTTTTTTCCCACTGTTTTTTTTATTACATATTTTCCTCAATTACATTTCCAATGCTATCCCAAAAGTCCCCCATACCGCCCCCCACTTCCCTACCCTCCCATTCCCATTCTTTTGGCCCTGGCATTCCCCTATATTGGGGCATATAAAGTTTGCAAGTCCAATGGGCCTCTCTTTCCAGTGATGGCCGACTAGGCCATCTTTCGATACATATGCAGCTAGAGACAAGAGCTCCGGGGTACTGGTTAGTTCATCATGTTGTTCCAACTATAGGGTTGCAGATCCCTTTAGCTCCTTGGGTACTTTCTCTAGCTTCTCCATTGGGAGCCCTGTGATCCATCCAATAGCTGACTGTGAGTATCCACTCCTGTGTTTGCTAGGCCCCTGCATAGTCTCACAAGAGACAGCTATCTTTGGGTCCTTTCAGCAAAATCTTGCTAGTGTATGCAATGGTGTCAGCGTTTAGAAGCTGATTATGGGGTGGATCCCTGGATACGGCAGTCTCTAGATGGTCCATCCTTTCATCACAGCTCCGAACTTTGTCTCTGTAACTCCTTCCCTGGGTGTTTTGTTCCCAATTCTAAGAAGGGGCACAGTGTCCACATTTTGGTCTTCATTCTTCTTGAGTTTCATGCGTTTAGCAAATTGTATCTTATATCTTGGGTATCCTAAGTTTTGGGCTAATATCCACTTATCAGTGAATACATATTGTGTGAGTTCCTTTGTGATTGTGTTACCTCACTCAAGATGATGCCCTCAGGTCCATCCATTTGGCTAGGAATTTCATAAATTCATTCTTTTTAATAGCTGAGTAGTACTCCATTGTGTAAATGTACCATAATTTCTGTATCCATTCCTCTGTTGAGGGCCATCTGGGTTCTTTCCAGCTTCTGGCTATTATAAATAGGGCTGCTATGAACATAGTGGAGCATGTGTCCTTTTTACCGGTTGGGACATCTTCTGGATATATGCCCAGGAGAGGTATTGCTGGATCCTCCGGTAGTACTATGTCCAATTTTCTGAGGAACCGCCAGACTGATTTCCAGAGTGGTTGTACAAGCTTGCAATCCCACCAACAATGGAGGAGTGTTCCTCTTTCTCCACATCCTCGCCAGCATCTGCTGTCACCTGAATTTTTGATCTTAGCCATTGTGACTGGTGTGAGGTGGAATCTCAGGGTTGTTTTGATTTGCATTTCCCTGATGATTAAGGATGTTGAACATTTTTTCAGGTGTTTCTCTGCCATTCGGTATTCCTCAGGTGAGAATTCTTTGTTCAGTTCTGAGCCCCATTTTTAAATGGGGTTATTTGACTTTCTGGAGTCCACCTTCTTGAGTTCTTTATATATATTGGATATTAGTCCCTTATCTGATTTAGGATAGGTGAAGATCCTTTCCCAATCTGTTGGTGGTTTTTTTGTCTTATTGATGGTGTCTTTAGCCTTGCAGAAGCTTTGTAGTTTCATGAGGTCCCACTTGTCAATTCTCGATCTTACAGCACAAGCCATTACTGTTCTATTCAGGAATTTTTCCCCTTTGCCCATATCTTCAAGGCTTTTCCCCACTTTCTCCTCTATAAGTTTCAGTGTCTCTGGTTTTATGTGAAGTTCCTTGATCCACTTAGGCTTGACCTTAGTACAAGGAGATAGGAATGGATCGATTCGCATTCTTCTACATGAAAACAACCAGTTGTGCCAGCACCATTTGTTGAAAATGCTGTCTTTCTTCCACTGGATGTTTTTAGCTCCCTTGTCGAAGATCAAGTGACCGTAGGTGTGTGGGTTCATTTCTGGGTCTTCAATTCTATTCCATTGGTCTATTTGTCTGTCACAATACCAGTACCATGCAGTTTTTATCACAATTGCTCTGTAGTAGAGCTTTAGGTCCGGCATGGTGATTCCACCAGAGGTTCTTTTATCCTTGAGAAGAGTTTTTGCTATCCTAGGTTTTTTGTTATTCCAGATGAATTTGCAGATTGCACTTTCTAATTCGTTGAAGAATTGATTTGGAATTTTGATGGGGATTGCATTGAATCTGTAGATTGCTTTTGGCAAGATAGCCATTTTTACAATGTTGATCCTGCCAATCCATGAGCATGGGAGATCTTTCCATCTTCTGAGATCTTCTATAATTTCTTTCTTCAGAGACTTGAAGTTTTTATTATACAGATCTTTCACTTCCTTAGTTAGAGTCACGCCAAGATATTTTATATTATTTGTGATTATTGAGAAGGGTGTTGTTTCCCTAATTTCTTTCTCAGCCTGTTTATTCTTTGTGTAGAGAAAGGCCATTGATTTGTTTGAGTTAATTTTATATCCAGCTACTTCACCGAAGCTGTTTATCAGGCTTAGGAGTTCTCTGGTGGAATTTTTAGGGTCACTTATATATACTATCATATCATCTGCAAAGAGTGATATTTTGACTTCATCTTTTCCAATTTGTATCCCTTTGATCTCCTTTTGTTGTCGACTTGCTCTGGCTAGGACTTCAAGTACAATGTTGAATAGGTATGGAGAAAGTGGACAGCCTTGTCTAGTCCCTGATTTTAGAGGGATTGCTTCAAGCTTCTGACCATTTACTTTGATGTTGGCTACTGGTTTGCTGTAGATTGCTTTTATCATGTTTAGGTATGGGCCTTGAATTCCTGATCTTTCCAAGACTTTTATCATGAATGGGTGTTGGATCTTGTCAAATGCTTTTTCCGCATCTAACGAGATGACCATGTGGTTTTTGTCTTTGAGTTTGTTTATATACTGGATTACGTTGATGGATTTCCGTATATTGAACCATCCCTGCATCCCTGGGATGAAACCTACTTGGTCAGGATGGATGATTGTTTTGATGTGTTCTTGGATTCGGTTAGCAAGAACTTTATTGAGGATTTTTGCATCAATATTCATAAGGGATATTGGTCTGAAGTTTTCTATCTTTGTTGGGTCTTTTTGTGGTTTAGGTATCAGAGTAATTGTGGCTTCATAGAATGAGTTGGGTAGAGTACCTTCTGTTTCTATTTTGTGGAATAGTTTGTGAAGAACTGGGATTAGATCTTCTTTGAAGGTCTGATAGAACTCTGCACTAAACCCATCTGGTCCTGGGCTTTTTTTAGTTGGGAGACTATTAATGACTGCTTCTATTTCTTTGGGGGATATAGGGCTGTTTAGATCATTAACCTGATCTTGATTCAACTTTGGTACCTGGTATCTGTCTAGGAACTTCTCCATTTCATCCAGGTTCTCCAGTTTTGTTGAGTATAGCCTTTGGTAGAAGGATCTGATGGTATTTTGGATGTCTTCAGGATCTGTTGTTATGTCTCCTTTTTCATTTCTGATTTTGTTAATTAGGATGCCTTCCCTGTGCCCTCTAGTGAGTCTGGCTAAGGGTTTATCTATCTTGTTGATTTTCTCAAAGAACCAGCTCCTTGATTGGTTGATTCTTTGAATAGTTTTTCTTGTTTCCACTTGGTTGATTTCACCCCTGAGTTTGATTATTTCCTGCCGTCTACTCCTCTTGGGTGAATTTGCTTCCTTTTGTTCTAGTGCTTTTAGTTGTTTTGTCAAGCTGCTAATGTGTGCTCTCTCTAGTTTCCTTTTGGAGGCACTCAGAGCTATGAGTTTTCCTCTTAGAAATGCTTTCATTGCGTCCCATAAGTTTGGGTATGTTGTGGCTTCATTTTCATTGAACTCTAAAAAGTCCTTAATTTCTTTCTTTATTCCTTCCTTGACCAAGGTATCATTGAGAAGCGTGTTGTTCAGTTTCCACGTGAAGGTTGGCTTTCTATTATTTATTTTGTTATTGAAGATCAGCCTTAGTCCATGGTGATCTGATAGGATGCATGGGACAATTTCAATATTTTTGTATCTGTTGAGGTCTGTTTTGTGACCAATTATGTGGTCAGTTTTGGAGAAGGTACCATGAGGTGCTGAGAAGAAGGTATATCCTTTTGTTTTAGGATAGAATGTTCTGTAGATATCTGCCAGATCCATTTGATTCATAATTTCTCTTAGTTTCTCTGTGTCCCTGTTTAGTTTCTGTTTCCATGATCTGTCCATTGGTGAAAGTGGTGTGTTGAAGTCTCCCACTATTATTGTATGAGGTGCAATGTGTGCTTTGAGATTTACTAAAGTTTCTTTAATGAATGTGGCTGCCTTTGTATTTGGAGCATAGATATTCAGGATTGATAGTTCCTCTTGGAGGATTTTACCTTTGATGAGTATGAAGTGTCCCTCCCTGTCTTTTTTAATGACTTTGGGTTGGAAGTCAATCTTATCAGATATTAGAATGGCTACTCCAGCTTGTTTCTTCATGCCATTTGCTTGGAAAATTGTTTTCCAGCCTTTCATTCTGAGGTAGTGTCTATCCTTTTCTCTGAGATGAGTTTCCTGTAAGCAGCAAAATGTTGGGTCTTGTTTGTGTAGCCAGTTTGTTAGTCTATGTCTTTTTATCGGGGAGTTGAGTCCATTGATATTAAGAGATATTAAGGAAAAGTAATTGTTGTTTACTGTTATTTTTGTTGTTAAATTTGGCATTCTGTTCTTGTGGCTGTCTTCTTTTAGGTTTGTTGAGGGATTACCTTCTTGTTGTTTCTAGGGCGTGGTTCCTGTCCTTGTATTGGTTTTTTTCTGTTATTATCCTTTGAAGGGCTGGATTCGTGGAGAGATAATGTGTGAATTTGGTTTTGTGGTGGAATACTTTGGTTTCTCCATCTATGTTAATGGAGAGTTTGGCTGGGTATTGTAGCCTGGGCTGGAGTTTGTGTTCTTTTAGTGTCTGTATAACATCCGTCCAGGATCTTCTGGCTTTCATAGTCTCTGGTGAGAAATCTGGTGTAATTCTGATAGGCTTGCCTTTATATGTTACTTGGCCTTTTTCTCTTACTGCTTTTAGTATTCTGTCTTTATTTAGAGCATTTGTTGTTCTGATTATTATGTGTCGGGAGGTATTTCTTTTCTGGTCCAGTCTATTTGGAGTTCTGTAGGCTTCTTGTATATTCATGGGCATCTCTTTCTTTAGATTTGGGAAGTTTTCTTCTATAATTTTGTTGAAGATGTTTGCTGGTCCTTTGAGTTGAAAATCTTCATTCTCGTCCACTCCTATTATCCGTAGGTTTGGTCTTCTCATTGTGTCCTGTATTTTTGGATGTTTTGAGTTAGGATCTTTTTGCATTTTACATTTTCCTTGATTGTTGTGCCGATGTTCTCTATGGAATCTCCTGCACCTGAGATTCTCTCTTCCATCTCTTGTATTCTGTTGCTGATGCTCGTATCAATGGTTCCAGATTTCTTTCCTAGGGTTTCTATCTCCAGTGTTGCCTCATTTTGGGTTTTCTTTATTGTGTCTACTTCCCTTTTTAGGTCTAGTATGGTTTTGTTCATTTCCATCATCTGTTTGGATGTGTTTTCCTGTTTTTCATTAAGGACTTCTACCTGTTTGATTATGTTATCCTGTTTTTCTTTAAGGATTTGTAACTCTTTAGCAGTGTTCTCCTGCAATTCTTTAAGGGATTTTTGTGCTTCCTGTTTACTGTCTTCTACCTGTTTACCAGTGTTCCTTTGTATTTCTTTAAGTGTGTTACTAAAGTCCTTCTTGAAGTCCTCTACCATCATCAGGAGATATGCTTTTAGATCCGCGTCTAGCTTTTCCGGTGTGTTGGGGTGCCCTGCACTGGGCGAAGTGGGAGTGCTGGGTTCTGATGATGGTGAGTGGTCTTGGTTTCTGTTAGTAAGATTATTACGTTTACCTTTCGCCATCTGGTAATCTCTGGGGTTAGTTGTTGTCATTGTCACTGTTTAAAGATTGGAGCAGAAGCTGTGTTCCACTTACCAGCAGTCTCAAAATCCTGCGGCGGGGGTCGTGGGTAGCTGGCGGGTGTCAGCCGTCCCTGCGCCCTAGCTACCCCGGTGCTGATCCGGCCTGAAGAGGCCTGTGGTCCTACTCAGGCCGGTTTTCTGCTTCCCTAACTAATGCAGTCTCAGGTCCCGCGCGCAATTGGATTGGATCAGAAGCTGTGTTCCACTCACCAGAAGTCTTAAGATCCTGTGGCGGGTGTTGTGGGTAGCTGGCAAGTGTCAGCTGACCCTGCGCCCTAGCTACACCGGTGCTTTTCTGACTGGAGAGGCTTGTGGCCCTACTGAGGGCAGATTTCTGCCTCCCCAACCCAAGCAGTCTCAGGTCCCGCGTGATTGGACTGGAGCAGAAGCTGTGTTCCACTCACCAGCAGTCTCAAAATCCTGTGGCGGGGGTCCTGGGTAGCTGGCGGGTGTCAGCCGACCCTGCGCTCTAGCTACCCCGGTTCTGGTCCGGCCGGAAGAGGCCTGTGCAGTCCAAGTCTTCTAATGGTTTCATGACTATATGCATTAAGTCTGGTTTGGGCATGTTAAATAAAATTAGTCATTTATTATTTCACTTCATTTCTCAAATAAATCTTGAGAATAGTGCCTACACATCTTTACTTTTTCTAGTTATGATGAACTCTGGAGTTGTGAGATGATCTAACACAGAAATTTCATATCTGATTAACTCATAATCCCTTAGCTGGCACATTCTTTGATATTTGCATCCTTCAATTATTTTGTATTTACTTGGTCTCTCTGCTCTTCTGAAGTCACCAGAGTAACCACATATATGTTGAATATTTACAGTAACTCCCTCATCCTTTGAGGGGCTCTTACTATTCAGTAAATACCTGCTTGTTTCCTGTTTCATAAGTTAAAAAAAAAAAAGAATTCTGACAAGTGTCATGTAAGTCATGTTGGAGGATATGCCCTATGATTGAAAAGGATGTTCTTATGGGCATGAGCTATGATGGAGCATGCATCATCATACAGATCACATATATGTATGTATTTGTTCATTATATATGCAATGTAACTACATTTAATAGACAAATATGATCAAATATCTGTGGAACTGGTAACAGCTCTGTGACAGAGATGAATAAAGCTAGCGTTCAGATTGAAGCTTATCTGTAGGATATAGGCAGTACAGATTCCTTTTCTTACCTTCTTGTCAATGTCCAGTCTAGCAGTGGAATGTCATTCTTGTTAACCAAATTCTTTTGTTATATATAGCTTCAATATATTGAAAGAACAGAATACTCCTTCTTCCCCAGCCTTCTTCTGTGTCCTGATATAATCCATGGCTGCATTTCTTCTTGAAAGATCTGAGTTATCATTACAAAGCAAAACTGGAGAATAATAAAGTGTGGAAATGTGAAATTTCTTAGCAACATATGCAAATGTTTGTGTAATCACTTCTGAAATTAGCACAACCACTGTTTTTATTTTCTTCCTTAATTATCACATAGGGATGTGAGGATATATGGCCATATTACAGTATGAGGCAGAAGAAGATAGATGCTCTGACAGTATTACTAAGTCATTTAATGGGTGGCCAAAGAAGATAAATATCTAATCTTACTGTGCACTGATTTCCTGCAACAGAAAAGATAAGATAGTCTAAAAATTTTTCACAAGAAAATTTTAACATTTTACAGCTGGACACAATATGGCAACCATCATTTTTAGTACATCATCACTGTGAGAAAGTAGGAAATAAACGGAGGATCTTGAAACCAGAAAGGTGGTCTGCAGTTTGTGTGTGCACACGGGACAAGAGTGAAAGTACTGGGCCTGTGAGGAGTTGGAAAGTGTGTCCCTGGATAAAGCTAGACCACTCCAGACACTATTATCAGCCAGAGCAATGGTAGACTACCAAGAACATGAACTAAGAAGAAGGAGGAGGAGGGAGAAGAGGGGAGAAGGAGGAGGAGGAGGAGGAGGAGGAGGAGGAGGAGGAGGAGAGCAACAATAATAACAACAACAACTAACAAAGAAAAGTAAGAAACATTTATTTCATGTGTGTTCCAAGGAAAAACTTCCCTCTAAAGCTTTATAACTACAGGCCCATCTTTGTAGGACAGTTTGGAAACTCAAGACGACCTGATGTGGTGCTGAGTTGGGAGTGCCAAGAAATGTCTCAGATGTTTAATAGAACTAGAAATAAATCTAACTCATTCTTAGAATATCTTGCTTGGGCCTTGTTAGACTTATGGAGATAATTTCCAGAAAGCTATGGCCTGGCAATACAAAACCATGTTTTCACAGGGAGATTTGTTCAATGAAGCAAAGTTGGAAATAAAGACCAGATACTGCACTTATTATGTCCAAAATATAAATTTTCAAAATATTTAAGTTCATGATACAGGGATTTATTCTCATCCTCAAGGAAATACAAGAAGATATGTCTATATGTGCATACTTATACTTTGAATGTATATCAACACATATGAGTTAAATACTATACATATCCACTAGAACTTATATGGATTTTAAAAATTATTGAACTGAATGTCTTACTGGGCAGAATGAAGAGATGTTATACAGAAGAAGAGAAAGAGTTAATAAAATATAATGTAAATTTAAATATATGCTTGCATGGTGGTGCATGCTTTCTCTGCTACTCAGGAGCCTGAGGCAGGAATCTTGTTTGTATTGGTGAATTCAGTCAGCCTGAGCTGACTTATGAGAAGGGTTTTATTGTCCTCCTGGCTATGAAGAGAGAGGTCAACGGAATGAGGATGGTCTCTGGAAGCTGAAAAGGCAAATGAGGAGTCTACTCAAAGCCTATGGAAGGAATCCACCTTTTTTTTTTTTTTTTTTTTTTTTTTTTTTAAAGATTTATTTATTTATTATATGTAAATACACTGTAGCTGTCTTCAGACACTCCAGAAGAGGGCGCCAGATCTCGTTACGGATGGTTGTGAGCCACCATGTGGTTGCTGGGATTTGAACTCTGGACCTTCGGAAGAGCAGTCGGGTGCTCTTACCCACTGAGCCATCTCACCAGCCCGGAATCCACCTTTTTATATACCTTGATTTTACTGCAGTGAATTCTATGTAGACAGAAAACTTTCGTTGGCTAAGCTGACTCGTTTGTTATAATTTGTTACAGCAGCAATAAAACGGCAGTGCAGACATCAAGAATGTAGAAAGAGGAAGACACAGAGCTCTAAGTCCTGATTATTTTGGAAGGAAAGAAGATACACTGAGTTATTTTCCCTTCTTAACTAGCACACATGTGAAAACGCAAGGGCAACAACTGAAGGGGCAGATGCAGGGCTCCCAAAATACTAAAGAAAAAAAAACTAAAACACAAAATCAAAAATGTTAAGCACTTTAAGAAACAGGAAGATGAAGATAACAAGCAACAACAAAAATAAGACCAAAAATTATACAAGATGGTAGAAATGATTTTATATATTAGCAATAATAATATGCTATAAATACATTAAACTTGTAATTTAAGGGATGGAGACTGTCAAATAGAATCAAAATTTAAGTCTATCCATTGTTTTTTTTTTTTTTATGACAGCCTTAAAGTCAAAGAGCATAGAAAAGTTAGAAGATTAGAAAACAATTAACCTTGGAAAATAATTATACATCATGTGGCTAGTAGAGCTACGTGAAAATTCAATCAAGCTCTTAAAGCATTAGTGTTTCAAAGATGACCACTACATAACAATGACCAGTACAACCTAGGAGAGTGGGTCTCAGTCTGTGGGTCATGACCCCTTTGGGGGTTCACATATCAGATATCCTACATATCGGATGGTTTACATTACAATTCATAACAGCAGCCAAATTACAGTTATGAAATTGCAACAAAATAAATTTATGGTTAGGGATCACCACACTATGAGGAACTGTATTAAAGGGTCGTAACATTAGGAAGGCTGAGAACCCCTGACCTAAGAGATACATGACCATTTCAGGCTACCATGCATCTAATAACATTCCCCAAACTCCCCAGACAGTTCCTGACCCAAATCCAAGGATAATTCCTAAGGCCAATGCCACAGTGGGAAGTCTTAGTTCTCTTTAATGCTAAGCAACCTGGAGAGCATACTTACCAAGCTTGATCAGGAAGAACCCCAAAACAGAGGAATTCATAAATTCTCAATCACACATTAGAAACGTGGAAAGTGTCATCATTGACATTATGAACACATCGAAATAAACATGAAAGCATGTCGACTTGATTATGTGATTAATTCAAATTGGTAATCAATGATAAGAAAGGAAATCCAGTCATTTGAGTATTAAAACTTTAAAATCTGTAACTATTGAGTTAAGCCGTGATAATGGAGCTTGAGAAATACTTAGCATGCTTTCATAACTTGAGTTTTAAGCATATCAACACAAAGCATTGTGATAATGTCTCAGGTGAGGCAAGAGAAAGACATAAATATTAAGGAGACAAACATATGAATAAAGGTTTTCTTAAAATAACAGGAAGTAAGCAAGCAACTTGTGGGAAGATGAAAGTTCTCCAAAAGAAAAACAACTTAGTACGTGACAAAGGAAGACAAAGGAAGGCTACACTGATTTTATAGAGAATAAGATACACTGGGCGAAGCTGTCATGTGTACAAAAGAAGAAAAGAAAAGAAAAAGGGCAAAAATAAATAACATTATAAGTGCAATATAAATATTTATTTTCCCTTTTAGCATGTAATGCAACCCAAACTTACCCTTTAGTAAGGTAATAGTCAAAATGACTATCTAGAATCATATATATGTGTTTAGTTGAGGGCAAAATTTCCTAGAAAGTCATGTCTTTCAAATAGATGCCACAAGAAATAAAAGACCGAAATGAACCAATCTGAAAGTATCCTGAGAGAGACTGGCTGGATGCTGTCCAATGGCCCTTCGACTTTAAGGAACCACGCCCATCCCACCATTAGCCCACAGCTACACCATATGTATGGTGCCAGGTATGAGGATGACGGTCTGCATGCAGATAAGGCACCCCCAAAGAGCTTCACCCCTGAATCAAAACAACTCAATGTGTACACTCCCACATTCAGGTTAAAAATTCCTTGGACTTCTGCCTGGCTATATCGGATTTTTGTCTCTGGGTACATTTGAAATAAAATAAAAATATTCATGGAAAAAAGAAACTTGCTGCTTTAATAGAATATCTTACTAATAAATGTGTCCTAACTCAAAAATAATATTCACCTTCCATGTCTAAGCTAAATACCTTTCTTACTTGTTTCCATTATAAATTCTTATTTTGAAATAGATGGAAAATATTGCCTGTTGAGGAAGAATTCAACTTTACTCCCTTTGAATCCTTATTTGTATAATTGTATAACGTTGGCTCTTTATTTTGTTTGCTTTCAAGTGGACTTTTGCCAAAAGCAATAAAATCCTAAACTGACCATTATAAATGTATTCATAGTTTCCTCCTGTGAGTAAAGATAGAGGGGTACTCAGTGCTGCCCTGTGCATCTCTGTTCACCAGGTCTGCAACACCAACAGCATCCACATATTTGAAACCCTGGAGGACATTGGTTTGGTTTTTATTCAAAAAATAACTCTCATGAAACTTTATTTCGCTTCATCTTCATCTTCCCACTTGGATGATCTTACCCACAGACACATTGACTTCTTTCATTCGTCAGTGGGAGAATTACACTCTGGCTACAGAGACGACATCGTGAGTACTTCCTAAGTCATAAGTAGAAAGAAGTGGATTCATTTTAAATTTATTATTCAATAAAATATTATCCCCCATTTGGGACAGATACAGATTTTGTGGCTCATTTGAAATACCAGCCTGTAACCCCATTTTTCTCCAGAGAACAGTACATCCTTCTGAGCTTGACCCTATAAAGCGTTTTATTTATTTGCTTTTTAATTCCAGGGTTGATCTTGGTCTTCGCACACCCTGGCTGGTTCAGGGTGAGCTGTGGCAGCTTGCCTCCATAGTCTTTGGGGGAGGATGACAAGAAGTGGTTCTCACTTTGAAAAAGATCTTTACAGTCCACAGCAGCCAGCTTAGATTTTGAAAAGTTTTGCCTGGATCTGTGACAGTTGGAGGGTTTGCTCTAGTCGCTCGTTCACTCACCTGAGGGGATGGCCCTGCTTACGTTTCTGCTCAGGGATTGACAGGATCTAGTTCCATATACACATTTTCACCATAAATCTTATAATGCTTAAGAATAGAAACAGTGTTCTAAGTGACGTCTTTCTAAGGAGTAGGAAGAATAAGAGCAATGTTAACCTCCTCCAGGTCTATAATAAGGATCCTGAGCACAATATGCTGATGATGTCATTTACACAGGAATAGAAAGGCAGAAACCACAGAGCTGATGGCGTAAGGATGAAGGTTTGTTGAAAGTAGGATATGACTTAGGACTATAAATGGCTCAACTTTATAACTTCAAAGAAAAATTCTCTTACCATGAATCTATTGACAATCCAAGACACATGTGTTAGATACAATGCATGGGAGAGGAGGCATGTGCTTGCTTAGTATTTTGTATTATGTATTAAATCTGGTCCCTAACACTGATGTTTAACAAATGTAAAATTGGTAAAGAATAAACAATAAACACTACAGAACTTTTCCAAACCCTTCAGGTAGTCTCATGAACAGTGCAGATAACCTCCTCACACTCCTCATTAATGCCACGGAATATTCTAGACTTCTCCACGTGAGCTCCACCTTACAAGAGAGTATGTGTCTTTCCTTGTCACCATATGCTAATATTTAGGGAACACCCAGTATTGCTCCATGGCTTCAGGAATGAAGCACACCCATGCTCCCGTCTACTTGCCAACACAGTGACTTGATCACCGCTCTTAGTTTGTCTTTCAGCCCCCTAACCTTACCCAATTATTTTTTAAAAAGCTCTGATTTTCCATCGGTGGCTTAGCCACCACAGTTACAATCTTCTAAAGAAATCTAACATTTTCTTTATTCCTCCCAACAAATTCTCTTCCTGTTTGACTCATTCTCTTCACTTTAATCATTAATTTGTTGTTTCTATTGTTTCAGGTCTTTAACAGACGTCTAGTCTTCTACTCTGGCAAATCTCAAACTAAGGCATGAATCAGAATCACTTGTGGAAACATAGGTTGTGAGCCCGACCCTCCAAATCTCCCAGTGAGACTGAAGCAGAGCCTGCGAATTTATATTTTTGACAAGTTCCAGGAAATTCTAACGCTGATAGATGAGAAACCACCCTTTTCAGACCAGTGGCCTTATTATCTACAATGCTGCTTATTCCATGAGACAAACACATACTGAAGAGTAAGGACTTTGAAACTAGAGACCTGTCTTGGTAAGCTCCCTGTTGCTGTGAAAAAAGACCATGACAAAATCAACTTGAAAGAAAAGTATGCTTTCGCTCACACACTAGCACCATCATGGTGGGGAAATCCTAGAGGCAGGAGAGATTGAAGAGGCAGCTGGTCATATTACAACTCTCAGTCAGAAAGCAGAGGGAGATGAGTTCACACTGTCTCTTTCTCTACTTACACAGTTCATGATCCCACACAGGGAATTGTGCCACCCACAGTGGACAGATCTTCCCACTATATGCACAATCAAGTCACTAACACATTGTTCTAGAGGATTCTAGACTGTCAAGTTGACAATTAATACCAACTTTCATAAGACCTAGTCTCAAAAGTTTATGTTATATCTTTTTAATTAAATTTTAAATTTTTGAGTAAATTGTTGAGTTAAAAGTAGTATCTTACTGTTTTTGATTGATGTATAACTTTTAGCCTAGCAATAGCAGTATGACAGAGTTTTAAAAATATTTATGAGTTTTTTCATTCATATAAATTGACTATCAGTCTCATTTTAATTGTTTTGTTCTCAGTAATTTATAAGAATTTTATATATTCTGTAAGTTGTTTCATTTGTTTTTATATATTACAAATTTATTTAATTAACTATGTACCCTTGAATGTATAGTGCCGTTTCCACACATTTTAATAAAAGCAAAGTTATATATTTTTAAAATTAAATTGCCATTTATTTTATCACAGAGAAAAACCTCAGACTGTGGTACAGTTTCTTTCCTAGCACTTTGAATTTAAGTTTTGATATTACTTAATAGACTACCCACATTATACATAGATTCAACAACATTCCTGATATCTGTGACAGATTTGTGCATCCCCCCACCCACACACAATGACAAAGTATATTATGATTGCAACCTAGCTGATTGTGAGTTGGCATTGATGATGAAGGACATCTCGAATCAAAGAGTTTGAAGTGCTGGAGAGGAATGCTATAGGCTCTATGAAGTATGTGTGACACACAGTAGTAGACCTGCAAGCATCATGAGGCCCTATACCCGATTCTTTGAACAACTATTACTTGAAAAACTATTTGTGTATATATCCTCCTGGTTAGTTTTTGTCAGCTCGACACAAACTACAGTCACGTTGGAAGAAAGAACCTCTATTGAAGAATTGC